>NC_059427.1:80204196-80571696 GCF_021028975.2 Sphaerodactylus townsendi | reverse complement strand
ATTTTCCCTTTCAGCTTCCTGCGCACTATCCCCCTCATCTTTGAGAAATTTCCCTTTCTGAAGGCGAATGTAACTACATTAGTAGTTGTCACTTGTTCGCATGCTGAGATACTGAATCTGACAGCATTGTGGTCGCTGTTCCCTATCGGCTCAACAACACTGACTTCCTGCACCAGGTCCTGGGTCCCACATAGAATTAGATCTAGGATCACCTCTCCCCTGGTTGGTTCCATAACCATCTGCTCTAAGCCACAGTCATTTAGCATATCCAGGAATGCTCTCTCCTTACTATGACCTGAACATGCATTTTTCCAGTTTATATGGGGATAGTTAAAATCACCCATTACCACTACATTTTTGTTTTTGTTGGCCTCTTTAATTTCTTTTTCCATCTCAGAATCCTCTTGTGCACTTTGGTCTGGGGGACGATAATATATTCCTAATATTAAACTGTCCTTCACACCTGGTATTGATATCCACAGTGATTCTGTAGGGGAACCAGCTCCCCTTGCATTGTCTATTTTATGTGATACTATGCTCTCTTTGATGTAAAGGGCAACTCCACCCCCAATGCGCCCTGTCCTATCCTTCCTATAGAGCCTGTAGCCTGGTATAACAGCATCCCACTGGTTCTCCTCATTCCACCATGTCTCTGTAATGCCCACTATATCAAAGTCCTCTTTCAAAACTCTGTACTCTACCTCCCCCATTTTAGGTCGAAGGCTTCTACTATTAGCATAGAGACACCTGTATACCCTGTCTCTGTCCTTAACCTGGGATTTATGTGCTTTACCCTCAAGTCTTTTGCAGACACTATCCCTTGTCACATGCACATTGCTATGTTCCTCGCTTGTATGATTTAGAAAAACCTCCCTCTCTGTCTGCATCCCCATAGATACTGTATTCCGAACCGAAGTCACCTCAGCTCCTGTCGGCTTTCCCCCAGTGATCAGTTTAAAAGCTGTTCTGCCACCTTTTTAATGTTGAGCACCAGCAGCCTGGTTCCTCTTTGGTTAAGATGAAGCCCATCCCGTTTGTACAGGCCTGCCTTGTCCCAAAAGGTTCCCCAGTTCCTGACAAATCTGAAACCCTCTGCCTTACACCACCTTCTCATCCACGCATTGAGACCCTGTATCTCCGCTTGCCTAGCTCGCCCTGCGCGTGGAGTGGTTAAGAGCTGGTTAAGAGTAGTGGTTAAGAGCTGGTGAACTCTAATCTGGAGAGCTGGATTTGATTCCCCACTCCTCCACATGAGCAGAAGTCTTATCTGGTGAACCAGATTTGTTTCCCAACTCCTATGTTCCTGCTGGGTGACCTTAGGCTAGTTACAGTTCTTTGGAACTCTCTCAGCCCCACCTACCACACAAGCTGTCTGTTGTGGGGAGAGGAAGGGAAAGGAGTTTGTAAGCCGCCTTGAGACTCCTTACAGGAGAGAAGGGTGAGGTATAAATCCAAACTCACTCACTCTGTCTCTCAGATCCCGCCCCTCAGGTGTTCTTGCAGGTCACAGTTGTTCATAGTAGGATCCAGTGTGAGGTACTCTGTGGATTCTTTGACAAAGGCATCTCCATTGCCTTTTTTCATTTATAACAATTGACAGAATAATATCACTGCCTTTTTCACATTCCTGTGGCTGAGAATGGGACGCTCAAGGGAAAAACAGAAATACACCATGGAAAACATGGCACATCTCTGAGGCTGGCTTCGTTGGTGCAAGAGGGCTGAACAGGCAGTGGAAGCCAATTAAGGTCAGCTCCACCCACAGGCACGCCCCTGCCACGCCCGCACCATGCTGATGTGGCTCAGGGCAGCATGGGAGTGATGTAGCAGAGCTGGGTCCTGCAGGGGTTGGATGCCAGCATAGGCCTGTATCGCCTCCTTGGGGGGATTTACACCTCCCCCCCCCCAGCTGAAATGGGCTGCAAGTGCAATAATATAGCAATGGAGATTCTTTTAGAAGACAAACCAAAGCTGGTTGAATACATTTAAACAGACTTAAGTGTGGGGGTACAGAATAAGCATTTGGCTGAAGAACTTCAAGATGTAAACAGAAGGTTGAAGTGTCTGTATTTTAAAGTAGAGCTCAATGAAGCATTAATCACGGATCAGCTCCTGATCCAATAGAAATGTACTGTTAGGGTCTAAGACAGTAACATATGTAAAGGTAAAGGTCCCTGTGCAAACATCGGGTCATTACAGACCCATGGGGTGATGTCACATCTTAACTTTTACTAGGCAGACTATTTTTATGGGTGGTTTGCTCACTGCCTTCCACAGTCATCTACACTTTCCCTCCAGCAAGCTGGGTACTCATTTTGCAGACCTGGAAGGATGGAAGGCTGAGCCGGCTACCTGAACCAACTTCCATCAGTCTCAAGCGCAGACTGAGAGAAGATCTTTGACTGCAGCCTACCACTTTGCACCATGGGGCTCATCCAGTAACATAACCAAACTGCCTTTGCCTTTGGCAAATCATTAACTACTTTCCTACAGGGCATAAGCAATAACTTCGTAAAACCACTAGATGAACTCGTCTTGTGAATCACAACTGACACTCACTCCAGTAAAGCATGTGATGCTCCCCCCCCCCCAAAAAAAAAAAGGAAGAGAAAGTTGTGGTTTAAAAATCAAATAATCTCATTGAGAGCAGTGCTCACCAAGCCGCAAGTGTAGTTTGCTTCGGTTTCCAAGAATATAGATGAACTGGGCCTCATCTGTACCCCACTTAACTTCTCCCGCATCCAACAGATCCTTTCAAGAAAGAACAAAACAACTGCAGCAGCTTAGGGAATAAATGCTAAGCCCAACCTTCCCAAAATCATCTTATCGCAGAAGTGTTTAAGAATAATCTTAGAAAGTGACCTACGCCACCCAAGCTGACACAAGCTGGTTCAGACATAATCTGAAAAAGCCATTTATTTTAACTATTTGGAAACTGTTTTGAATTATTCCAGAAAAAATATATAAAAATATATTAAATACACAGATCTATGGCTGACTGCATTTGGAACACGATATACCGGTAGTTTTGTCACCAACAGAACTGTAAAGCTATAGAACAGAAATGTCATAACCCGGGGTTGGCTTAAGGGTCTGAGGACTCTTAGAGCTGGATCGTCTGAACTGCTTGTGCATAGATCATGGATTTTTCTTATTCCTCCTCCCCGGAGTAATTTCCAGCCTCTGGAAATTCCTGGAATCATGCAGAGTAAAAATCATGCAGGTTGATGGTCTGCACTAAAGGGGTGGGGGGAGAGCTGAAATAAGAACATCAGAAGATCAGACCAGTGATCCACTTAGTCCAGCATCCTGCCTCACACAGTGGCCAACCAGTTATCATGGAAGGTTCACAAGAAGACATAGAGGTATAAGCCTTCCCTTGGCATTGCCTCCTAGCACTGGTATTCCAAGGTTTGCTGCCTTTGAATGGGAAGTTTCCCTTCATGGGAATGGGAAGTTTCCCATGGCTAGTAACCACCGATAGACCTATACTCCATGAGTCTGTCTAATCCCCTTTTAAAGCTGTCATTACTACATCTTCTGGCAATGAATTCCACATTTTAATCACTCATTGCATGAAGCTAGTATTCCCCCTCAGCAGCTTATTTATGGGCCTTTTGATCTGAGACTCTAATCTGCTGAACCAGATTTGTTTCCCTACTCCTACATTCCTGCTGGGTGACCCTGGGCTAGTCACAGTTCTTTGGAACTCTCTCAGCCCCACCTACCTCACAAGGTGTCTGTTGTGGGGAGAGGAAGGAAAAGAAATTTGCAAGCCACTTTGAGTCTCCTTATGGGAGAAAAAGGTGGGGAATAAAGCCAAACTCTTCTCCTTTTTCCAGGGAACTGGTTGGCCACTGTAGAAAATAGATTGCTGGACCAAATGGATCACTCATCAGATTCAGCAGGCTCTTTTTAAATTCACAACTGCATTGATCTGTGATCTAGCTTCTTATGAATATCTAGTCTGCAAATATAAGCATACCTTAAATTCATGGAGAACTTATTTCAGAAGTACTATCTGTATCACAATGAGTAGGTGTACAATTTTAAAAAATTAAAAAATCTACAAGGGAATATATTTGAAAGCAGAATTGTCTGAAAATTGCTTCAGTGGTCTCGAATTAATAAGCAGTCTGGGAAAGCCTGGCCCTTACACTATTGGGGTTCACAAACAATAAATAATTACCACTGTCAGAAAAGCAACGAATTCAGGCAAACTGAGCCCGCTAATTGAATCTGAAAGGCAAGAAAGATTTGAGGGTGGAAACGGAAATAATGCAGACATGCACTGCTCAGATTTCAGCTACTTTATGCTAGCAGGTCCATATCCTAAGGGTTACAGCGGGGCCTGAGGAGCAATTATATCAGAACACACAAGAAATATTTGGATCCTGACACTGGTTAGATTCTCCAATCCTGTGTTTTTTCCAGTACAAAGACTGTTGCATCCTTAAGCAAAGTACCATATCAAGACATATCAGGTACGCTCACCTTGGCATCTTGTTCCACTAAGTCTTCACTCACAACATCATCTTCTTCCCGAGTGCCCTGCAGAAAAGACAGTGAATCAATCCCATTAGGACTGTGTGTGAAGGGATCATGGTGGCAGAACAGTTCACAGCTCAACATACCTGAAGGAGGACAATTAGCATTTTTTTGAAGTGTCCAGAAGTGTCTGCTATGACATCTTCCTCCAGGTTCCTCTCGTAAGCTGCAGAGAGGAGAGAAAAAATTGAATATTTCATAGCAGGAACCACAAGGAAAATTCACTAACAATTGGACATATTCTGTTGTTCTGATGTTTTACCATGAACCCGGACTGCGGGGTCATTACATTTTCAGCAATTATTCAAAAAGGAAACAGAGCATAAGCTTAGACCCCTGGTTAACCATATTGTGATCTATGGTGGTTATGATGCTCATTACATTTTGTTGCTGCACTGATCCTGGCCAGTTCTCAATTAGGAAACCAAGTTCAAATTTTGGCATATAAAACACTTAGAAATGGAGAAAAAAAAACAATGATTGGTTTGTGAGCAATACAATAACTGCTTCCCAACATTATGCCATAATTCTTTAGTTTCCATGATACAGCAGTAGCTGAAGCCAGCTCAGTATCCAGAGACATGCTAAACCCCTGCCCTCGGCAATCACCATCTTTGTAGGCCTCCACCAGAGCACGGATCTGCTGATTGGTCCGAGAAGCCAAGATTTCAATCAGGCTCTTTTCATCAGTCCCAATGCCCTAAAAGTAAATAAAACAATTCCTCATGAAAAGCATCACATGGAATGCCAAAAAACAAATATCCCCCCAAATGGCTTTCTCTGTACAGTAACATAGGAAGAATGGGATCCTAAGGCGTTTTTAATTCTCCTGGTTTTGTTATCATTTTATTCTTTGCACATTGTGTAATATATCTTATGATGGATTTATTGTAAATTGCTTTGAGTGGTTCACAGAAAAACATATCATTGCTTTTCCATCTTCGCCAGGCTCGGCGGCTGGCCCCTTACCTTTCTCAAGCTGACCTGGCCACGGTGATCCATGCAACGGTCACCTCCAGGTTAGACTATTGTAACTTGCTCAACGCGGGTCTTCCCTTGTGGTTGATCTGCATGCAGCAGCTCACCTTCTCACGGGTGGCTTCATCAGGGATCACATCTCCCCCATGTTATGCTGCTTGCACTGGCTCCCAGTGGAATACCGGATCATCTTCAAGGTGTTGATATTGAGCTTTAAGGTCCTTCGCAGCCTGGGGCCCTCATACCTGCGAGACCGTCTTGCCCCATGTGTCCCAATTCGGCCTCTGCGCTCTACAGAGGCAAACAGGCTGGTGGTCCCCGGTCCCTCCATGACACGGCTAGTCTCTACCTGGGCCAGGGCTTTTATGGCCCTGGCCCCTGCCTGGTGGAACGCTCTTCCTCCAGCTATTAGGGCCCTGTGGGACCTTGGTGAGTTCTGCAGTACCTGTAAAACTAAGCTGTTCCTTGGGGCTTGGGGGGGGGGGGGCTGGGCGTTGGGATCCCAGCCCTCCTGGGATCTGCACGAATACTATGCTGATACATTACAACTTCCTAGGCCTCTGGGTGAGGCTCGAATTATAATGAAAGGCCAACAACCAGCTAAAGATCTGGCAGCTGTGAAATCTACAATAATAATGAACATGGTCCCAGGTCTCTCGTTACCTTAAGGGCATCTTTGATTTCCTTGGCATCAAAGTATTCTAAGGGTCTCATTAGACCCACAATCAGTCTTTCAAATTTCCCCGTTAGCTCATACTTCAAGTCTGCAATCAGGTCCTAACAAAAAAGAATAGAAGAGACACATGAAGAAAAAAGATCGAATCCTGGAAATTATTTTGGATCAAAACACCCAAAATCATTTTCTTCAGTGCAATCTTAGTAAAGTTAATTATTAATTGAAACAAATACTACTATTAACTGCTAATGTATTTTCAGTTTACCCTTACAATAATGACCCCACTTATGAGGTAGGTCCCTCTTCTTCCTGTTCACAGCATGGGAATTGAAACTGACAGACAGGGATTTGCCCCAAAGCCAATTAATGACTGTGGCAGAGATGTGACCTCTGTTTAGAACTAGATTTTCAAGTCAAAGACAGCTCTCAGGCTACTGAACTACTGTTGATTTCAACAAAAGTAAAACTCACATAAAGAACTTGACCACACAATTCATATCCTCTTCTAGCAAAGTACAATTTGTCGCAAGGCAAAAATAATAGCAGTAGCATCCAGATTATACATACACTGCTTTGCAGACAAAGCCCCTCATAATCCTGCAATAAATATCCCCTCACACACCACATACTCACTCAGACAGAAACACTTTACCACTTTTGGAATCATCATGACTAATCTGAGACATTCCTATTAACTCTGTTCCCAACAGTACAATTTATAATGTTTAAGGCGGTATCATGCATTCCAGTCTGTGTAATTCCCACAGAGCAACATTTTGTATGGACTTCTAAGGAAGAGCATTGAAGGTTTATCTCTCTTTCTCAAGATTACCTTTCCATAGAGAGACTTATAGGCTTGGCAGATCTCAATTCTTTGTTTACTGCTTCTGGATGTTATGAGGTCAAGTATGGCTTCTTTGTCACTACCTAGAGAAGAAAGAAGGCTCGCTCAAGGCTCAGGCAGCAGCACCCTGTCACTTTTATTACAATTTCCTTTGTAATGCCACTTTGATTCCCCCTTTCCCTTTATAGCTGGAACTGCCACAAGGACATCACTAACATTCAACATGGGTTAACACACTATCTTGCACAGTTACCTTCCACAGGGGAGAAAAGGAAGACCAGTCACATCTACCTTTTGTTGGTTCAGTCAGTCTTCATGTTACCAGTTCTGCTGCAGGCCCTAGAAACTACTTGACCAATTTGAAAGAGCAGGTTCACACCCAACTCTTTCTCTGTTCTGTACAAAAAATGTCCTTGGCCTCTTTTCATGACTTTTCAACTGGATCATGAATTAAGGTTGGATAAAGATAAATTTTTAAAGAAAAAAATCAAAAATTGGATTTTAAGAAATCAAATCAGATTTTTTTCCAATTTAAATTGGCTTTTCAAATGAAATGCCTTCTTGAGGAAAATATGTAAAGACAGTTTTTTATTTAAAATACATTATAGTCCAAAAATTTATTTATTATGAAACAAGTACTACTTTTTAATTAAGTAGTATTCATGCAATGTTGGAGGTCACTTTGGATTTAGAGACCGTTGAAGTAATGATTTCAGTAGCTTCTTCTGCTGGCACAGAAAAAATATTCTGTTCCTTTGGACTCATTCATTCCAAATTGAGAAATTGTTTGGGAACCAATAAAGCTCGTTTTTCTTTTCCAGTTTATGAACAAACAAGAAAATGAAGATGAGTGAGATACAGAAGACAGTATTTTAAGTTTTTCATGTGTAAACCTGGCTGATAATCTATGTTTTTTTAAAGATACTTTGTTGAACCACATCAGTTAATAGACATGGATGTTCAAGCAAATACAAGAACATGTGCTGCATTGTTTTTGGTTAAATAAAACTATTAAAAATTTTACTAAGGCAATGATAATTTTTCTCCTTTCAATAAAGTACAGCAAAAAAGTTGTCCAAATATGAAAAATTAACCTATTAAACTGGAGGTAGTTCAGCTTGAAATAATTTCATAATTATTTCTAATAGTAAGACCAAATCAGTCATTTTTGATGTAACTGTAAAACTAGCCTGAAAAGTTATTTTCCAAAAAATGAAACCTTTATCTGGTTGTAAATGTTAAGGTTATACCATCAAGAATGAGTATTTATGTTAAAAAAATGATTTAAATCAAGTCTTACTGACTAGTGATTTAAATCATGATCAATTTGATTGAAATCAAATCCACCCTGTTAGAAACACAAATAGCAAGAAATGTTGTAAAAATAGCATTCTATTTTTCACTGTTTCACATCATGAAAGACCAAACCTGTGAGACATGTGCCAGACACGATACAAGCAATAGCAGCTTTGACAGCACCAGGGAGGGCATGGGGCTTGTAGCACTGAACCAAGTTTTCCCTCCCACCAGCCTTTCCAGTCTCAGATAGCTTTCTAATCATAAGCATTTTATTGTCATTGTGCACGCACAATGAAATTTACAGAAGCATTCCTCGATGCGCACAATTTCAGACTCATACCCCATCCTCACTTTCCCCTTCCTCCACCCATACCTACACAGCCCCAAACACATCAACATGAAGCTGCAGAGTTTAGCATAGCCACAGCTCTAGAGTAGAAGCTGTCTCTAAGCCTCTTTGTCCTAGTTTTGATAGACCTGTATCATCTGCCGGATGGTAACAGTTCAAAAAGAGAGTGTGCTGGATGAGATGGGTCTCTCAGAATATTTTCTACTCCCTGGCTAAGCAAAACAGGGGCACAACGTGTATGTAAGCTGAAGAATGGCCCTTTCATGTTCTATACCGAGCTATGCAATAATGGGAAAGTGATAGCTCAGATCTGGCTAGGAGCTGAATTATCAAAACCAACATTCTGTCTTTTCCACACATCCTTGACTGCCTTCTCCAGGAGAGACACAAAGACATATAATGTTACTATCACCACCTTGCATAGCTTGGCTGGCAGAACAGACAATAGATGACCAAGATAAGATTCCCATTGGTGACACAAAAAATATGGGTAAGAGAGAGAGATCACAACAATCATAGAACGTACCAAATCCTTTCATAGCATTATATAATGCCTCAGCATCCTGGTTGGCATCAAAGTTCGGGAAATCCTTCACAGATCCCCTATATTTTCCAGTCTAGAGAAAAAAACACAGATAGAGAAATGAAACTATTATCAGTTACAGACCTCAATTATGAAACAATATACTGTGTGCAGAATATAGATATTAATGCAATTCCAGGGGCTGCTCTATACTGCTGAAATTCTGTTTTAGACATTTCACCAGAGTTCAAACATCTTCATTTATTAATTAAAGCATTTATATCCTGCCTACTCCCATGGTTCAAGGCAGCTTACAACACATAAACAACCATCATGTAACAGTGAAACCTGAAATCCTCCCAACCTAGGAAGACACAATAAGGTACAACTGCAATTTAAAGTCCATTAAAAGCTAAAGCAGTCTTGCAGAACCTCCTAAAAGTTTCTATGGATGATGCTCCCCTCATCACCTCAGGGAACTCATTCCATAAAATGGGAGTAACTGCAGAAAAAGCACAGGCTTTATTCAGAATAAGCTGATTTCCCAGTTCAGACTGGCCACACTCAAGCTGCGATGAAGGTAGCTTAACTTACACAATACAATATACATATATTAGGTGTCAGGAACTCATCCACTTAAGTTTTTGGGACTATGACAAAAAAGGCCAGAATTTCTTCTGTGATGTGATCAGATACTACTAGAGTAGTATCTATGACAGTAATAAAAGATTGAACTGAACTACAAGAGTAAACCTGCCATGTATCAAGAGGGGAAGTGGGACCAAGATGTTTGGACTGTCCAGTGCCATGCATGAAAGTACAAATGTAGATCATGACTAAGGGTATCTTACAGTCTACTACAAGAGCTTCAAAGACAGAACAGTAATCTTTGCAGATGTATTATGAATGCTGAAGGCACCTATTTCAGAAGGGAGTAGCTGCTTCACACACAGCCATTTGCATTTCATCTTTCAGCTGCTCCTTCACTCTCCTCCCAATACAAGGGAATGCTAGAATCCACCCAACAGTATTATGAACGATGCGTCCGCATCATTCATTCCCTCTCCATATGTGCCTCAGTGATCTATCTCCTGGCAGCTTTCACATTTATCGGAATTACTTTGCTCTCCCATATTTTTCCCTTCTCGGTTTCATTCAGTCTTTTCTGCAGTTTGTCTCTCCCCTCAGTTTGGGAGCTGCTTGTATAATGTGGTGTGAAATGTACAGGCTGAAAATGTTCTCAAGTTCGAAGGACAGCTTTAAAAATCACACAAGTATAGGAAAGTTAATTTTCTCTCCCTTCCCCCTCCCTCCATGTCTCTGAGTCATCTTGACTTCCGAACAGAAAGCCAAAGGCCTTTAAGTTATAAATAGATGAGGTACTCTGCCCAGAATTCTACTCATCTATTCAAATTGGCAGTGACTCACAATGCCAAGGCCACCCTCATGCATCCTCTTCTTCTTGAAGACGCTTCACCACACAAAGCCCAGCAGAAGCCAACCTCTTGGGTAAAAACATCCCTTTTTTACACTACTGAACCCACACCCATTCCTGCAGCCTTACTTTTAGAGATGACATGAAAAATGAGATACTTCAAGACTATTCTCATTCTGTGTAGAGCACAGGTGTCAAACTCGCGCCCCTCCAGATGTTATGGACTACAGTTCCCATCATCCCCTGCCAGCATGAGTCTGGCAGTGGATGATGGGAACTGTAGTCCATAACATCTGGAGGGGCGCGAGTTTGACACCTATGGTGTAGAGGGTCAGCAGCATTTTGAAGCAGTAGCTGGCATCTTACTAATATCTTCTACATATGTCATACTGGTTATTGGGGTGGCGGACAATCTTATACCAGCTTCCAATACCATTTTTATTTATTGACCCACCTATATAGCACATTGAGTTTTACACCACGAGCAGGGCTCCAGCAAAGCCTTGTAAAGGGCATCTCATTTCCCCCTCCTCCACTATTTTTTCTTTCCCTTCGCTGTAGTGGTTGCCTAGTAGCAGCTACTGAACCCATGCATTTCTTAAAGGCATAGGCATCCTTTTTATCACTCTGGGGTATTCTACCCTCGCATGTTTGTTCTAGATTTTATGTTTGTTTTAGATTTCAGATTTATCTGCAAACCTGGGTTTCTTTGGTTTGTAGAAAGATTTGTCTTGACCACCCATGGTCCCAGTGACCAGATTTAAGTATCCATAGTGCGATGTTTAGAATTAGATTTACTGACAAGCAAGAGACCCACAAGGAGTTGTGAAGTGGGGTTCTCATTTCCCTCCGCCACCCTATTTTACCTTCCCTTCCCTGAAAACCCACACTGCCTCTTCCCCTTTTCCAGCTTCCTTCACTCCTTTCTACCCAACAGTAACCTACTACCTTTATCTGCCACCCCACATCTTCAGCCTTCCCTCCTCCTCCCCCAGAAGCCTCTACCTAGGAAATCTATGGCCCTGATTTAAGTGTCCTCAGATTTGGCATATTTGAGAATGAGAATATATGGGATTTTCTGCTGTAGACATGGAACATTTTCAAGATTTTTTTGGTTAAATGTAAATTATTTTTGCAGCAATTTGGCTACAATGTGTTTAATGTGATACTCTTTTCCACTGAAAAATGACAGTAGAACTGTACATTAATCCACCATTTCTTGGACCTTCTTTGGTCTAGAATGCGCTGATTGGGTCCTAGTGCCTTGGGGACAAAACTAAGTAGGCACTAGGACCCAAACGGAGCATTCTAGAAGAAGCTCCAGGAAATGGCAATTAATATACAATTCTACTGTCATCTTTTGGTGGAAAAGAGTATAACACATTATTTTAAAGTTTGGTGTTTTTACAATTGTAAGTTTAGCTTAACATCCAAATATTATAGTAATATTACTGGTTATGACTACTCCAATAAGGTTTCTGTCCAAATAGTAAACTTCCTTTTTTTAACTCTAGAATTTTTCAACCTTCAGCTTCTATTTTCTCCTACGTATTTGGATGGGACACCTATTTTCTCCTTATTTTGCCATAAGGCAAAAAGTAAGATTAGTAATACAGGGTGCAGCACTGTGCAGGTCCTTCTCATGTACCTGGCCATTCTTGTAATTTTTCTTACAGAATAGGAAGACATCTCAATTCTTAAATTCCATAAAAGTGTCAAATAATACATGACAGCAAAGAACTCCATATATGATTTATTGAAATAAAACTGCTAAATCAACCCAGTGGCCTTGAGCAGTATCACCCAGATAAAGTTAAAAACAATCCTAATAGCCTGATTCCAAATGTGGACTCATTTATTTATTCATATTATTATATCTTGCTATCACTGTGGGGTGAAAAAACTTTGCAACAGCTGGAGTGGCCATGTATTCAATGCCTGGTAGGAGCCCCCACAGCAACTCTTCTGTAGGTATATTAGCCCTCCCTTGAAGAAGTGGCCTTTTACATTGGAGTAAACACACATATTCCCAAAGACAATGCCCTAATGTTGCCCAGATTGACACAAGCATAATCGTTTTGGGTAAGGAAGCTTCTAGTAGCCAACAACCATTATCTGAGAAGGTATCACTAATCTGGCTAACATAAATGATCTTCTCTATCCTGGAACAGTTAAATAATTTTTATATTCAGAAAATCCCCCTGGATATTACCCTCCCACACATTTCTGTCCCCCCCCCCCAAAAAAACCCCAAAACATTTTTGCCATGGTTTCAACAGTTCTGGAAAATTTACACCTTTTGTTTTTCCCATTTCACTCTTTCTATATGTACCTAAGAGTGTCAGAGCAATGCTGTGGTTACGGCATCAGACTAGGATTTGGGAAACCCAGGTTCAAATCCCCACTCTGCAGTGGAAACCTGCTGGGTGACCTTGGGCCAGTCACACACTCTCAGTCTCAATCCTGACAAGTATTTGGATGGGACACCTCTAAGGAACACCAGGGTCATGACACAGAGGGACAAGCAATGGCAAACCACCTTGAAAACCCCACCCAGATTATCACAAATCAGATGCGACTTCACAGCAAAAAGGGGAAAAGTACCTTGTCGTTCCATGTTTGATCCAGAAACTACACCCCATTCTTGGGTCCAAAAGTGTTCAATGGCACAAACAACCTTTCAGCATTGATAGTATTAAAAACAACAGCTGTGTGTGGATTTCTCTAACAGGGTTTCCATCAGGGGCCCAGGGCTAAGAACATTGTCAGGGAGAGGGTTGGATCTATTGTACTGCATTTGATGGGAAAGTTTTTCTCCTCAGGTGTTATGCACATTGTTAGTTTTGGGAAAGTTTGTGGAAGAGGGGTATTTTCAGCACACCAAGCAACAGCCAACTGACAAAACAGACTGGTCTCTGAAACACAGCACCATGGTTAAAAACTACTTATGTAAGCATGTTTCACATCTGTCCTGATGTGAAAGTGGGCCGGAAACAGAGTACTACAAAGCTCTATGGTGTTCTGGTAAAATGTTTCACCTATGTTCATCACTGTGCATAGGCTGAAGACAAGTAGTAGCAGAAAGTTGCTGCTAGAGGCATACACATTCATCCCATTCCACATTCATCCCATTCCACATTCATCCCATTCCCCCTGCCCCCATTTCCAGCTGTTCTTCTCTCTCTATGTTCTACACCATAAAAATTTCATTTTGGAGACTCTAACATACATCTGCTTTCTGTTTAAAACCAGTGCTTGTCAGGAGAAGCAAAGAATGTAACGGTGCTTTGGAATCTTACTTCCGCAAAAAGCCACAAAAGGCAGAGGGTGGGCTGCCTTCCTTTTTCTGTGTGAAACTGAACTAGCTGCATAAGAAGCAGAGAACAAGAATGTCAAGCATCACACTGACCTCTCTCATTAGAAAGTACAGTTTGGGAATGGAGGGGAATTTAGTTCTCTGTTAAAAGAGTCAGTAATCTTTCTCACCTGTCCATTTTGGAGTGGAATTTGGCGGCGTAGCCTATATAGGTAATCACAACTGGAAGAACAATATGGCTTTCTAACAAGCTTAGGACTTGAAGTGAGCAAGACACAAGAACTGAGGTCTGTAGTTATGTGGCCATACATCCAATAGGAAGAACTTGGGGACAATCACCCCATAGGTATGATATGCTCCGCCTTTGAATTTTCAGCTTTCTTTAAAACAAGTCTCCAGCATCTTTTATTGTTAGGCCGTTTCCACACGAATGCGGAAGCGGCCGGGTCGGCGTTTCCGACGCCGACCCGACGACGCTGGGACCGGCGCCCGGCCAACCCGGCATGTCCCCGGGCCTCCGGCGCGTCGCAGAGGCCTGGGGACACGCCCCCCTGGCCCTGCGTGCCTGCTCCAGCGGTAAGTGCCGGGTGGGGGAGGCGTCTCGAAGCCGCTGCCGTTCGCTCGGGGGAAACGCCGGCTTCGCGGCGGTCGGGCGGCGCGGCTGCGATGCAGCTGCGCTCCCTGTGCGAATGGCGGCCTGGAGACGGCGTTTTTGCCGTCTCCAGGCCGCCATTAAATGCCTGTGCGGAAACGGCCGTGAGTTATAAGGAAAAATGCACTGGTAGGAGTAGTCACTTTGCTCCCACCTGACCAAATTAATTCTCATCTGTTCTGTTTCATCACCACTTTTCCCCAGTGCTGCTCACTGCTGCTCTGTTTCTGTTCCTCTTGAATATTCACAACAATGTGAAATCATTGGGCATTAAACTGGAGTGAAATGTATATTACTTTGGCATGCCTTCCTTTGTTTTAGAGGGAAATTTGCATCAGCAATAGGTGAGGTGGAACACAAGCCACCTTGATGTAATTTCTCTGTGTAAAAGAAAACATACCTCTGAGCATGAAAAGAATTACTTTCTGGCAGAAGGCCAAAGGTTTGAGGGAGCACAATTTCCAGGCAATTTAGAATAAGTAGGATCTTCAGGAGGATTTGGGCAAAGAATAATCACTTCTCTGAACGCCAAACTGTAAGCCCTCTGTGCATGTGCAGAATGTTTTTCCCTAACTACACTGTAACTGGATTATTAGGAGATAACTTCGGTGTTGGAGAAATGATGTGCAAGCAGGAATAACTTGCATTACCCATTTTAGCAATTAAGGTACTCATTGTTATTTCCTTCATCAGCCATTTTCCCCAAACAGCTTTGTATCATACACTGCAATCTTATGCCCTACTTAAGAATGTAAGTATAATAATCAAATCAGCACAGGACTCTTAATAGGCTCATAAGCAACCACAAGTCCATGGAAAACTAATTGGACAAGGGGACAACACATTAACGATTGATGGCTTCTTCTAGGACTTCTGCACATGCTTACTTGGGGTAACTGCTGAACATGCAATTAGGAAAGGAAATAAATAATCTGAACTAAAAGCTGAACTAGATTTTGCTTTTAGGAAATACATTTCTCATTATTTATTTATTTTAGTCTTGCAAGCAGTCTATGCCTATGAGGACCTGCCACTACTCAATAAGAAGAACATGTCTTACCTTTCCTTTGCTTGACATGGTGTCTGGACTGATAACAGCAGAGGAAACTGAAGGTGCTGCAAAACAAAGAATTAACCATGTTACTCTTCATTTTATTTTCCCAGCTGAAGAATGTTCCTCAATGGTTTTACATGAGAAATGAAAGGATTTGAACATAATTGGAATGCATACCCTGAATCTCAAGTGAATAAACCTTTGCCATGTTGCCTCAGTGCTAAAGAAATGGTACTGGTAATGTGCTCAGAGGCAGAGGCATGTTTCGGGTGTGGGGAAGACAGAGGGAGCCAACGCCCCAGGTGCCACTTGCCAGTGTCATGTGGGGGGCCGCATTTGGCTGGCTGCCCCCTCCCTCCAGCAGCAAGGAGCTGCATTGGGCTGCATGTCCTGGCTCCTCCTCCTCCTGTGCCCCCACCCACCAGCCTTCAGTGCCTGCCACCTTGGCCATCTGTTTCTGCTGGCCACCTGCTGGTTTGCCTCTTCCCCAAGCTCAGAGGAGAAGAGAAAACCATGTTCCTCCTTGGTTTTACACAAGAAATGAAGGGATTTGAGCTTAATTCGAATGCATACCTTGCATCTCAAGTGAATATGGCCATGTTGCCTCAGTGCTAAAGAAATGGTACTGGTTTTCAGCCATCCTGAACATGCCTTCAAGTAAAATATCAGCTTGGATTCTGAACTTTTGTTACCATACAAAAGGCCTTGTAATGCATATCCAGTTAGAATAGGAGTCTCCAGTCTCTGTGAGTTTGCAGGCACCTCTGGAATTTTGACACTGTGTAGTGGGTGCAGCCACAAAATGGCAGCCACAGCAAGCGCAGTTAGTCCCTAAATAGCTGTCACAAATTACCATTCAGTCACAAAGTGCAGATTGATTTTATTTAATTTTTACCCTGCCCTTTCCCAGTCTAAGATAGGCAAGATCCTTGTGCTGAGATGGCTGCTGCCACCAAAGCAATATCTTTTAAAATATGTTCAGTCAAAAAAAATGTACAGCAAATTTGATTTCCAATGGCCAGTGCTGAGCAAAAGCCCCACCTGATCCAGCCCACTTTGTAAAACCACTTGGTGGGCACCAAGAAAAGGACTGTTGGATGTTATGGCACCCGCATGCTTCCTGTTGGGGTCTGCTGATATATATTTGTTCAGTGGCTGAGGACCAGCCAATTGAAAAGACAGATTCTAAACAATCTTCCCAAATGGTTAGTACTCTGATTCTAGCTGTGCACACTGCATGAAAATTCAGTAGGAGTACAGTTCCAAAGAAGAGGAGCACAGTTCTCAAATCTATATTCTAGAATTCCTGCTGTCATATACCCCTTAAATAAATCAAGCCTACAAACATTTACTCTGATTTAACTCCCCACTGAATTCACAGGATTTCCCATTGATGTCCTTTGGAGAGTTTACAAAAACCATGTTTTATCTGATGAACACAGCAAAGTGAAGATGCTTGGTGCTTTAATAAATACAAGATGATTGAGTCCCTGACTAAAGGATCTTAAAAGCTAAAATGCACCGTAAGGAGCATAGTAAAGGGGAAAGAGAAGTAGACAGAGGGATAAATAGGGGAAGAATATATGTTATTTCATTTCTACATGCTTATGAATCATGAAATTGTGCCAGGACTTTCCAGAAAAGAGTGGTCTGGAGAAGGATCTGAAGGGAGCCAAATAAATTAACTGGGAGCTGTTCCATGGGAAGCAAGGTTGAAATGGTGGTACCATTTGTGGAAGCTGGAGATCGGTGAACTGCTAGGGTGAAGAAAGTGAATGATCACATAAGCACTACTGACCTTTCCCAAGTCTCCTGCTCCCTACCCTTTACCTCATCACAAGCATCCAATGAAATTCATAATGCGTTTTTTTCTGACACAACATTGGTTAGAAGGACAAAGAATGCATAAAATTAGATGTAAACTTCAGATTCTGCCACAGACTCTTTGAGGTAGACTTGGACAATCCTTCAAACACTTCTGGAGTACCTTTTACCTATAAACTAGAAGATACACTCATATGAGCTTTACAGGAGAAGCTACTGATAAATACACACTGTATTCAAGAATGCATATTGAATGGCAAGTGTTAAATATTTGGCAAATAGTAACATTTCTTAGTCTCTGTTAAGAGTTAGAGTGTTAAGATGACAACATTATGAGGCTTACAACCAACATTTGAACCTGCGATATGACAAAAATGCCCTTTATGCTAAAACAACTCTTAAAGAAATCCTGTATTACAAACTCTGGTATGACCAGAAGCACACTTTTTATGCATATAAAGGTCACTAAAGGAAAGGGAAGTTTTTTAAAAATCCACCAAACCAGATTAGCATCAACTTTTCAGTGTATGAGAGAAATATTTTCTTCTCACTTTACAAGACTACGGACTTCAATAGCTTTCCTTTCCAATCTTCAGACCACAGCCTTGCATAAAACAGAAGGGAAAGGCCCAAAGAGTAAAGAAAGAGAACCCAGCTCTGATCTCTAATGAGTGGATCTTTGCAGCCAATAACAAAGTATGGCCAGATCCTTGCAGACCGCACATCACTGCACTGCGGCTGGGCTTCAGTCCAATAAGAAAGTAAACGTTCCATATTCAGCAAGCATGCTACAGATAAAGGAGCCTGTAGCTATCTGAGGACAGCTTTACACTTTACATTTCAACATCTACTATCAAAATACTTTACATGATGATGTTTTTTTTTAATTTTTACCCTACTCTTTCTTGAATATTCAGTAACTGTATAATGCTTTCAGTGTTCAAAGCACATTACATGCTTTTTTATTGTAATCCTTTCAACGGCCAAGTAAAATAAGCTGTAAGTAGTATCATACCCACATTGCAGACCTTGAACTTAGGCCAAAAATGACCTAACAGAGCAATCCTGAGGAGAGTTACTCCAGTATAAACGAGAGTAACTCTCCTCAGGACTGCAATGGAAGGCTATCCAGTGAGCTTGTGGCAGAGGTGAGACTGGAATTGGGAACAACCAAGATAACAGGTCATATGGTGCCAGGAAGGCTTACAGTACTATGTCCAAATAAATCTATTGACACAACAAATGTGCCCTTATTGGTGCTCATATTTCATACAAGCCCATACTATATATCACAAGTGTCAAACTCGCGGCCCTCCAGATGTTCATGCACTACAATTCCCACCAGCCCTTGCCAGTATAGCCAATGCTCATGTTGGGAGGAACTGATGGGAATGGTAGTTCATGAACATCTGGCGGACCGCATGTTTGACACCCCTGCTATATATCAACTACACAAAACGTGTAGTGGCAACATTTGCCATCATGTCGTGTGTATAGCTATCCTTATTTTCTGGTTCTGACTTAGTGCAGATATTTTCCAGAGTGGTTGGTACTACTCCCCTGGGGGTGGTAGAAACATCAAGGGGGGAGATGAGGAATTTTGGAGCAGTAGGGGGTGGAAGAGAATTTTGGGCCAGTGGGGGGTAGCGCAGGGATTCCTGGGCCAGCTGGCAGGAAAAAGGTCATTTCCTTCCATCCTGGTGACTGGTATGCTTTAAAGGAGCAACACTCCTCTTGCTTTGTAGCCAGTGAAAGGTGTGTGTGTGTCAAGGCAAAGAGCCTCATTGATGCTGCTTTGCAAGGCAAGAGTTTTTAAAAAGAAAAAGTAGTAGCACTCTCCTCAATGTGTAGTCTGGGGAGGGGGTTGGGGCGGGGTGGCCAAGCCAAGGCAAAGAACTAGCAAAGGCATCTTTATTACTCCATTTCTGTGCCCCATTTACATGGTTCTCTCAAAAAGCCTTTCCTGACTGCTAGCTACTCTGTACACTGGGACAAAATTAAGGTGTACTACCTTCCCAGCATCATATTTAGTAGAATGTGGCTTCAATGCAGTCACCCAGATCTTTTCCAAGCAGAGAAACAGGCTGAAACTGAATGTGGGGATCTAAGGCTGATTATTCATTGGTGCTCTCCCCCACACTGAGGGTTTCACTCTTTCTGGGTTGCTTCCCTGCCCACCCCAAGAGTGAAGATTGCCGGGTTTTTCCCCCGAGGCCTTTAGATGTAATAGCAATATTCCTTATATATATATTGTGCGGGCTGCTACTACTGTTTTGGGGTTTTTTAAGGGAAATGCTGGCTATCAATCCCTGGCCCCCCCCCCCCCCCCCCCCCACTCCTCGCAAGTCTTTTGAGTTAGCCTGGTATAATATAGTGCAGTGGCCAGAGTGCTACAACTAAGCCAGAGTGACCAAGAATCAGTTTCCCATTCAGTTAGATGCTTTCTGGGAGATATTAGTCAGCCACTTTCTCTCAAACTCACAGAGTTGTTGTGGCATGCCATACACCCTCAATGAGACTACTATGATGTTCCAGACAGTTGCCGAAAGCTGTATATGCTGAAGAAAGGTGGTCTGAAACAGGCCACATCAAGAATGCTGTAAGACTAGAGGCAAGAGCAGGCAAAGAAGACTAGAGACAACAGAAATCCTGAAATATAAGCCAGCACGTGCCAGAGAATCATGGCTGACTAAAAGTACTTGAAGCAAGGTACTATACCAAGACATCAAGTTAGAAGAATGTACAGGATATACATGTAACCTAGCTTAATGTGAATTTCCTGGTTGGTCATTATTCCTTGTGCATTTGGCATCTAGTGTAGTACATGGTCTCCTTTCACCAGAGTTTATGCGCTTACTGAACAAGAGAGGACATTCTTCTATCACTTTGATCACCATTCTAGAACTGAGTGTTCAGAAAAGAAAGTGAATACTTCAATGTACTCTGCATGTCTGCCATCTCATTTCCTCTTGCCACCCTCCGAGTGCACATTATAAGATTGTCTATACAACTTTGCCTCCCGTATATATAAAATCCAGGCTTTGAAAAATTACATCGAGAATAAGTTTTACCAACATGGACAAAAATAGTGCCATCTGAATATCCATATTCAAAAACAAAATAATGTTAAGAATAAACCTTTCTCCTAAGAAACAGCTGCTCAGCTTTATTGTTCCAAACATAATGGGTTACCACAAAAATGTCATGAATCCCAATTTCATGCAAATTCAGAGCCAGAATTCCAATTTCATGCAATGGTAGCTTCCCATGGAGCTCATTTATGGATACAGCCAGAGAAAGAATCTCTTTTCTTCTGTGGTAGTCATATAAAAGAGAAAATAAAGAGGCAATTACTCTCTGGTAATTTCAGTCCTCTGCAGATAAAAGTAAGCCACTAAAAGAAAAGGTGATGAAACAGCAGGCTGAGTTCATGTAAGGGTGACCACCTTCCTGAAAACGGATGCAAGCTTTAACCTAAGACAGCCTTCTTGACATCTTGAAAAAAAGTAATTTAAATTCCCACCCAAAATTCAGCAGTTTTTGTGACTTCAAGGTAGAGACAATCTCTGTTCAGGTTTGGGAAGATCTGCTTTCAATAACTTTTTTTGAAGAAACAGCAATACAGTTGTGAAAGAGCTCCTGATCAATGATTTACCCTGGTGGACTGAATGAATGAGATTTGCCCCGATGTCCCTGAACTGAACAGATCATGAGGATTAACCATCTAACAGCTGGCACAATGCCTTTTCTTCTCACAAATGTTATATTTTGCTCAGCTTTTTCTTCAATGTCTTCCTGCCCCACCCTCCCTTCTCTTGGGAATGATGGATGGATCAGCTCACATTTACAACAGCACTCCAAACAGCCAGAGCTATTCATTCTAACATGTCGTCTCCAGTTCCATGAATTCAAACCAGCCCATTCTGCCAGGGCATGGATCTATGGTTATTTTTAAACCATGTAGGTGGATGCAAGACAGATATTATACACCAACATCTGAGCCTCTGGCATCAGAATGGTTTTTAATCCTGACTGAACAATTATCTTATAAGTGTTTCATTTTTCCTATGGCAATATGCCAGCACAAACCCCACCCAGCACAATTTATCTGGAGTTGTGGGACTCAGATTAGAAGACTTCAAATGCTTTGTATATGTATATAACTTAGCTGCAATCATCAAGAATCTAAGCATTTTTTACTGACCAAATGGGTCTAACCTCAGTTCTGAAGGAAATGGTTTGTAAAGATCTCAGTTTTAAAATGCAAATAAATAAAAGCAAACTTTTTTTGAAGCAAGGCTCATGTGTTTATCTGCTAATAATTAGGTATCCAATAGCATATTGGTTCAGGAACATACTACATTTGCAGTAGAGTTACACCATTCTAAGCCAGCCTTTAACAGACTTAAATGTAATTCTGCTAAGCATGGTGCTGTTAAGATTACAGAACACCGCAGACTGTACAGCAAATGGCTCTGACAATTCTTTCTAAAAAGGCCTCAGCAATTTCAGTGTGCTGGGATCAGCTCCATGGATCAGAACAGCCAGAAACCTCCCTCTCTTCTTTATGATACAGGGCCACGAAAAAGCTGCTTTCCTCTAGCCTCCAATACTTGAGACAGGAGTTGGGTGTGAAAGTGAATATATTAAACTTTACAACTACTGGTCCTTTTCTACCAGCCACTCTAATCACCGCTATTTTAGTGATTTGATACCACTCCAGAGTCCAACACAACAAAATCTACCCCCTTCCAAGTGCATTAAGGCATTTTCACTAGCGCCCGATCTACTTCAACAACGCTGCACATACATTTAGGTGATGCATTTATATCCGTTAAAAAAGCAACCCCCCTCGAAAGACTTTCAAGCATCCTTGGCTGGTTGCCCCGGCCACACCCACCGGCTCCTCCAGACGCAATAACCAATCCAGGAAAGCTCAAACAAATTTTTCCAGACAAATAAAAGTGCATAAAATACGTGGCTCTCAAAAAGACAAAGCAACCGATTCCCCATCGAACAGATATTAGAGTTTGGGGGAAGTTAGTCTAAAACAAAAACCACACACACCATTCAGCAGCTCCCCCTTTCAATCTGCCCTTCCTTCTGCCCCCACCCCCAGAAAGAAACTCTTTCCAGCTACCCAGAAAGACCCCCCCCCCCCCCCCGTTTCCCGTCTGCCCTCTCAAACTCACTGGCAAAACGAAGCGTTTTGGGCCGTGGCAAATGAAAGGAGCGGCGCGACGTCCCTTGCAAGGCAGCCCGGAGGCGCTCGAGCTGGCAGAGAGAAGGCTGGCCTGCAGGCGATGCAGCTGTTTCCTCTCCTCAGCTCCCCTCGAGGAGCGACGTCACGCGCTCCAGAGCTTTCCAAGCCTGGCTAGCCCTCCCTACCACCCTCGCCTGCCCAGGTGGGAGAGGCCAGGCTGGCTGCAAGAGTCCCCCGCCGCTCCTCGTCTGCAGTATTACGTGCAGAGGAAGGCGGGATATTAGATGGCCTCTGAATGGATCCATGTTGGTGTGGGATCACTTTCCCTAAGATTTTCAGGGGGCGAAAGATGTGGCAGATAAATGTAGGATTGTATTTCTGTGCATGCTTATTTGGAAGTAAATCCCACAGAAGTAAGTTTGTTTTTACTTCTGAGTGAGCATGTATAGGTTTGGCCTGTTTTGGGCAGTTGTGTATTTTACAAGCAAAAAGTGTGCGTGGGTGCAATTGTGAATGCCATAAATGTGTGAGAGAACCCAAAAATGTGAAATATATATATTTGCAGCACTGCAGGAAGAAAATCGGTGGCGAAGAGAGAGAAGCAAAGAGTTCTGAGAGGTGTTGCATTTAGAAAGGCAAAGAACTAGGAACACTCATATACCAGTTGGATCCCAAAGTGGAACTTAATTTTTTTAAATTAAATTTGCAAATTTACCTGAAAGTCAGATGAGCCATTTATCTAATGGTACAAAACATACAATTTTCCTGTTAGAAGTAGCCTGTCCCTATTTGTAAGCCATTTAAATCAGACAGGCAGGAGAGACAAAAAAAATATTTCAGAATCACTTGAGAAAATAGTTCATACATGAATTAGTAACTGCAGATGTAAAAAATCATAGGGCTTTTAAAAATGTGAACTGAACATGAGTCAGCAGTGTGATTCGGCCACCAAGATAGCCAATACAATTCTGGGGTGCATCAATAGGAGTATAGTGTCTAGATCAGTGGTGGGGAACCGATGGCACTCCTGATGTCCATGGATTACAATTCCCATCAGCACCTGCCAGCATGGCCAATTGGTTCACCACCACTGGTCTAGATGGAGAGATGTAATAGTACCATTGTATTCTGTACTGGTCAGACCTCATTTGGAATACTGTGTCCAGTTCTGGGCACCACAAGTCAAGAAGCTGGCACAGGTCCAGAGGAGGATGACCAAAATGGTAAAAGGTCTGGATTCCATGCCCTATGAGGATCAGCTTAGGGAGCTAGGAATGTTTAGTTTGGAGAAGAGAAGGTTAAGGGGTGACATAATAATCATATTTGAAGGGATGTTATGAAGAGGGAGCAAGTTTGTTTTCTGCTGCTCTAGACACTAGGACAAAGAGAAATGGATTCAAGGTGCAGGAAAAGAGATTCTACCTAAACATTAGGATGAACTTCCTGATAGTAAGGGCTGTTTGACAGTGGAATCCACTGCCTCAGAGTGTGGTGGAGTCTTCTTCTTAGGTTTTTAAACAAGAGAGCAACTGTCAGGAGTGCTTTGATTGTGTATTCCTGGGACTGGATGGCCCTTATGGTCTCTTGCAACTCTATGATTCTGAGAATGAAAACATTGTTAAAATAGTGCAGTATACCCCTGCTCCATGTGAAGATCTGTAGATGCAACCTGTGGTGCAGAGAAGTGTAAAATATATGCCACAAGAATTCGTCCCTGCTATAAAGCTAATGAACCCTTCAAAGATATTTTGTCATCTGTCACATTTCCCAATACAATGGCAAAAGGCTAAATGGTTAAATGCTCTCTGCTGAGAAATGACTATTATAAAGCAAGCCAATCCTATGCATGTGTATTCTGGAAGCAAAACCCATTGTTTTCAACACAGCTGGTACCCCAATAACTGCATAGTAAGTCCCTAAAGCTTAGATGATCTTTTAAACTGTAGTGTTTGGTGCTCAGCATTCCTCTCATCCATTTCCACCATACTGAAAATCTTCTCCAGCTACTTTTGGCTCTGGTCGTGGAAAAATTACAAATAACTGTATTTTTGCCCACTGGGTCAAAAGCAGCTTAAGAGGCTCACTGTTTTTAGCTGTAACTAACTTTTGCTGGATTGCATCTACGCTGTGAAATCTGAGCCAGATCCAAAGAGAATCGGAGTCCTTGAAATATATTTACTAACCATCAAACAACAGCAGTTCACAGAAATTTAGAAGAAAAAGAGCAGAACTAGGAAAGGTCACATGCCTCCCTTCAAGAACAACCTCTGTAAAACTTATGCCTCTGGCCATATAAGGCTTATCGAGGGATCCGTTCCCCTCCCTCCCCTTTTTGGTAAAGGACATAATTATGTAAAAGATGCTGTTCAGAGGCTGTCGCCTCCCTTCTCAGTGAGATTTGATCTCTGTATATCTTTTTCTAGAAGTTTTTTTCTAGAAGCCTGGAAAACGGTTTGAAAAAAGCAAAACCTAACGTATTTCCACTATGGCTTGCTTGCTTTCATTTCATTATTAGTACTAGTTTACTCCAAGACCAGAACTCTAGAGTTGAACTTGAGTGGGCCTCTGTTTGCTTTAGTTCCCATAGCAGCTGCATCCTAAGCTGTTGTGAGAAATCATACAAGTGAGGGGCTCAGTCAGACCACCTGTCCCAAGACAGCTGTCTGGCGATGATCCAAACGTGTACAGAAACAGGATTCTGTTGTAGTCATTCCAGACATTTCCAAACAGTGTATTAAAAGTCTGGTAGTCACTATTTAAAAAGTTTTGGGAGGCACTACCTTTGTGTAAGACTATATAAGAACCACACTGTCTAATTCTTGGGAGTAATGAATTCCTTAGGAACTTACTCCAAGCATGCATGGATTTATTTGTTTTGTTTTGTATTTCTGTTCCACAACCCTCAGCCCAACTGCTTTGTGAAGCAGTTTATGAGAGATCTATCATACAGTAATGATAGAACTGCAGCCTTTATTTCAACCAGGGACCTCGTATCCTAGTCTCTCTGCCTAGAATTGCTCATCTAGTTATCAAATACAGAACAACATTTATTTAGTCAGTGAGCTGTTTATACCCCACTTTTCATTTCAAGCTGGCTAACAGTGCAATCCAGATTGGGGAGGGGGTACTGAGGCAGCCGGGGATGGTGCGGCGAAGGTAGCCCCATTCCATCTCTAAATGAATTTCAAGCAGCATGGAATTTGAAAACCCTTCTGCCACCCAAATTGTCCCATTACCCAAACAGGCTTATGGTCCTGTTCAAAGGAGGGAGACTGAATCTGCCTTCGGGAGTGGCATGCGGCCACTCCAGTGGATTTGCCCTCCCCAGGGCACTTACCCCAGCAGAGGGACGAAACTGCTGGTATGTGGTCACTGCTGCCCTCCCCAGTGGTGGGATGCAGCGCAGGATGCTGCAGCATCATCCCTGCCCCTCTTCCACTGGTGCAGCAGGGGCGGTCTGGAGGTGTGACTGGGGGAGGAGTTAACTTTAGTCAGCTCCCTCCTGCCCATCGCCGCCTTATGCTGGTGGCAATTAATTTAGACTTTAGCCAGTTAAAAGGTGGCTTAAGTCTATAGAGCCCCATAGAGGCTTCTTAGTGGCAGGGAGGCTTTTTCTCTTTGGAAAATGTCTGAGTTTACCTGCCACAAAACTGTGGGAAGGCTGGACACAGACACATTTTTCCCTCTGCTGGTGTAGGTGCCCCTTATGTTGGCAGAGGGGGCAAAAGCATTGGCGTAGCCCTCCGCCACTCCTATTTGCTCCCCCACCATCTGGATTGGGCTGTTGTTTACTTAATTTAATCTTATCTTGTTTGCCTTTCTCAAGGCAGGTTGAAAAATTAGCAAAAATGAAATAAAAAAGGAATAAGAGTGCAAAAACTGGATTACAGGAATGAGAAGCACAATAAACTACAATCCAATTCCCTGCTGAACAAATCCATTTTACACATTCTGTGAATGGCAGGTATGTGGGAGCCCCATTCTTTCCTCTTCCATTTTACTCTCACAACAACCCTGGGAGAAAGGTTAATCTCACAAAGAGTGATGTTTGCATTGCAGAATGAGGATTCAAACCTAGTTTCACAGACCTTAGTTCAACACTCAAACCACTATAGCCAGAAGTAAATGAGATGTTGAGTTCTCCCAAACCAACTTTCCTTCCCTGCAGCCAGATGGCAGCTGGACAGAGATTACTTCCTTAAGCTTGCCAGGGCCTGATTTGGATTGGGACCATGACATGGGTGGGAGAAGGGCCTCTTCTCTTCCCTTCAGTGCCATTTTCATGAATGAAAATAGCCCCGGGGGCATTATTTGCCCAATAACATCTAAAATCACCTTCCTGCTACTGTTTCTACTTGAGAAAATTGCACGTGGGGAAGTCTGGAACCCTCTCTCCCCACAACACTGCAGTGGAAATCTGAATCAGACCCTGGTGTGCTCAGGGAAACAAATTCCCTAAAGTTGCTGTCTGATTGTAGGGGGGAGGCCCCCTCCCCCTACAGAAACTCACCCGAATTGGGACAGTACAGCAACTAGTCCTGAGCAGAAGAACTGCAGGGAAGACAATAGGCCAGTTTTTGGAGGTGGTCCCATTAGTATAGGAACTTGATTCTTGTGGGTAATTTTTATTCTACGAGGTGTCTGCATCCATGGTTTCTCATCAATCTGCATAGGCAGAGATTTGCTGGTGCTGATGACAACAGATGCGCACCAAGCAAGGCCTGTGTATATTTGGCCTGTGTATATTTGGCCCATCTCCATGGCTCCCTCTAAACCAGCAGTTCTCAACCTGGGGGTCGAACGACCCTTTCACAGGGGTTGCCTAAGACCATCGGAAAACACATATTTCTGATGGTCTTAGTAACTAAGACACAAATAATTTTAGGGTTGGGGGTCACCACAACATGAGGAACTGTATTAAAGGGCTGCGGCATTAGGAAGGTTGAGAACCACTGCTCTAAACCAACCACTTCCACCAGCTGATCACTTAGATATCACGTACCTCAGAACAATGCCAGCTGAGCTAGGGGTGGGGGGAGGGAGGCAAGGATTGGTAGGGATTGGAGAAGGTGGCAAGGATTGGTAGGGGTGGGGGAGATGGGAAGGGATGGCTAGGGGTGGGGGATGATGGGAAGGGGTGGGTAGAGGTTGGAGAAGGTGCCAAGGGGCGGGGAAAGGTAGCAAGGGATGGCTAGGGATGGGGGAGATGGGAAGGGATGGCTAGGGGTGGGGGAGATGGGAAGGGGTGGCTAAGGGTTGGGGAAGGTGGCAAGTCATGGCCCAACATCTTCTCAGGTTCAGGCCTCTTCCACAGCCTTTTCTCTAAAAGTTTTGTTCATAATATGTAATTCATAGTACCATAAGATAGTATCAATCAGTCAACTGGAAAGGGATTTTAACATGATTACAGTGTAATCTTTACACTGTCTCAATTCTTCATATTTGGCTGGCAGCCCCATTTCTGGGAATCATGAGTAAATGAGGCTCATACAACCGCAGGCCTGTAAAGTACCTCATGTACATCTCATCTAACTGATTGAATTAAGAAAAACAATTCTTAAAAGAGTGGGGAGGGAATCATTATAAAAAGAGTAGAAGGAGGAAAGTGTTCCTTGGCAGAGGTGCAAGAATAGATTTTGCACTATATAGCTGAAGTCAGTGAGCCAGACATTGCGCTTCCAGGAAAAAAGGGGAATTATCAGAATGACTGTCATGGGACTGTCATCGCATCCTGAGCCAAACTATCGCTCTGAGGCTGCATCCATTTGGTGATGAGGTTCCATTTTCTTTGTTTTGCCAGAGCAAACGAAGAGGCATTTGCTATGGCAATAGGTGTCCACATGGCTGTTCCCTCTGCACTTTTCATTCCCAGCCAACTATCACTTCGATTCTCCTCCAGTTTTAAAAAGCAATGGTAATTGACATACCACTATTGTATTGTTACAGTGATATGCCAATTACTGGTTTTTAAGTAATACCAGTGTACCAATTACTGATTTTTTGAAAGTCCAAAAAGCCCTCCAATATGTGTGTGTGTGTGTGTGTGTGTGTGTGTGTGTGTGTGTGTGTGTGTGTGTGTTTGTGTGTGTGTGTGTGTGTGTGTCAGAATGCTATCCATGGGGACTCAGATAAGGAAATGGTGCTGATGTGGATGGTACCTGCAAAAATATGCACCTTCACATCCACACAGTGTGCAAAGACACATCAAAACTGTGATCTTTCTCAAAACATCGTACCAAATTGCATTGGGAAAGACTGCAGCAAAACAGGGGAAAATACAGAAACTGGAAATACTAAAATTGAAATACCTCTAGCTTTATCCACAGTGACACTGTATTAGGTTGGTGGCCTATGATCACCTGTGATGGTAGTGGTTATTTTTCTGTATCAGCATTCTCAATATTTTTTCTAGTTTGCTGTCCAACTGCTGATATTCCTTAAATAAGAGCTTTTTGCCAGTTTACTATGATCACTGGAAAATGTTATACATCAGCATGCATTCGCCCCTTAAGAAGTCCTGTCCCATGATAGTTCTTCCTTTCAATAATCAATTACATTTTTATTCCAAGTTGCTCAGGTTCTGGCTCCCTCCATTTTATCCTCACACAAGCCTATAAGATAAGTTACACTGGGGAAAGCAACTGGACCAAGGTCTGAGGAAAGCGATTGGAACAAGATCATCCCATGAGCTTCATGGCAGACTGGAGATTTGTCTTATGGTTTGGCACTTGAACTGCTGCACAGCAGTGGCTCTCATTTGGCATTTGGAAACAAACCAAAAACTGTGGATTGCAATTTCCTCGTCTCACTTAAGGAAGGTATGTTTTATAAGTCAGATGTTTCCTACCACTTCTGTCACTGTTTGCCACTCGTTCATGCACCTAACCCACCATTCCTACACTCATGCTGGGTTCCAACTGCCATTTTACAATGTTTTGAAAATTGTGAACTGTATTTTTTTAAATTAAAAACCTTTCTAGGTGGTTTTAAAGTCCTTTCAGAAAACATCAATCAGAAAACCTCAATTTGAGGTTATTCTACACTGTATCTTTCAAGTCCTTTCAAGAAAACTCCTTTCAGAAAAAAGGGGTTTAGAGCCTTCCAAAGTGCAACTCTGCCATCTCCTGTTTGAGAAGAGCAATTGACAACAGATATCTCTCTGAGATCAGGACATCTCCAGCTGTGGGGCATTTCTCCCTACATGGAGTTATTTATTCAATTGTGTTTCCCATTTTGGAAACGTCTTCTACCTATCTAATTTTTTTTTCCGGACTCTTTCTTCTCAGAGTTCAACGAGGTATACAAGGTTTGGCTGCTGTGGGTTTTCAGGGCTGTGTTGTTTGTTCACAGCAGTCCTGTGAGGTAGGTGAGGCTGAGAGGGAGGGAGTGGTCCAAGATCAGCCAGAGAGCTTCGCAGCTCTCCAGTCCTAGCCCAGCATGTTAACCATTATGCAGTATTATAAGCCCATTCTAGCTACCTGTTACTGGTGTTACCATCTGGACAGTTTCACATGAACCCATGCTTTTGTAAGATGAGTTTTCCTGTTTGGTTCTGCTTAGCCATTATGGGTGCCTTTAAAAACAATCTTTGGCAGTATCAGCAAGGTTCCCTCTTCCTTTATGAAACAGGGCCAAGGGGCACTAAAGATCTGATGCCTTCTAAGGCACTGACCTGTGAGACATGAGCCATCAGGTTAGCTTGCCAGGAGGGTCCATGAAATAGAGCAACAGGAGATTAACTGTGGGAACTCGTGAAAGACAGCATTCCTTTGTCTAGACAGGGAAAACTTCAGTTCACAATAATCACCTGAATGAACAATCAAAAGCCACATGTCTAAAATGCCCTGTTCACAAAGGACCTAATCAACAGCATAGAGATGCAATGAAGTAAGAAATCGAGAGGATATCATTGAAATCAGTAATGTGGGCCAGTAAAACACATTTGGTGTTTTGAAGTTTTTTAAAATAAAGCAGACCATACTAGTGTGTGGAATTTCACAATCCCTACGCACAAGCTGGCATCCCAAGTGAACAGTTGTTTGCCTAGATTATTACAGTCTTTCTAATCATATTTCTACAGCTGTGATAGCAGTGAGAATTGAACAATTAACATGTAAGTATATTACATTAAGTGCTCCATTTCACTGATAGCAATGAAGTTGTTTGGCAAACATCGTATCAGAATAGTTTCTTTGAGGGCTTACAGTGCAAGGATGGAGAGCTGCAGTGAATAATTCCACAATGTTTCTGAAGACAAGAATACGTTTTTTTGCATGGAATTTGTGCTCAGAAAGACAAACTGTCTTTTAGTTAGTTGTTCATTGCATATTCACCACTTTAATCTGAGGTTATTCTAACTTTAATTTGAGGTTATTCTACACTGTATCTCTGCTCATGTATATGTCACCGTCACTGTCCTTTTTAAATGAATTAGGATGTTACCTAGAAAAGTTCATACTGCAGTAGTCCAATTTATTTAGTCACTACAGTTTTGCCTTTTTCCTTCTCTGTGGCAATTTCCTTAAGCAAACCTGCCCTTCATATTTTTGCACAGGATGGTCATGTTCCAGAGGTGGATCAATGAGGCACAGGAGGTTTGGGGGAAGGCGATTGAAGTAACAATGATAAAATATGAGTTATGGGAAAGGCTTTGATGCCAACAAAAATGCTTGATTGCTAACTTACCATGGTAGAAATCTGTGAAGACATTTGTTTATCCACATTTAAATTCATGAAGATATTCTTCTGTGCTTGCATGAAAACGTGAAGGTGTTTGGCAGAGAAACCTATTTTCATCTGGTTGTGGTGGGTTTTCCGGGCTGTGTGGCTGTGGTCTGGTAGATCTTGTTCCTAACGTTTTGCCGGCATCTGTGGCTGGCATCTTCAGAGGTGTATCACAGAGAGATGTATCACAGGTGTATCAGAGGAGTATCACAGCTTCAGAGGTGTATCACAGCCCAGAAAACCCTTCACAACCAGTAGAATCTGGCCGTGAAAGCCTTCGACAATACTAGTTTAATCTGTTAGAACACACAATAGAACTTACCAGTCAGGCCCAGTCCATATAGTTCTGTTATGTTTTTGTTACTGTGAATAGGCCCATATAATTTTTTACATCTGGGCAATGATTGATGAGTTTAATGGTCCATAATGGCTGGAAATATCTTCCCACCCTTTAGAATGTTACACCCATTAGTGTTTGTGCCAAAGACAAAGACATATTTCATCTGGGCAGATAGATAATAAGTGATCTGAAGGTTTTAGTTACATACCTAAAACTGGGATGTAATCTTTAGTAGGGGAGAGTTTTTTTTTGTTTCAGGAATTTGATGCAGGATTAGCAGTTGAATTGCTTGATTTAAAAGACTGCCTGCTTCCAATAAGGTCTGCTTGTACATTTGTAAATAAGCGGATATCATAAAGAATGACGGCCACTCCTGGTGCGTGGGGAAACACCATTCCTGGAGGGTGGGAAATAGTTGACGGAAAGATCTGTAATTGCCTTGGTCCATATGTTTCAATTATCCGTGAAAATTTGAGATTGTTAAGAATGCTTCCATGGAAAAAGTACATCAACTGAACTGGATTTCAGCCAGCCAGAATTAAAGGTTCTCAACTAATGCAAAGCAGCAAAACACAGCAGTCTGCCTACAACTTCATAAGCCATTCCAGAGCTGCTTCTTATTACAAGTCATGCTTTTTATGCAGAACAAAGTTGGTGTAATCTGCAGCATTAGAAAGAAAATAGCTCATGTGAAATGCTGTACTAAACAATCAGTGCTTTGTTGACAATAGTACACATATCAGACTTCCCCCTTCCCTGTGATGGAAAACAAAACAAACAAATTGCTTCAAATCCATGCCTCGTTCACTGCATTCCAACACAACTTGGCCCATCAAACCTCAAGGCTTGAAAGCCAGACCAAAAGACATAATAATGAACTCAGAAGCCTTTTTTTTTTTTTTTTTGGGGGGGGGGGGGGGATCAATAACTTTTCTTTTCCCAGAACAATGCATAACCCAACACCAGTACATGAAAGCTTCCCCAGTGGGGCAAACAGCAGCTCCCTGAGATGACTTCATGATAGGAAAATGACAAGGGAGCTTCAGTCCCCTTTCCCCATTCTCTGCTGTCATAGTTGGACTCAGTCCCCATGCACTGGGGAATCTAAAGGTTCAACCACGAACTCCTAGCAAGTAGATTCTTAACAGGACCCACCATGGGCCCAGGGATAGATTCAGGAACAGGTAGGGTTGCCATCTCTAAGTTGGGAAATTCCTGGAGATTTGGGGAGTAAAGCCTTGGGAGAGTGGGAAGGGAGGGAACTCAGCAGGGTACAATTCCATGCAGCCCACCCTCCAAAGCAGCCATTATTCAGGAGAACTCATTTCTGTGGTACGGAGATCAGTTGTAATTCTGGGAGATGTCCAGACCCACCTAGAGGTTGGCAACTTTAGAAACAGAGTATCGTGTAGTTGGGTCCATTCAGTGGTGGGATTCAAATAATTTAACAACCGGTTCCGGTGGTGGGATTCAAATAATTTAACAACTGGTTGTTCACAAGCACCATTTTAACAACCGGTTCTGTCAAAGTGTTGCGAACCACCACTGGGTCCATTCGTATAACATCCCTGATATTATACTCAGGATCACTGTGCAAAATCTCTACCTCTAGTAGTGACACATTGCTGAAAACTCTATCTACCTGCTGTATTCTTTCATTCAGTTCTAGCGTGCCCTGCATTTACTTGATAGCAAAGAGATTTGTTCTTTTTATACTTTTGTAATATTTTTGTAATATTTTGTATACTTTTGTAATATTGGCTTTATCTCCTTTATCTCATTGGAGCATCTGATATGATTGCTCAAAAGGACATCTGGGGGTTTATTGGAGATTTCCATATGCCCCTGGCTAAATTTGGTATTTTCTAAAAGCTTCACTGCCTGTCAGTCTTAATCTCAGGGTGGTTGAAGAGGTGATAAGGGTGGACCTAAGGGAGTAAGGGATCTCAGCATGCTCTGAAGAAGGTGGTTTAGTCACATAGAGCATGCTGGGATCTGGGGAAATGCTGGACAAGGTGGACTAGAAATGGTCTTTGATCCCCGTCTTTGTTGACAGTTAATCTACCAGATCAAGTTTAGCATGCATATGTTGTTGTTAAGGAAGTAGAGCTTGATATGAATCTAAGAACTTGTCCTCAGGATAATCTGTTTCAAGATAAGGGGCCTTTGTTTAGCAGCAGGGAGAAAAAGTCAGTGAGGGTTTATTGCATAGTAACTGGAGATGGAATAGGACCATCCACCTTTGCTTTGGCATTAGCAGGCACCAAAATCAATGGTACTGCTGAAAGGTTTTTTAAAACCCTTGAGGAAAAGACTACATAAAAATGAAATTGCCCCAAGTTTGGAGAAAACTAAAGCTGAATTTTTGAGAGAGTTAAGCATGAGAATACATCTAAAATCTTGAGGGCTAGGTAAAATAAGTACTGACCTAAGGTTAATTATTTGGTGCTGCTTACGCAAAAGACAATTTTTGATAGCCCTGCGGTTACTCCAGCTAACCTGTTTGCTGCTCAAGGGAAGTCTAATTTTTTAATTGGATAAAATATATATTTCCTTTTTTCATCCATATTTCTTCACCCACTATTTGTGCTGATATGCACAAAAGGAGGTGCTAATAGCAAAGACCTGACTAGCCAAATCATTTAGTTTGTCATAAATCTTTTGCAAAATTTAAGCAATTAAGAAGGACTGTGAAGTTAGCTGTCGGAAATCACAAAGACTAAGAATCCTTATCCTTCCCCAACACAAAACCCATGACCTGCTGAGCATTTTCGAGAAGTGGGTGGGGCTAGGAGAGGCTTGTGCCTTGAAGGGCTTCAGATTGGCCAGTTCTGATTATCTCTGTAGATTTTTAAAAAATGTTTCAGTGACTGGGCAGACTTGGATCTTCATTTCTGAATGTAAGCCGCTGTAGGTCTTGGCCATTATCCTCCCTTTGCATTCATTTGGCCTGGGGTGGAGGGGCCAGCACCAGCAAAAGCCAGCCAGCCAGCCAGTACAAAAGAAGGGGGGGGGGTCTACCCAAAGTTGCCAGCAAGCTGTTGTCCCTAGCAGTGTTGATGCAGCCTGGGACAAAGTAAGCTGTCTAGCCTGTGTGGGAAGGCAGAGAAAAGTCCTTCTTCCCGCCTCAAGCCTGCCTTCCCCAAAGCAAAAAGCCCAGCATGATGTGGGAAAAGAGAAGGAATTCCTGCTCAAACCTGGTGGCACTGCCTGAAATGCTGCTGCAGTCATTTGAGGAGCAAAGAGTAAGCTGGCTGGTTTTCAATGCATGTGGGACGCCTCCCAGTCAGCTGGCTAATTTCCATTGCAAGCAGCAGTCCTGGATGAAGCTGACTGGTTTGATGGGTGGGCGGGCAGTAAAGCCCTTCCTTCCAGCCCTTGGAGAAAAGCTGCCTGGCTGTTCTGAATGAGTGCGTGTATCAATTTTTTCTCATCCTGAGCACCACAATGGGACTGAAAGCTTTTTTATGTGTGAGGTGTGTATGTTTTGCAAGGGTGGGGGGAATCTCACACTGTTGACATCAGATTATAATGGAGGGAACAAAGGGGGGCATTCTAAAATCCTAATGTATTGGTTATTGAATGTTCCATTTCTGTGATTTTACTGGCTCACTATTTGTAAGCTGAGTCCCTGAAGTAAGGCAGACGATAAATAATATAAACAAATAAAACAGGTGATCTATTTGCAGTCCTCCTTAGATTTACATGCAAATTTGAGACTATTCTTATTTTATCCAAAATTACATATTAATGGGCTCTGTGTTGTGAAAGACTATGTGGATCTTCACTGCTTTGTTCATGTTTATTTTAGAGCAATATATTTTGAGCACTGGTAATAGATATTTTGGTAACTCTTCAAAAATCAATTATGTTTCTATTGAAATCTGACCAGAATCTCTTTCCCTCACTGTACACATCACATATGCGATGAGCTCTGACAAGCCCTTCAGTACCAACTGTCATTGTTGCAAGAAATAACACAGGCTGAAAATATTTGAGCTCATAAAAGAAGGATTCAAGTCATTTTTGCAAAAGTAACTTAAAACGTTTCCAGAACATTTCCAATCCCCCCTTTTACCACAATGTTTGTCCGCTCTCACCTCCCTCAAACATTTCCTGGCTGCTGTGAGGTTGTTGTTGTTTTTTGCTTATTCATTGAAAAGATGCTTTGTTGATGTATTGCTTCAATGCTCTGTAGAGCTTAATTGATTCACCCAAAACAGCCCCCCCCAAACATAAAATGACAAAAATTAAGAGGCAAATGGGAATGGAATAAGGAGAGGGACATGAAAAAATGTCAGATCAGGTGCCGAGGGGTAAGTTGGGCAATGGCACAATGGCATGGAAAATCGCCAGGATTTTCTACAGGAAAGATAAAATGTTTCAAATATGATGACTTGGAGATGTTTCAGTGAAACTGATTTCATTGCCTTTTTGCCTTTGAGGGCTGTGCGTTTTTGATACTACAGTACCCACACAGCACTCCAGTTTTTGATTTCTAGATTTGTGCTGAAAAGAACCATGACAAGCATTTTTCCCTTTTGCAAAAGTGTGTTAGATGCCTGCAAAATGAAGATAGATACAGTCAGATAAGAGGTCCTTAGCTAGCTCATGTTTGTTTATTGTCATGGGTCAATCTGCTGACTCCTGCTCAGATGAGAAGGAAGTCAGTCTCAGCCTCACAGGCTGTTGCTTCATGCTCTCAGCCCTCCCTCTGGGGAACTCAAACCCTGCTTGGAACCCAGCAACCATCAGTCTCATCTTTAGGGTCACCAGAGCCTTTAGAACAAAGGAGGAGGCATTTACAATGGGAACTCCAGGAAAGATGGAGAAGTACCAGACTGCTGACTTGACAGAGCTCAATTCCTGACTGCAGTGCTGATGAATTACACCTGGCTTGAATTAACTACAGCTGCCTTATCTGTCCCAGCAAGATAATTCCCTGTTTAAGCAGGCAGCCAAGAGAAGCTAGTGTGGGAATAATGTGTCATCTCCTGTTGTGTTGCTGTCTTTGTAGCTATGCTGTACTTTGAACTCTCTGCAAACCTGACTCTTCTGGACTAGACCTGACCATGCTTTTTGGATTTGCCCTTTCCTGCTTTGACACTTTAGAGTCAGAATTATCTGGGTTTGACCTTGGACTGCATCTGCTGACCATGTTTTTGGTTTTCTGCCATACCCAAATACCTCACTCAGGACACTTATTTTATGGGTATGCAAGAAAATTTTTTAAAACAATGTGTTAATTTTAAAAGGCATCCTATTAAACTGAGCTTCTGTCTGAAATGCTGACGAGCTATTTTCAACAGCCTAACCTCACTTCCTGAGATTTTGTGGATGGCTCTCATGGTCATGATTTTATGGTTGTCATCACCTCCCATGGCAGCCATTTTGTGATTGTGCCCACCACCCTCTGTCAGCATTCCAAATGTGTCTGCAGGCTGAAAAGGGTTGGGGATCCCTGCACTCAAATCCTGGGTTTTATTCAGAGTACTGGGAACCACCGACGTAGCTGGAAGGTACAACAAAAAGTAACTGAATTGGACACAGTTACTTAGTTGTTTATTAGACAGTTACTAGGTTGTTTATTAGCATGTTGGGGAGTGAGTGCCTACTGGATTTTCAGCCCCAGACACTGAAATGTCTCAAACTTAAACTCGCTAACCCTGAATATACCATTATCACTTGCAGCTGTTGCACTAGGTGCTACATCTCACAATGGGGTGTGTATCCTCATAAAATTCTTCAGCTCTTCCAGGTTCCAGCATGCCTCTTGTCTTCCATATTCAGCCAATGTCCAACTGCACACAGTTCCATCCTTCCATGCCCTTGTTCCTGGTTCTTTCTCCTGTTTTTGTATAATGCGTTCACCTCGCTCATTGTGTGCGTGCTGTCAAATGCTACCATACTCTTTAGGCCAAGGGAACAGAGATGGAGAGAAATACAGAGTGGGGAGAAGGAGTATGGGCAAAGGTGACAAGATTCCCTGCATTCTGCCAGACTAGGCAATTCCTCAGTATTACTTAATGTTTGTCAATAAGGCACAAAGCCACCCAGAGTTGTGTGCTGTATGTAAGATTTGAGAGAAGTGTTACAGAAAAAAAATATTTCTGCATCAGTTCTGTGACCAAACATAGTGGCCAGAGAAGGACAGAGGTAGGTGGGCAGAGAGTGAGAGGCAGCCAGGGGGATGGGCTACAGATCTTATGAAATACATTTAAATGAGGAGAGAACAAACATACCAAGTGACTCTTGATTTGCCTTTCCCAGTGTGGAGCTGGTGGTTGTTTCCTGAAAGAGTGCAAAAGTAAGTAGCTTATTTTGCAAAGAGAGAATATCTGTACATGCAAACAGAGCTTTTGATATCCAAAACTGCATCTTGCAGAACTGCAGCATACACAGAAGCTGAGAAAGAGCAGGACTGATATGTGCTGAAATAAGAGGAATGCTTCCTTCAAACCCTAAAAAAGTATTACAGGGGCAGATTTTGAAAAAGGAAATTTCGGAGTGAATAATCTTTTTCACATCAGTTTTAAAAGAACCAATTGTTGGCATTGTGGATTATGTTACCATTCATGGAGAATTATTTTCTTATTACTTTCTGAGAATGAGCTTAATTTTTTTCTCCGCCTCAGACCATGCAAAGCAGTTGGAAGCCAGGGTAAATAGCAAGCTAGATGGACCAAACATATAGCAGTATATGGCAGTTTCATATGTTTGTGCATATAAGGGTTATTTTATGCTGTAAGTGGCTGATGTTATTTTCTTAGAGCACTGTCATAAGTTTACTAACAGTTCAAAAGGCAAAACTGTACAGGCAGCCATAACCTGCCCCTGGGGACTCCTCAGTATCTGTATTCCTATCAGTTCACAGGGGCCTTTTCTTCAGGTCCACTCTGTGCACAGCTGCTGTGGAATGATGTGGTCAGCAAAAAGTCTAATGATCATTAGTAACAAGGTACAGTAGCTGTGGATTTAATAGAATCACCAAATGCACACATGTAGTATAAAATTGTATACAAAATGGATCATGAATTATTACATCATTACAAAATTGCAGGTACATATAGCTATCATTATCAGATGTGTCACAGGAATCTGGCAGCTTTCCTGTTTCAGTTCTTCTTCAGATCTTTTCATGGGAATCTGAAGTGACCATGAGTTGTATCCTTTATGGCTTCCAACCAATCAGATATAGCCACAATACCCAGTCAGCATTTTATCAGTTGGTATCACTACTGACATGCATCAGACCTTTCACTCTGCAAATGTCAAATGAGTCGACAAATACATACCCATGAACCTAAATTAGAATTTTTTATGACAAGGCAACTGTTCCAGCCATTTCCTGTAGAAAAATTAATTTCCTTAATTCCTCAGCCTTCTGCTAACTTCCCAGCTGCACTATAATGCTTCAATACTGCAACAATAATTCATGTAGGCAGACCCAGGGGTTTACACATCACTATTTGTGGTTGGAGAACCCGTTAAAATGTTCTTGTTTTTTAAAGTTGGTTGTAGCAGTGGAGAACCTGAAGATTAAAAGGCGTTGGGGATACTTCTCTGAGGCCTATATGAACTGGGGTTTAGCAGACATTACACTGGAAGGATATTCTAAGCAAACATCATCAGACTGTGCTGATTTACATGTCGGATGATGCCTAGACCAAGCCTTCAACAACTACCACTAAATTCTGTAGAATATAAAAGACCTGTGTCATACCACTATGGCAAATAGTTTTGAAGTGAATTGCTTTGCGGTCAGTGGCTTCTGTATGCATGCATACATACTTGCACGCTCACAAAGAATGAAGGCTATAAGTCGCAGATAATCCGATTTACAAATAAGTGGCTTTTTGCTCTGTCCCAAATCTAAAGTTGCAGAGAGGTCCTAGAAGTAACAAGTACAGGAGAGGAATGTGGCACAGTTTTCACAACAGCAATGGAAGCTAACATAAGAAGATGGTAAATGGTAGGGAGAGAACTTGATGTTGAAAGCCACAGTATTAGTCTGGGATATCCAGAAAGAATTATTATTATTTTTTATACCTCCATTTTCTCCTTAAATGGGGACCCAAAGAAGCTTACTGCGTTATTCTCTCTTACTCCATTTTATCCCTACAATAACCAGATGAGGTAGGTTAAACTAGAGGGGCATGTAGGGGAAAAGCTATGCAAGTTTTTTGGAGCTCCTTGAAGGAAGGGTGAGATAAAAATGGGATGATTACAACAGGAAGTATATCCTACCGGCAAACTCAATAATTCGTAAACACCTATAACATTTGCAAACAGTAGCATTAAAGATTGGTTCCATTTTTAGTACAAGTGTGGAAACTGAGCACAACCAGATTAATCTGATTAATTAATTTGTATGGCAGAAATAACTGTGCAATGCTAAGCAGAGTTATACCCTTTTGAAAGTTTATGCTGGGGTATTTCTCGAAGATATGCCAGCATAAGGTTCAGTTGGGCTTCTCTTGGGTGCTGCTACAGCCCTGCAGAAGCCGCCAGCAAGTGTCACTGTTTTGCTATTCAGTGAATGACAATCCAACAGGGTGAAATCTGGCCCAAGACAGGACACACACACACATGCTGCCCAAACTGTGCTTAGGCTATTGCAGGGGTCTGCAACCTGCGGCTCTCCAGATGTTCATGAACCACAATTCCCAATTGGCCATGCTGGCAGGGGCTGATGGGAATTGTAGTTCATGAACATCTAGAGAGCCGCAGGTTGCAGACCCCTGGGCTATTGTCCCAGCCTGCCTTTTGAAGTCGAATGTTGTTCTTAGCTTTACTTGGGCACTTGCTGTCCTGAGAAAGGAAGAGGCCATTTCCCCATGATTCATCAGAGGTGTTCTCTTGAGACTTCAGCTCCTTTTCCCATTTACTTTTCCCCCCAATGTATTTTTGAAGGCTTTCATGACTGCAATCACAAGGATGTTGTGGGTTTTCTGGGTTGTATAGCACGGCCATACAACCTGGGAAACCCACAACATTCTACTTTTTTCCCCCCGATGTCAACTTTTTAAAAATTAGAACTTGAAATGCTTACAAAAAACAAAGAAAATTAAAAGATTAGAAACTATAAAGGTACACTTAACTTAAGGACTCCCAATTTCATCTGCATCAGGTGTGAACAGTGAAGATTACTATCCCTTGCTCTTTAACCACATACTTAAAAGTTCCAACCTAATAACCACTACTGATAATTAAAATATACTTTTCTCTGTTAAGTTTTACAATAACAATTCACTAATTTTATGCATGACATCAGCTGCAAGATACTTTATGCACAAAAATGGAAATCTCCAGATGTACCTGCAATAGAATAAGGGTGGTTGACAGTTTTGGAGTTGGTAGAGATGGCCAAACTGAACGTGTCTGGCGGTTCTATAGAGAGTGTTAATGTGGTTCCTGGAAACAGTAAAGGCAGTAATGTGGTTCCTGGAAACAGTAAAGGGAGCTGCTTAAAGGCTCCTGTTCAGCAATTAGTCTTATTTCTCTTTTCCTTGCATTCCAATGGTTCCAGAGACAGAGGTTGACACTTGGCTCCACAGTTGCTTGTGGCTGCTCATGTCAGTTTCAAATTTTCTGGTTTCCCCCCACCCCCATTCCTAGTTTGGCACCCATGGGCTGGCTGAGCGGTTGCTAGTTGATGAATAATTGATGGAGGAATTCAAGAAGGAACCTTCTCAAGATCCAGGGTCTCTGACCCATTCTGCAAGGGGTTCTGGAATGCTAAAGGACAATGGGAACGGAACAACCAGTCAGTTCAACAGCCAAAGGAATTAGTTGCTTGAAAATCATCTGGAGTTGAAGGCACGCCTATATTTGTGCCCCCTCCAGAACCAGGAGTTATCAATGCTGGTGAGCTAAAATGTTTCTGCATTTGAGCAATACAGACTTCTTTTAATACAGCTTCACTTCCCACTCTGCCTCATTCACTTTCCTGACTATCAGAGCGGGATGTGTTGGTGTGTAGACCAGAATGGCCCAGCAAAACATGAGGAGGGGTTCTTTGAACCTCGAAGTCTAGTAGGGAGCTAGAATGCCAAGGGCCTTCCATAAGCTGCTCAAGATACACTGGAGCACTCCCACTTTGTGTGGGAGACCCACAATGACATCAAGATGTAGTTCTGTGTTACCTGACCATGGATCCACGTTGTCATAGATAAAGAGCATTGGAGGCCCTACGACACCCGGAAGCACAAGGAGTTTCTGACAGTACAGTTGCTGGAGAGTCATTCCTCTCCAAGTTTGGAAGAGCTGCTCCAATCAGACCTCTGGGAGCCTCATGTGCCATATATGTCCTTGTGCCCTTTTTGAGGTAATGGCACCCTTTGCACTGTAAGGACCGAGGGCTTGCTTGGGTCTCCACAGGAGGGGAATTGCTAGGGTCCTTGCAAACTCTTTCAACAGCCCAGTAACTGATGGCAGGGCTCAGTCCCTTTAAGGATGTGTACGTTGCAGACTCAGAGCCTTGATTCCTGGGCACACCCCTTCCCACTCCTTGGCTTTGATGTCTGCAGGGCTAGTCCCACCCCCCCCCCACAGCTGCCATTCCCTGATTGATTTTGCCTGCCATGTCCAACATGATCCAGCTATCACACAAAGCACCAGACTAGGAAGCTATTGTACAATTGCTGGGGACGCTGACATGGTTGTAGCCTCAGAATCCCAACTACTCACTTGTTTGTTGCTACCCATTTGGTGATGAAAACCTTTAGGGAGCTGACTAGTGGCACCATAGCTAACATCAGCAGTGAGTCAGGCAGTCCTCAGGATCATCCTGCCCAGCCTTTTAAAACGGGCTTAGAAAGGCGAAATTCCATTTAGGATGCTGTCTTCCAGGCCAGCTATTAGGTTTGCTGTTTCCATAAATTTAAATTACCAGATTAGAATTTTTTTTTGTACCATTGTTAATACCCTCTCCTCCTCCTTTATTTTTCAGATGTCAGTCTGGGATTTCCTGGTCTCTCTCTTTCAAGCAGTTTCCCGCAGAAAAAGAATACCAACCAGCGACTGCAGAGAATCAAATTTGCGCCGCTGCCTCTCCACCTTGGACTTAGTGGCTCTGGGTGTGGGCAGCACATTGGGGGCAGGAGTATACGTCTTAGCAGGAGAAGTAGCTAAGACCACCTCCGGCCCAAGCATCGTCATCTCCTTTCTGATTGCTGCTCTGGTATCTGTCTTGGCAGGATTGTGTTATGCTGAATTTGGAGCCCGAGCCCCACTGGCAGGATCAGCTTACCTCTACAGTTATATCACAGTGGGGGAGCTGTGGGCGTTCATCACTGGCTGGAACCTTCTGCTCTCCTATGTAATTGGTATGAACATGTTTTGAGTTTCTGTATTTTGAGGTCTTCATTGTGGTTTTAATAATAAACCAGAGGTTTGCAAGAGGGAGTAGGTCATGCTGCTCAATCAAGATTCCCCATGATTTTAGATAGGTGTCAGAGCTTTTACTACAGTTTTGAATGCGATGGTGCGTGGTCACAAATCTTCAAAAAGTAGATTTAGTGATGGTACACGTAACAGCAACCAGAGCTTGTTACAGGAGCCTCATTCAACTGCTTTAATATGGGCAAAATACAGGCAATGTAGACATGTAACTGCTCTATCCTTCGGAAAAGTAATTGTTAGCAGTGACCTAAAACTGAGAAAAGGATGGAACCAGATACAGAATAATCATTGAATCATACAGCTGAAAGAGACCACGAGGGCCCTCTAGTCCAACCCCCTGCCATGCAAAAATACACAATCAAAGTACCCTTGACAGATGGCCATCCAGACTCTGTTTAAAAATCTCAAAAGAAGAGACTTCACCTTCCAAGGCAGCATATTCCACTGTCAAACAGCCCTTATTGTCAGGAAGTTCTTCTTAATGTTTAGGTGAAATCTCTTTTTCTGTACCTTGAATCCATTACTCCTTGTCCTACCTAGTCTCTGTAGCAGCAGAAAACAAACTTGCTCCCTCTTCAATATGACATCCCTTCAAATATTTAAACATGGCTATCATGTCACCCCTTAACCTTCTCTTCTCCAGACTAAACATACATAGCTCTCTAAGCTGCTCCTCATAGGGCATGGAATCCAGACCTTTTATCCTTTTGGTTGCCCTCCTCTGGACCCATTCCAGTTTGTTAATACCCTTCTTGAATTGCAGCATCCAGAACTGGACACAGTATTCCAGGTGAGGTCTGACCGATGCAGAATAGAGTGGTACTATTACATCCCTCCATCTAGACACTATACTCCCTTTGATGTAGCCCTGGATTGCATGCATTAATGCATTAATGTAACTAATAAGGAAAATGTGAGAACTTTTGGCAAGATAAAAAAGATCTATTCTTTCTTGACTTACATGGTTGTTTGTTCAGTTTTTAACACTCATTTGGAAGATGATTTTAATAGGGCAGGGCATATAATATAAAAATTGATGTTGCCTAAGGGCTCAGTCTTATGCTTTCAGATATGAAATAGATGATGGGACTTTCCAATATTCCTCAGGTTTGTATTCTACCAATTTCTGATTCTTGGCAGGAACCTCCAGTGTGGCCAGAGCTTGGAGTGCCACTTTTGATGAACTCCTGGGCCAAAGAATGGCATCCTTCTTCAGTACCCACATGCCCATACACTCTCCCGGATTGGCTAAATACCCTGATATCTTTGCTGTTTGCCTCATTATTATACTGGCAGGTATGTTTGAACAAAGAACTGTAAAAATCCAGAAACCAACCCTATATCAACAAAGTTGAAGACCAGACATTGTCAGAGCTCCCCTAACCAGAAGTATACTCTTCAAAGCCTGCTGATATCAATGGACATATGACAGTATCAATCTGTTTAGGATTGAACTGTCATTTTTTAAAAATGGAGTCAATTTTATCTGCCCATCAAGAGTTGATTGCAACCCCATCTAGTCAGGTACAAATCATATTGTTGTGAGAATGCAGCCCGATCAGTATTAATGAGCTTGGCCTAGGGGGAACACAGTCAGGGCTTACAACAGTGAATGTTAAGTATTTGAAAATGATTCCCTAATGCAGGGGTAGGGAACCTGCGGCTCTCCAGATGTTCAGGAACTACAATTCCCATCAGCCTCTGTCAGCATGGCCAATTGGCCATGTACTGGTAGAAACTGATAGGAGATAGTCCCTAAGGCTATCTGGAAGCCACAAATACCCTATCAACTTCATCCAGTTGGGTCTGAAGAAACATCAGTCTGAGTTTTGGACACATCCAGAAAGAAGAGGAAATGAATCCATACAAGAAATCTTGCTGGAAAAGGCTTTTGACTGACTTGATAGGATGATGGATTAACAAAAGACCAAGAACAGATGATAAAAATATGAAAGCTGCATACTGTCCTTCGGAAGCATTACCTGCATTCATATATATATATAACAGGGTTGAATGTACATTTGTGTGGGTGATGGAAGGATGGCACATGTTCTTTCACTGTTACTTCACCCATGGTTCAGAATCCTGGCACTGACTACTTGTTCTGGAAATATGTCCTGGCTTACATTAAGGAGTGTGGAGACATGTTACTGGCTATAGTTTAGCCACTTATGTATATATGCTAATGTAGTAAGTGACACTGAACTTTTTAAAACCAAAAATACCCTGTCAGTTAGTACTTCCTTTTCTTATGGTAAGAGCAGGCACACAAATGCTGTCCTCTGAAAAGGGACATGGTCTCTGCCCTATGTCTTCATACCTTTTTATCTGAAGTACATGAAATCAAGCAGTGACACTTATTTCAGCATTGAGGTCTTACTGCTAATATTGTTCCTTCTGCTTGACTCTCTAGGGCTGCTATCCATTGGAGTAAAAGAATCCACCACCGTGAATAAAGCTTTTACTGCTGTCAATGTGCTCATCCTCCTATTCATCATAATCAGTGGGATCATCAAAGGAAACTTGAGGAACTGGAACTTGAGTGAGAGTGATCTGGCTCACATAACTAGGTAAAATTATTTGTTTGTTTAGAATATTGCTGTACTGCCTCTTCAGAGTACTTCCTATCATAGCTTACAATTAAAAATCACAGTTTAAAGCACAAGGCATTAACAACACAATCCATAAAAGAAAGCAGACAATTGAAAATCTGATAAGAAATTCTAATTAAAAGTCTGGGTTAAATATATCCATGTTTTAGCCTGGTGCCTAAAGGAAAGTAAGGTAGGTGAGCTTTAAGGGGGAGAGCATTCCAATGACAGGGTGCCACCACAGAAAATGCTCTGCAATTAGTCACCACCAACCTTGCCCCTGAAGGCAATGGTACAGAGAACAAGGCTTGAGAAGTAGATCTTAACTAGTGGGCTGGATGGTATGGAAGGAGATAGTCCAGGCACTCTGGTGCCAACTATTTAGGGTCTTAAATGTATGAATCAGCGCCTTGAATTGTGCCCAGAAACAGGTGGGCAGCCAATGCACATCTTTCAGCATGGGGTTAATACAGTCTCTGTAACTAACCCCTGGCATTTTGGACCAATTGAAGTTTCTGAACTGATTTCAAGGGCAGCTGAATGTAGAACACATTGCAATAATCCAACTTGGATGTGATGAAATCATGGATAGCTAGCTAGATCATGCTTTTCAAAGAATGGGCATAGCTGGAGCTGATAAAAAGTCAATGTACCATGGAGGAGACATGAACCTCCAACAATAGGCTGTTTGTTGTGAGGGGGGAAGAAGCAACCAGGTATGAATGTGCTTCTTCAGGAGGGCGGGGGGGGGGGGGTGAGGGTGAGGATACCATCTCCTCTGGGACAGCTTAGATCCTCAATTCCCAAATGGCTTCTTCCTTGACTAATAGCACATCAGTCTTGTCTGGATTGATCTTTAGTTTATTGGGCCTCATCCAGTGGTGGGATTCAAATAATTTAACAACCAGTTCTGCTGAAGTGGTGTGAACCTGCTGAATCCCACCACTGGCCTCATCCATTATCTTCTTCAGGCACCTGTTCAGGACTTCAACAGACTAATGTGGCTTAGCTATTAAGAAGAGAAGAAGAGAAGAGTTTGGATTTATGGTGACGGCTGAATCGACCGTGAGAGGGTCGAGTAGGCCAGACCTCGGGAGACCATCTCTGGATGCAGAGTGTTCTGTTCCGGGGTTGAGTGGAGCAGCCGGCGGCGGGGTTGCCCCGATTATTAGCCGAATTACAGCTCGGTGTTGCCGACCCCCTATGATCTTTTCCAGCCCGGTGGTCCGGCACATTAATGGTTGGCCTGGGTGGTGTGAGCCCCATGCCTGCCGCCTGTGCAGTAGACACCCACTATTATCTTGGGTGGGCCACGTTATAAATTCACCTCTTATCGAAGTCGAGGATCTGGTGGCAGCAGCTCACCTGGGTTTTCACCTAAGCAGCCTCTGCTGGCCACACCTATATGTTTCCTAACTCTCTGATGTATGCTTACAACTTAGATGAGTGTACGGGGGGGAATTTACAATTTACTATTTAGTTGTTATAGACTGTGTTACTAGTGATGTGTGGGTAGCTCAGTTAAACCCATTTAGGTACCTATTGTATTATACTGTATACTGTTAGTTTAGCCCAGCCTGACCTGTAGCTTAGAGTTAGTTTAGTTTTATTGCAGAGCTGGGTCTATTTATATATTTTTGTGGGGATTTTAGTCAGGCTTTAGGTAGAGGGAGGTCGGTGGAGCTATGGGGGCGCCAACCTTGGGGCTAGGGATCCCCGTTTTGATCAGGGACAGGGGTAGGTATTGCGGTGAGCGGTGGCCATATGATAGAAGACACACGAGACTCTTGGTTATGCTCGTTAAGCCTTCCTGACCTCCGACCTATCGAGCGATGGTGGATTTGGGATCAGGGACACTCTTGCTTAAGATCCTTGAAATTGTTGAGTTAATGCCAGGTCCATCAATAATAAGACCATGAATTGCTCACGAGATTTCCTCGGAGCCCAGCAGGTGGACGCCTGGCATGTGTCACCGAGAACCTGGAGTGCGTGAAGGTGAGGCACCGTCGCCTTGGTAGAAGTCGCGCCGCCAGGTTTCGCGATGTCTCCACCGATCCCCTGAACCCAGGGCCGGCGGGGTGGGGTGGCATTGTTCATCCGTGGAAGTCTATCCTTCAGAGGCTGTCCCCACCCCGGAGATCGCCGGCATAGAATGGTAATGCGGCCTGGAGGTGGTTGGCCTCGGAGAGGTTGGCAGTTCTTCTGGTGTACCGGTATTCGCCCTGGCGGCGCCGGGAGAGCGGCCTGCAGCGGCTGCTGGAAGCGGTGTCGGACTGGGCGTTCGCGGTTTCCCAGAAGCTTATTGTCCGCAAGAGGCTGACTTCAGCGATCCATGTCGATGCGTACCTCATGCACGGTGACTCTGCGGACTCGAGTGTCATCCATAGCGACGCTAGGCCTCTCCTTAGTAAACTCTGGCCCCACTCACGAGGCTGGACACTGCAGCTGGATTTGGTCTTTGGAGTGGGGATAAAATTTGGTCATTATCCTCTGTTGACAGAGTGCCATGAGATCCGACCATTTTCGCCTTGAAAGGTCCGGATGGACTTGCCGCACCACCCTGTCACAGGCGGGCGGGCTGATTGTAATATGCCCGCCATGCGGAGACTTATGGATCCACTTGGTTTCCTGAATGCTCTGCGGGACCCTGAACCGCCCGCCAGCACACTTTCGATGAGCAGGTGGAGGACTGGAACTCCCGGCTCTCCGATGCCATCGAGGTAGTTGCCCCCCGGCGTCCTCGCCCGTTCGGCAGCGCTCCCTGGTACCGGAGGAGCTGCGCAGTAATGGCGAATTGCTTGAAGGCGTCTAGAAGCGAGTGTGGAGGAAATCTGCATTGGCGAATTGTGGCAGCGAACATCTTATAGGAAGGGCAGCTTATGAAAGCCTATGAGGTGGCAACGAAGGAGGCGAAGAGAGTTTTCTTCTCCTCCTCTCTTGCATCCGCTAGCTCCGCCCGCGCGCCGAATTATTTCGCATAATTCGGTCCTTAACCTCTCTGTCGGAGAGGTCTTCAAATCCTCAATTGAGTATTAGCTGTGAGGCTTTTTATGAGCTTTTTTGCGGATAAAAGGTCGTCAGCTCCGCCAGGATCTTCCCTCCACGTTGAAAGCTGCAATCCAGTGAACTGGAGGCTCCCTTGTCGATCTTCAGGCCCTTATTTGGCCCAGATTTTCCCTGCTCTCGAGGCAGCTGTTGACAGGACCTTAGCGGCTGTTAGACCACTACCTGTGTCCTCTGGATCCGTGCCCTCCTGGCTTATGTAAAACTTGCAGGGTGAATTTCTGACCCATTATCTGTTGAAATTATCATCAATGGCTCCCTTGAGGCAAGGAGTTTTCCCGGATGGAGTTGAAGGAAGGCAGTAGTCCACCCACTCTTAAAAAAGACCACCGTTAGATCCAAGTGATCTGGCCAATTACCGCCCGTTTTGAATCTTTCGTTCCTGGGAAGGTAATTGAGAGAGAATGAAGTGTTGGAGCAGCTTCAAAAGGTTTCCTGGATGACACATCGGCCTTTGATCCCTTCGAAGATCCGGCTTCACGTGCTGGGCATGGGGATGGAGAACTGTTCTGCGTTAAAAGCCCGTCACGAATCGCGCTCCGTATTCAGCTTCGACCGAGGCCCGGATCGGTGCTGCTAGGTATTGTTCGAGCCTTACACGCTTAATGGCGTTTGATGTCGAGTCGACCCGACCTTTTGACCCACCGCCTGGCGCCTCCGGAGTCGCGGGGCACTGTCCTTCAATGGATTGCCTCGTTCCTCACGGGGCCGGAATCAACAAGAAGTGAGATGCGAGGGACCAGGCCTCCCGGAAAGTGCCAGCTTGATTGCTGATTAATACCCCAGGGGGGCTCTACTGTCCCCGCTGCTATTTAATATCTACATGCGACCCGCTATAGCTCAGCTGAGTGCGGAGTTTTGGGCTGGCGTGCCACCAATATCGCACGGATGACCACGCCAGCTCATTCTGTTGATGGAGAAGGCGGAGCGGTCGCCGCATCCCTCGCGGCTCTACAGCACTGTTTGGAGGCGGTCGCTGGTTGGTTCGCGTGACAAGAGCAAGGTTAAAACTTGGAGAATCCACTTCGAAAGCGGAGTCATCCTATGAAAGCTTGTGGCAGCGAAGGAGGGGGTGGGATTTTTCCAGCAGCCCGGTGTGGGAAGGGGTCACAGCTTGGCACCCGACCCCTTCCGTCGCGCATAACCTGGGGGTCCACCTGGATTCGTCTCACTATGGAGACCAGGTGGCCCATGTAACCCGGAGTTGCCTCTTCCATCTCCGCCAGGCCGACGGCTGGCTCGCCTTCACTCTCCCCAAAGCGGACCCTAGCCACTGTGATCCATGCCGCCGGTCACCTCCAGATTGGACCCTGTATTGTAACTCGCTCTCACCAGCGGGCCTTCCCTTAGCAGCGATCCGGAGACTTAAACTGGTCCAGCATGCAGCAGCTGGTTTGCTATACGGGCAAGCGTAACCAGCTGGGGACCATATCCAGCCTGTCCCTCATCGCCAGCTGCGCACTGGCTCCCGGTGGAGTTCGAATCATTTTTTCCAAAGGTGCTGGTGTTGACCTTCAAGGCCTTCACGGCGGCCTGGGACCCTCGTGCCAGCCTTGAGACGCATCACCCCATATATGTCCCTCTTCACAGCGGCCCTCTCCGTTGGCGGATTGGCCAATCTGTTAGTGGTCCCCTGGCCCCTCGATGACTGGCTGGCCTCCCGCGGCGGCCTGGAAGGGCTTTCATGGCCCTGGCCCGGCCTGAGTGGAACACCCTTCCTCCAACTATCCGGAGCCCTCGCGGGGACCTTGCAGTGAGTTCGCGGGAGCCTGCAAGGCAGGAGGTTGTTCCGCCGGGCCTTTGGAGAGGACCAGCAGCTGATGGCCCCTGCTCCAACAAATGGGTCTCGCCGTTCCTCCCTCCTAGGGAGGGTTTTTAAAAGTGGGGTTGCTGGACGCCTCTTGTTATTATCGCTGCTTTAAATTGTTTTAACTGGTGTTTTAATTATGTTTTATGTTGTACACCGCCCAGAGCCCCCGCGGATTGGGCGGTATAAAAATCTAAATAATAAATAAAAATAAATAAATATATCCCCCCTTTCTCTCCTGCAAGAGACTCAAAGGGGCTTACAATCTCCTTGCCCTTCCCCCCTCACAACAAACACCCTGTGAGGTGGGTGGGGCTGAGAGAGCTCCAAGAAGCTGTGACTAGCCCAAGGTCACCCACCTGGCGTGTGTGTGAGTGTACAGGCTAATCTGAATTCCCCAGAATTCCTACAGCTCAGGCGGCAGAGCTGGGAATCAAACCCGGTTCCTCCAGATTAGATACACGAGCTCTTAACCTCCTACGCCACTGCTGCTCCTAAATTTAGCTCAATGCTATCTGCATATTGGTGACCTCTCACTCCAAATCCTTGGATGACCTTTACTATTGAACAAAATGAACTTAGGAGGCTGTGTGTATCCTGTCTGTAGGAAAAAACTTGATCATGGTAGTATCAGACTCTTCTGACAGGTCCAGGAAACTCAACAGAAACTCACTCCTCCCATCACTCTCCTTCCATTTTACTGTGAAGGACTTTAAGCTGAGAACATAAAAGGTAAAACCACAAGGTGGTATTCTGAAAAACCATCAATTGCAGTACTGTAAAGCTTTAAAAGGGGGAGAAAACAATCAACAACTTGATGGAATTATAAACTGTCTATTATTGGAAAAGATCCCGTGAGGGTGATCCAGTGAAAAAGGCTTTCCTTTGTGACCCACTTTAGTTGTGTGAAGGCAGGGGAACACGAAATGGGACCTGAGATGACAAACATAGTATCTGGGCAGAAATGTATAGGAGCAGATGATCCTTCAAATTCCTTTGTTCAAGACTATATAGGAGATAACAAGTCAAAACCACCATCTTGCAATAAGCCCAGAAATAAATAGGAATTTAGTGATGATTTTAACAGTTTCATGCATTATGCTGCCCACAGGCTACAATGGAAGCAGGTTTGCTGCCATGGTCTGGGCCGATTGAAGTTTCTAAACAGTCCTCAAGGGGGCACCCACACACACACAAAAACTGTACAGTAATCTAATCTGAAGGTGAGAAGAGCATGGGTTACTATGTTTTAGTAATTAAGTTGCTAATCATAGGTTTTGTTTTTTCTTCCTTTGTTCTAGCTTCCAGCAGCTTGCCAATTTACAGTTTCACATATCTGTGTCCATCTTTCCTTTATCTTCCCTTTCTTCACAGCAACCAATCTGTGCCTGACAACGGAACCTCCTATTTTGGGGTTGGAGGGTTCATGCCCTATGGCTTCAGTGGGACCCTAGCTGGAGCTGCCACCTGTTTTTATGCATTTGTTGGATTTGATTGCATTGCTACTACAGGTAGGGAAGACAAGAACTGCACATGAATATCCCCAAGTAGCAACTAGGAAAAACAAGACAGAAAGATCTCCTTGTAGAGTCAGTCATTTTTAAAGTGCCCTACCAATTGTCATCAAAGGAGGAACAGAAAGTGCACTACAGTGCTGTCTTGAAAATATTGAGTCCCTGCAGCAAAATCTCACAACTGTTCCATTTACAGTACTCAAAGCACACAATTGCTAGAATCCCTGGGCAACAACAATCTAACCATAAGCAGCCAAATGGTAAATTCGAAATGATACAACACTCAGTCCTGACCTGGATAGCTTAGGTTAACTCAAACTTGTCAAATCTTGAAAGCTAAGCATGGTGGTTGACTTTTCATTATTTGGGTGGGAGAACCCCAAGGATATTCAGGGTTGCTGTGCAGGCAGTGGCAAACCACCTCTGTTCATCTCTTGCCTTGAAAACCCTACAGACTTGCCATGTCAGCTGTGAGTTGAGGGCACTTCACACACACGTGCACAAACACATGGATACAAATGACCACTAATGTCTTTTTCTCCCAGGGGAAGAAGTGAAGAAACCCCATAAATCCATTCCCATGGCTATTGTGCTATCCCTGCTCATCTGCTTCCTGGTCTACTTTGGAGTTTCTGCTGCCTTGACACTGATGATGCCCTATCATCTTCTGGACTCATTGAGTCCTCTGCCAAAGGCTTTTGAATACGTTGGATGGAATGTGGCCAAATATGCTGTAGCTGTGGGGTCCCTGTGTGCTCTGACTGCAAGGTAAGGGTAGCTCTGTGGAAGGAGACATATGCCTCTCCCCAGATGGTTCAGTCTCCTGTGGGGTTTTGGAGACATGCAGCCTCTGAATACAGAGGTCCCATTTGTGGCCACCGATCGACCTTCCCTCCATGAATTTGTTGGATCTCTTTTTGAAATCATCTGAGACACAAGCCAATGCAGTTGTTTGGGCAACAATTTCAATGCAAACAATGTAGCAATTTGTAAAAAAGTGATTTCTTTTGTCCTTCCTGAGTTTATTGCCAGTATATTCATTGTCTGGTCCCGTGTTCTAGAATGATGAACAAATAATTTACTCCATTTCTGTCTCAACTTTTTCTTCATGCTATTTGTAAGTTTATAAATCTCTGCTTTATTCCTCCTGCAACAAGAAGCAACAAAAAAAAGAGATGGTATAAATAGAGGAAAGAACTTTAGGGTACTTTAGGGTATTGTCTCTTCTTTCTGCTTTTTCCCTGTAGCCTTTTGGGCTCCATGTTCCCAATGCCCCGGATCTTATTTGCCATGGCCAGGGATGGTCTCCTCTTCCAACCTCTGGCCAAAGTGAACAGTCGACAGAGTCCAGTGATTGCAACCATGGTGTCTGGGGCTGTTGCAGGTAAGTGTGTCAAAAGACATGGCAGCAATCAGTGGGCTAATGTTCTTAAAGGTAGATATATAGAATGGGGTCTTATTAAATGTGTAATCTCTCACCCCATTTCTCAGTATAATGTGCTGAAAGGGGGGCATTTAATAATTCTTTCCAGCTATTGGTGCCCCATATGGCTGAACTACTGTCTGATTAGCTATGAAGGTGAATCTTTAGTTAAAAAAACACATTGGCTTAGATCCTCCAGAATACCTCTGAGGGTGAAATGCCATGTGCTCATGCATCACAACTTTCTTGCCTCTTGCAGTAGCATGAAATGCCCCCAGAATCTTGTTCCTTGGAGACAGGAGACTGATCCCATAAACAGGATTTCTGGGGGCATTAGATGAAGGGAGTGGAGGTGGAAAGGAGAGGAGGTGGGAAAGTTGCTCTCTGTGAGTGCGTATTGTTCCACCCACAGAAATATTCTGGGATTGCTAGAACATATAGCTCAAAAAGTCAGAATGACAGATATTTGCATACATTTTTAATTACCTCAACAATTTAGATATATGCTGTTTGTGTAATTTTGCTAATATTTTCATTTATATTGGGAGGGGAATACATAGTCTGCCAAATAATTTTGGCCTGCCTTTTGGAGGCAGACCCTAAATATCACTGTATAAACACCCAGTCTCCTGTGCTTGAATGCCACTTAAAGAATTCATGAGGTTACACAGAAGTGTGTTAGCTTGTGTTAGCTTTTCCCCTACACAGAATATAACATAGGAGGATGGACTGCGGTGGGTTACCCAGATGGGATCTGGGTACTCAAATGTGTGTGTGGGTGTCTGTGTGTTTTTTTAAGTCATCATATCACAAAGCCCAAAAGAGTGTGTAAATTGTCCCTCACCGATGAGTGGTTCTCATACCTGGTGCTTACCTTGACAGGAGGGGATTTGGATCCTGCTATGACAAACTAATCTCTCAAAGATACCCCATTGGAAAGGAATTTCTGCATTTCCTGCTTTCCAACATATTGAGAGGCTAGCAGTATGGTGTTTTACAGAGTACGTGTAGGGGAAATTATCTCCATATAGAGATGTGTAGACATTAGTAGGAAAAAAATGGCCTTTGATAGCAATATGCTGTCTTTCTTGTTTTTGCAGCTATTATGGCTTTCCTTTTTGATCTGAAGGTCTTGGTTGACATGATGTCCATTGGGACTCTGCTTGCCTACACTCTAGTTGGTGTCTGTGTTCTTCTCCTCAGGTAATTGTCTGCTCGCTAGGCATTTCGTATGGGAAGTGAGTTGCCACTTCACTGCCCACTGAGACAACACCCAAATTAATGAGAAACAGCCTCTTATAACAGAAATCTCCTAACTGCAAACTTCATCCAGCTGGAAATAGCAGGTAGCCATGTTGGTCCATCGCTCAAATAATAATAGTGTAGTAAAATAATAACAATTTTTGAAAGCTTTCTTAGTATTTTATGGCAGTTTAGCTAATCCTGATGAAGATGCTTCTTAAATGCTGCTTTTGTAACTGTAAATTGTGTGTCCCAAGTTCTTCTCAAAAAACTTTCTTTAAAGAGTATAGTAGAGACTTAAGCAGTAATTTGGGAACTCCACAGGTCAAATCTTGCCTCTGCAAGGAACCCACTGTTAGGCTTCGCCTAGATATGCAGAAGAATGAGATGGCAAGGAGATGCTGAGGGTGGAATGCTTGAAAGGGAGGAATTATATTTTTCAAACTTCTCATTATACATTATCCCAAGTTGAGAACTAGTCCACCAGGGAAAGGATTAGACTACAACAGGGGTCTTCAAACTACGGCCCTCCAGATGTTCATGGACTACAATTCCCATCAGCCCTGCCATTGGGCCATGCTGGAAGGGGCTGATGGGAATTGTAGTCCGTGATCATCTGGAGGGCCATAGTTTGAAGACCCCTGGACTACAACCTTCACTCATGTACACTTCTCCCTCATAACTGTGGGAAGTTTTTACATGATGGAGTATTAATATTTGAATCTGCCCACCTACAATCTGAAGTGGTACAGCCTATTTTATCACTTCATAACCACCATATATCTAAGCTAGGCCTTAGAGAGGTGATCGAGCCCTGTTCAGTCATTATACTTCACCACTCATGTGGTTACAAATGTCCTATATGTAATCCTTCTGGTAAATGTCATTGCCCTTTCTTCTGAAAGGAATGATGCATGTATATTCCATCTTTGAAATATGTATACCTAGGATTTCCCCTGGCCACCCGTGGGGCATGGGAGAGTAGGGTTTCCAGATCCAGACTGGAAAACTCTTGGGAGTTTTGGAGATGGAATCTGGGGTGGACAAGGGCCTCAGTGGGGTACATTGCCATAGACTCCACCCTCGAAAGCAGCCATTTTCTCCAGGGGAGATGATCTTCTGTGCACTTGGTCACAGCGCCAGGAACATCATGTTTGAAAAGGTTTGAACACCTTGTGTGTATTGCCCAAGGTTGCGAATGTTTTACTTGTGAATGGAACTATAACTGATCATGCTAGTTAAGAGATTGCTACTTTCTTCCTTTCTATGCAACTTTCTAATTAACTTCCTGTTCCTGAAACAGAGGCATGTAGCAGTTTTCTTCTTTTGCTTTATTGTGTTTTTCCTGTCGATATAATAAAACCTAGTGGAAACACAATGCCATCTGTGCCGACCTTACTAGCTTTACCTTAGCTTAAGTAGAAATCTGCCAACACTCTTTCAGTGGCTTTAGTCAAGCCACTTTTATCTGTCGACTCTGGGTATAACAACACAGGAGGACCACCTAGCAGGGCTTAGGGTTCCCAATTATAACAGGAATTTCTTGGAGATTTGCGGGGGGGGGGGGGGATGAAATTTTGGGAGAGGACGTCGGGACGTGATGCCACACAGTAGGCACTTTGAAACTGCCATTTTGACCTGAGGAACTGATCTCTTCAAGTTTGAAAAAGTTTTAATTGTGGAAGGAGAACAGGTCACACCTTGAGGTTGGTAACTCTAGATAATGCAGATGCAGTAACGTGAAGTAAGAAGCACTACATACATGCTAAGTTTTCTTATTTATGGTGAAAAGTTTTACCCTATTAGGCAATGTCTCTGAGCTGCTGCAAAGCCTCTACTTGCTCCCTTTATCCCTCCAAGCTGGGTAGTCTCCCTAGTATGGCACAGCAAGCCCATTTCAGTTGTCAACCAGAGGTGCAAGTTTCAGCCAGTAACTGGCAAGAAAGAAAATACAAGATTATACTTTGTGACCATTGTCTGTTGCAGATATCAGCCTGAGCCCAGCAGTTTAGGCTCCTCAGAAGAGAAGAGGCCAAGTAGAATTCACTGGGTAGACCTTTTAATTCACCCAGACATCGTTCCATCCCAGCACTCCTACCGTCTGGTGTCCCGTATTATCTCTCTGGTTGGTATGTATTGGAGAAGCAGTCTCATCTCCCATATCATCTATAGAATTGCCTCTTAAATTAAATTAGATAGATAAACCTTTATTAGGCATAGAATCCATATAACAGCCAACATTGTCCAAACAAGTATCCCATACATGAGAAACATCGCAGGTAATCATTTCAAAGTTTCTATAAGGAACCTAGCTACAAAAGTTAAAATCTCGGAGGCAGAATTGTTTAGTAGAAACGTAATCTTCCCCACAGCAGAGTATTCATTAAAGATTACAGGACAAAGAGCAAAAAGTCTGGTCCTAGATCCCTCGTATTTGGGGCAGTCAAGCAATATATGTTCCATAGTTTGTATTGCTGTGATACAATGAGGACATTTCCGCTCTTGCAGGTCGATTCTTTGGAACCTTCCTTGTAGCATAGAGCAAGGGAAGGAGTTACAACGAGCCCTAGTGATTATCTATCTATGTATTGCCTCTTAAAATTAACTGAGCAACAAATATTTTGCCTTTTGGATTGGTTATTTTCTGAAGTACATATGTCTGGGTATTCAGGGTTGGTCTCATATGCAAGGAAAAAGGCTTTCCTTGCCCATTCCTCAGTGTGCTTCTCACAGGCCATTTTCTCTCCAGTTGCTCTAGTCTGCCTTGTCAGTGTGGTAACCACTGTAGGACTGCCATGCTTGTTATCTGGAAGTGCCTGGTGCATTGTCTGCCTTGTTCTCCTCCTTCTGGGGATTCTTGTAGCATCGCTAATCATTTGGAGACAACCTCAGAGTCAGAAAAAAGCCGCTTTCATGGTAAGCAAGGGACTTGCCACTCTTTTCAGCAAGCCAGATAATCATTTTGATGATGTGCAGGCAGAAAACTTTACATTTGCTAAGGTTGTGCACATACATGCCCTTGAACTTTCTGCTGTGGGGTAAGCCTCTACTGACACACACAGCCTCCAAATCAATGGTAGACTGCCTTTTTATTTGTCCCTGAGCAAGGTTGCCTGCTTGCTTTGAGGGTGGGGGGTGGGGATTGACAAATGTGACTAATAAGATGATTTATTTAAATATTTTCTTCAACCATTAAAAAAATCCTCTTCCTCTGAGTGGAGAAGTGGTTTTATGATTTGTCAATTATCAATGCAGTCATCCATGTGCACATTCCTGTCAGCTACAAACCAAAAGAACAGGTTATTTCTGAACTTGGGGGAGATGATAATGCATACCCAAAACATGGTGAGTGTGCCAGCTGGTTGCAACGATGGCATGTTGGCTATTTAAACCTGCTCCTAACCAATAATGATGACCTGGTTAATGGGGTGGAAGGGGTATGAATCTTAGGTGGACATGACCATGTTCTCCTGGAGTTTGTTATACAGACGGAAGAGGATACACAGTCAGACACAGTCAGACATACATTTTAGACTTTTAAAAAGCTGATTTCAGTAAACTTAGGAAACTACTGGAAGTGTTCCCGTGGTTAAGAATAATAAAAGGGAAGGGAGTGCATGATGGATGGGAGTTTCTTAAAAGTGAGATCTTGAAGGCACAATTTCAAACAATTCCAATGAGGAGGAAATTGGGAGGTATCTAAGGAAACCAGCATGGACCTCTCAACTGAACTAAGATTTAAGAGGGACATGGACAAGAAATGGAAAAGGTGGAAAATCATCAAAGAGGAATTCAAACAAATAGCCAGGATGTGTAGGGAGAAAGCCAGAGAGCTAAAGTGCAGAACAAGCTCAGGTTTGCTAGAGAGATTAAAAACAATTAAAAAGGCTTTTTTGGTTATGTCCATAGCAAAAGGAAGAAAAAAGATATGATAGGGTCACTGTGTGGAGAAGGTGGCAAAATGCTAACAGGGGACAGAGAAAAACAGAACTACTCAACACCTTCTTTGCCTCAGTCTTCTCCCAAAAGAAAAACAGTGCTCAACCAGAGGAAAATGGAACAGAAGAAGCAGTAGAGGAAATTCATCACAGAATAAATAAAGAGGTAGTACAGGAATACCTGGCTACTTCAAACGAATTCAGATCTCCAGGCCCTGATGAGCTACATCACAGGGTATTAAAAGAACTGGGAGAAGTAATCTCAGAACCAGTTGCAATAATCTTTAAGAACTCCTGGAGAACAAAAGTCCCAGAAAACTGGAGGAGAGCTAATATTGTCCTCATCTTTAAAAAAAGGGAAAAAAAGAAAACCCAAACAATTACCACCCAGTCAGACTGACATCAATGCCAGGAAATATTCTAGAGCAGATTAGTAAACAGACTGTCTGTAAGCACTTAGAAAAGAATGCCGTGATCACTGAAAGTCAACATGGGTTTCTCAAAAACATGTCATGCCCAACTAATCTTATCTCTCTCTATTTTGATAGAATGAAAAGCTTGGTAGACAAAATGAATGCTGTGAATGTAACATACCTTGATTTTAGTAAGGCCTTTGACAAGGTGCCCCATGACATTCTTGCAAGCAAGCTAGTGAAATGTGGACTAGACAATGCTACTGTTAAATGAATTTTCAACGGGTTGACTGACCAAACCCAAAGAGTGCTCACCAATGGCTCATCTTCTTCCTGGAGAAAAGTGACTAATGGGGTGCCATAGGGCTCTGTCCTGGGATTAGTGCTATTCAATATTTTTGTTGATGACTTGGATGATGGGATAGAGGGCATAGTAATCAGATTTACAGAAGTGGTGTAGCTAATATCCCAGAGGACAGGATCAGAATCCAAAATGACCTGGACAGCTTAGAGAGCTGGGACGAAACAAACAAAATGAATTTCAACAGAGATAAATGTATGATTCTACACTTAGGAAGAAAAAAATGAAATGCACAAATGTAGGATGGGTGACGCCTGACTTGACAGCAGTACATGAGAATGGGATTTGGGAGTATTTGTAGACCAGAAACTGAACATGAGTCAGTAGTGGCACATGAGTCAGTGATGTGGCAGCCAAGAAAGCCAATTGAATTCTGCACTGCATCAATAGGAGTATAGTTTCTAGATCAATTAATGTTTTAGTACCGCTCTATTCTGCATTGATCAGACCTCACCTGGAATACTGTGTCCAGTTCTGGGTGCTGCAATTCAAGAAGGATATTGATAAGCTGGAATGGGTCCTGAGGAGGGCAATCAAAATGGTAAAAGGTAAAATGGTAAAATTCCATGCCCTATGAGGAATGGCTTAGGGAGCTAGGCATTTAGGGAGTTTAGTCTGGAGAAGAGAAGGTTAAGGGGTGATATGATAGCCATGTTTAAATATTTGAAGTGATGTCATGTTGAAGATAGAGCAAGCTTGTTTTCTGCTGCTCCAGAGACTAGGACAAGGAGAAATGGATTAAAGATACAGGAAAAGAGATTCCACCAAAATATTAGGAAGAACTTCCTGACCATCAGGGCTTTTCGACAGTGGAATACACTGCCTCTGAGAGAGGTGGAGTCTCCTTTGGAGGTTTTTAAACAAAGGCTGGATGGCCATCTGTCAAGGGTGCTTTGATTGTGTATTCCTGCAGGAGGCTGGACTATATGGCCCTTGTGGTCTCTTCAAACGCCATGATTCGATGATTCTGTGTGTCTGTAGGTTCATGACTTGCCCTTTAATTGTTTGTTTTTAAATTCTGGAGATGGTCCTTCTAATCACATGAACAAATGAAGCTGCCTTATTCTGAATCAGACCCTTGGTCCATCAAGGTCAGTATTGTTTATTCAGACTGACAGCAGCTGTCCAGGTCTCAGGTGGAGGTCTTTCATATCATCTGCTGCCAGATCCTTTAACTGGGAGGTACTGGGATTGAACCTGGGATCTTCTGCATGTCCAGCAGATGCTCTGCCATGGACCCTCAGCCCCTTCTGCATACGTATGTACCACAAAACTTAGCAGAGACTTTAGACTTATGTTGTTTAAAGTAACAGTCCGATTTTGATCATGTTCATGAAGAAAATTTTAAGAGTAGATGATGACATATGACCCTAGGGTCCTTGTCATTGGTGTTTAATGTTCCTAGAGCCAATGCTTCTTTTATGCTATTGACATGTAACCTCTCAATATCTCTGTGTTAACTTCCAGGTCCCCTGGCTGCCATTCTTGCCCATCCTCAGTGTCCTAGCCAATAGCTGCCTAATGGCCCAACTCAGCAGTGGCACTTGGCTTAAGTACCTGATATGGATGGCTTTTGGTAAGTCTTTTAAAATACAGGTGTCAAGGCAGACATTTTCCAGTGGCAGATTTGGGGGAAGTAATGGTGACTTGGTCCTTGACCTGGATGGCCCAAGCTAGCCTGATTTCATCAGATCTCAAACACTAAGCAGGATCAGCCCTGGCTAATATGTGGATTGGAGACCACCGAGGAATTCTGGGATCACTACACCAAGGAAGGCAATGATAAACTGCCTCCATTCGTCTCTTGCCTTGAAAACCCTACTGGGTTACCATAAGTTGGCTGTGACTCAATAGCACTTTACATACTCAATGGTAACTTCTTAGGAAAGCATTGTTAACTATTGGTTATCTCATTGGGGCTAATTAATTTTTGTTAACGGATCAGATGATCTTATGGGCCATCCAGGTCAAGGAACCCTCCTGTGGCCTTCCCAACTATTTGAGATGTGAAGGCATTCGAGCAGATCTTGCATCTTGTGTTCACACTGCTTTTTGCAAGAGTTCTGAAAACCAAATAGCACAAGCATGCTTGTTCCTCACGTGTCTATAGCAATACTATGAAGGATTTTGTTCGGCTCAGTGTGGGATCATATACAAATGTACAAATGAATATTAATGAGTGTGTATACGTTGGTGATTATCTGACTACACAGAGTCAATGCATCGCTCCAGTGACAGTGCTTTTCACTTATGCTAGTCCACACATTCAACTGTCACTTAATAAGGGCACAGGAACCAAATGCAGAGAAATCAAGTGACACACACACACACACACACACACACACACACACACACACACACACACACACATACATGTGTGAATCAGTACAGAAGAGGAGTAATAAACAACAAACTGTGAGTCATTGGAGGTATTTGCACCTGGAAAATGGTCACAAAGGAGCGAAGATCATTCAATCCAGGAACCAAGCTCCAGGCTAAATTTAGTGGAAAATGTTTTGACTGTATCTGAAATAGCTTTGCTTATATTACTGGAATGTTTAGTGAAGGATATTTCTGTGCATTTTGGGTTGTGAAAGGATAAAGAAGTCACTTATTGCTGTGCTACGTGTTTCAGGCCTCCTACTTTACTTTGGCTACGGGATCCGGTACAGCTCAGAGAGACACATGGATACAGATCTGTCCCTACAAAAGATAAAACATGAAAGAAGTGATACAGATTCAGCCATCACTTGCAAAACATAACTTATGGGGAACGGTGATACGGACTTATTGATTATCACTGATTGAAGGACATCATAATAACAGTCTCGCTGGCAGGATTGATTCCCCTGAACTCTCAGTGTCTGGACTTATTTGTAGTACAAAATTCTCAACTACTAAACAAATAATTAAGTACAGTAGTAAACTGACTTGTGAAAGTCACAGGTACTAGATGAGTTGGTATTGCATTGTGGGTAAAAGTGTAAGCAGTAGTTCAAACCTCACCTCATCTCCAAACCCACTGGATACCATTTGGCAAATTGCCAGCTCCAGTCCCTCCCCGCCCTGCAATACAGAGATAATAGTGACCATAATGGCCTACCTTACAGGTTGGCTGTATGAATTACTGAACTGGTTCTTTTAACACTTGAAATATCTTTTGTTCATGCTAAGTATTGTGCAGCCATGACCCTTAATAAGAATGGTTTTTTAAAGGCTGAGAAACATGCATGATAGAGTAATCTATCAACTACTATCAACCACTATTAGCCAGGACAGCTAAATGAAACCTCTATGTTTGAAAGTACTATATCTTTGAATATCAGATCCTGGAAACCAGTGGTAAGAGCTGGTTACTATCATGCCTGGCTTATTGGCTTCCAGGGCATCTGTTGGCTACTATCGGGAATGGGAGTGCAGACTAAATAAGCTTTGGTCTAATGTAGCAAGGTAGACCATTGATTCAGTTAAAGAACTTCCAGATTAACCATTTTAGGATCAGCAGCTGGACAGCCCTGCAGTGGGCCAGTTCCTGTGCTAATTGCTGCAGATGGTGAGACCTTTCTTCGCTCAAATAAAGACACGACAACTACAGGCTGGAAAAGGATTGGGCCGCAGCCCAATTTATTAGTATATATATATATATCAATAACATGATTAAACTTCAACTATATACAAAAGGAAGCTGGGTGGCAAACGGGTCGCACATCATATATCCCAATCTCCATTGGGAACTATCGGGAAGGGAAGCCCCAGAGATATCACTCCGGCTTCCACCCTTCCCGCCTTTGCTGAGGAGACGGGCACCGGCTAAGCCCGTGGCCACCTATCTGACCCAGCCACTCCTCTTCCGTGCTTGCTGGGGTAGCCGGGCACTGGCTAAACCCATGGCTGCCCTATCGGCCTGACCCACCCTCCCTGGGGTGTCGAACGCTGACCCGTACCTGCCAACCTGCCATACCCCGGCCCTTCCACAGGGCACAAGCCTGGGAGAACCTGCGAGGAAGCTCGTTTTCTCTCCCAGATAATGCGACTTCCGTTGCCAAACCACGCCAGACTCTCTGCGACAATGGTAAACACAACCCCAACCCCTAAAACATAGGGGAGGTGATGGGTGAATTACGCCTTTCTGAGTCGCGCCCGCCGGAAAGAGGCTGAAAGCGAATCTGGAGTGGCGTTCCTTATATATCTAGGCTCCTCCAGCTTTACGGCCGGAGGTAATCAATGCACCCATTTCTGTAGCATGCGGCCAAAGCCATGCTTGCAACCTATTTTTGCTCCTTAGCTCACCCTGGCAGCAATGGCAACGCACCGATTGACTGGTTGCTGCTTTTGCTGCAGATGGTGAGAGACCTTTCTTGGCTCAAATAAAGAACCACGACAACTACAGGCTGGAAAAGGATTGGGCGCAGCCCAATTTATTAGTATATATATATCAATAACATGATTAAACTTCAGCTATATACAAAGGAAGCTGGGAACGGCAAGCGGGTTTGCACATCGTATATCCCAATCTCCATTTGGGAACTTCTCCGGGGAAAGGAAGCCCCAGAGATATCCTCCGGCTTCCACCCTTCCGCGCTGCTTCCTGAGGAGCCGGGCTTTTACCGGCTAAGCCCGTGGCAGCTTCTCGGCCTCCCTCGTGCTTGCTGGGGTCAGATTGTCCGGGCACCGGCTAAACCCATGGCTGCCCTATCGGCCCGACCCACCCCCACTCCCTGGGGTGTCGGGCAGCGGCCTGCCCGACCTGCCAACCTGCCGTCCACCCGGCCCTTCCACAGGGCGCAAGCCTGGAGAGAACCTGCCCGGAAGGCTTGCATTTTCTCCCAGATGTGCAACTCCCGTTGCCAAACCGCCATACGAGCTGCCTTCTTGCGGCTCCGCTAACTTCTGAAGCCTGAGCCTGTCTGAGTCCTCACCAACCGGAGGAGAATGTAAATCCGGACAGACTGCAGGCAGAAGATCCAACCCCACTTGGACAGGTGGTTACCCGTCCGGCTCATTTTGATTCCTTGATGTCTTGCAAAATCTCTGAATAGTCGCCCGGCTCTGAGGGGAGAGTACCGCCTTAAGCTGACCGCACTTTGATTACCTTCGAGACCCTGTCCACAGCCATGGGGTCAATAGCCCCCCTCCATTGCACCCGTTGGAGGAGTTCGGACCACACCAGGACCATGCCCGGCCGATGCTTCGCCAAGCTCTTCAGGTGGTGGCTACCGCCCACCTCAGCTCAAAAGGCCCGACCTGGCCGGAGGTCCTCCTCCCCAGGTGGATAACCAAAATGTCGGGGTAGCCAGTTGAAAAGAATGTACTCGATCAACTTACTCCTGGCTCATTCCACCTCACTCTATATCGGCCTGGCCCAGCCAGGTAATTCTCATGTGAACTGCCAGTCCCGGGTTGCCGACCCCATTCAGAGGAGCAGGCGTAGTCTGCAGCTTGGTTGATGATGCTGTGCCCCACGACCCACACCTGTCAGACAACAGTCTGCGGCGTCCCTGGAGGCACTGTGAAGAAAATCAACAGGATAAGTGAGGGTGGATGTAGGCCCGGAAGGCGTCCGAGCGCCACCTGCCCAAGGTGCGGATTTCGTCGTGGGCCCTGCCCTCCTGCGCCGCAGTTGTGGTGGCCCCTATCCTGAAGGAGTGCAGGCCGAACTCAGCAGCTGGTAACCCAGCCCAAGCCAGGCAAGCCCTCAGCACTGCCAGCATCTGGAACCTGGTGAGGGGGGAACCATCCTGTGACCTGCCCCCTTGCCGTGGCCTGTGGCAGAGCCAGGTGGTTAGTGAGGCAAGGGGGCAGGTCACATCACCCGGCAAGACCGGCATCATGACCCAGGCACCGTGGCCCTCCTGATCGGTTTTGGAATGGGCAAACCCACTTTGCGCGCAAACCATGTCCCGGACTGGGACCAAAGTGCTGTCTCTGTAGCACTGTGCTAATAATAGCGGCTCCCCTGGTGGGGAGCCACTAAACCCTGGCGCAAGCCCGTGATGTGCCAGGTGGAAGGCGGCTGCAAAAGAGCAAAGCTTCGTGGCGCCAAAGCGCTGCAGCTTGCCGCGGCTTTCCGTGAGCTGCTTTCAGACACCTCCTAGTGATGGAGCCTTAGAGTCCCTCTGACTGGGTCCAGCCCGGTCAGTGACATCTGGGAAGCCAGAGAGCCTGCAGTAGAAGGCAATCCCTGCTAGCTGGACCCCCATGGACCGTGGGTGCATCCACCAAACCATGGAGGTGTACCAAGTATTGAAGCAGAGGTCCGTGTCCACCCACCATGGACACGTGCGCCCTGGCGTTGCTGCATAACTCTGGAAGTCGGCGTGCGGCTCATAGCCGACAGTATTGTCTACCGCGTGGCGGAGCCAGCGAATTCCAAAACACCTGTGATAATGATTTAGCTGCCGGGTTCCATAAGGCCGCCCGGCACTGTCGCCCGGGAACAGCAGCTCTGCCCGGGGGGCCAGAAGCGTATGAAGCGATCCACACCTGCTGGCGGGAATAGAAGCGTCAGTGATATCATTCTGCAAACCTGGAACAAAAGTGGCTTTAAAAGAAATATTGTGAGTCAAGCAGGTAAGGACAAGATTGTGCACCAGCCGCATAACCCGTGCAGATTTGCTAGATTGCCGGTTCACCACACATACGACTGCCTGGTTATCGCACCAGAAAAGCACCCTCTTGTTCTGCCAACGGTCGTGCCAAATGTGCACCGCCACCAAGATGGGAAACAATTCAAGAAAAGTGAGGTCCCTGGTGATTCCCGTTGTGTGCCATGCCACGGGCCAGAGGCCGGGGTCCAATGACGATTGTCACAAAGAGATGCCATTATAACCGGAAAGAAAGGTTTGCCAAACCTTCAGGTCCTCTTTCAGTCCTCCTGTAACTCTGACTTGGTGCTGGGGGGACCTGCACCCAGACAATGACCTTGCCAGCCGAGAGCAAAAGGCCCTGTCCGGTGCCACCACCCTGCAGGCAAAATTAAGGTGACCCAGTAAGGACTGCACCAGCCGCACTCTGCCCTTCCGTAGGGGCATGACCGACTGGATCAGGTTGGCTAGGGCGAGCAGCTTGTCTCTGGGGAGTGAAGACGTGCCGTGGACCATGTCCAGCTGTATGCCCAAGTAGCTGAGGGTGGGAGTGGGACCCTCCGTTTTGTTAGGTGCCAGGGGGACCCCTATTTCGGCCGCCAATGTTTGGAAGGCACCCAGGGCGACCTCGCACTCTCTGGTGCCCTGCTTGCCAATGAACAGGAAATCATCCAAGTAGTGAGTCACCAACCCGGAGGGCACCCTTTGCCTAAAGGCCCACTCCAGAAAAGTGCTGAAGGCCTCGAAGGCGGCACAGGCTATGGAACACCCCATGGGCATTGCCTTGTCCACATACCACCGCCCCTGGAAGTGGATGCCCAGCAGCTCGAAATCAAGGGGAGAAATGGGCAGGAGCCAGAAGGCGGACTGGATGTCGCATTTTGCTAGCAATGCGCCTGGGCCGGCTTGCCTGATAAGGCTGACGGCCTCGTCCAGGGTGGCATACCGCACGGAGCATACCTCCGGGTCTATGAAATCGTTCACTGAGTCGCCCCGGGGGTGGGAGAGGTGTTGTATTAGGCGAAATTCCCCCGGGGCCTTTTTTGGCACTACACCAATGGGGGAGACCCTCAGGTTGGCTAGGGGAGGCTGGCTATAAGTACCTGCGATTCGGCCAGCCCTCACTTCCTTATCCAGCTTATCGGCCACCACATCAGGGTGCTCCGAGACAGATTTCAGGTTATTTGCATGGTAGGCCTTCCTGCACCCTTGGTAAGGGATTCTGAAACCCAATGCAAAGCCTTCTCCCAAAAGGCGTGCCGCGCACCTGTCAGGATAGTGCTGCAGCCACCCCTGCAACACCCCCAGCCGGACGGGAGTGGGGGCCAGTGTCTGCAGCAAGGCTGGAATTTCAATGCTTCTGGGCGGCTGTACCGCTGCCCTGGCCGCCAGCGTCCTTCTGAGAGGGCCCGGCGCCAGGGAACCGGGCCTGCCGAAAGGGAGGGCGGCCAGCCGGTTTTGGGCAGCCCACCCTGCTGTGGTTTCCGGAACAATTGGAGCAAACGTGCTCGTACTTGCATTTGGGTCGCTGGCACGAGCCCCGATTGAACTCCCAGCAAATCCCTTTTGCCACCCCCCGTCCCTGGTAGCCTCTAGGAGGCCTGTTGGTGGCAGGGGAGTCCTGGGCCCCTTTCATGGCTGGCTGGACCACGACCATCCAGGTTTGATCGTGGATAAGGTCCCAGCGGAAGCAGCTCTTATGAGAAGCGTTCTTACGGATAGCCTCGTCATAGGCCGTGGCCGCGAGTTCGCCGGCCAGGGAGTGGGCCCGCAGCACATGCGCCATATGTGCCGTCAAGTGCCAGGCCCGTAGGGGGTACACGGCAGCTATTAAGGCAAGGTACTCAGTAAAGCCCTGCAACCAGTTACTGAAAATGCGCTCGGCCGCCAGCGGGTCCTTCCTCTTTTTGTCGGTCTTGCCCCCGGACAATCCGTGCTCACCCTCCCGCCTCAGGCATTTGAATATGTCTACGTAATACCCGTCTAGGGCCCGCTCCCGAAGTTTCCTGGGAAGATGCGACCCGGGAGGGTTCCCATTGTCGTCGGGGGACGGGCCGGTAGGTGGCGCCTCCAACCCCCGAAGGCGCCTGCACTTAGCTAGCTGGGGGGGAAGCGTGGGCACCTTTTCCCCTTGGTACCAAAACTCCCCGCTAGCCTGCATTTCGTCGTCCTCGGTCGACTCACCCGATGAAGAAGAGCTGGGCGACCGCCTGGAGGACCAGGAGTGCCGCGAGGACCGCTTCTTCCTTCGGCCTTCCCGCTCCGAGGGCCCCACGGACGCGTCGACCGACGTGGAAGCGCTCATGAGAGGGGACAACTGGATTTCCTGCGCCGGCTGTTCCGATGGGCCCGCTCCCTCTGCGCCGGCGGCTGGCGGCGCGGATGGCTCCGGGTCCCCTGCTCCACCAGGGGTCCCGAGGCTCCCGGACGACTCTCCGAGGGCTTGGGAGAGATGGAGCAGCGTGTCCGCCAAATTCCGTACCAGGCTGGAGTTGGGCGCTGGATCTCCGGCAGACGCAGAGGCCACGGAAACAGTGCTAGGGCCCTGCGGGTGTTCAGCCATTGGAGCTGCTTCCCCTGGTAAGGAAGGCTGCCCAGCTGCACGCGCCGCCCTGCCCCTGCCTATTGGGGATAAGCCCAAGGCTGCGGCCGTAGCCGCCCGCGCCAATGCGCCCGACCACGGGACCCTCCCCCGCGGCATCAGGCCCCGTCTGGGCTCAAACCCTGTTAAGAAGGGCCCTCGCCCTGCCCGAAGGTGGCTGCTCCTCCTGGGAGGGCTCCTTGCTTTTTGCACGCTTTGGAGGCATCGTGCCCCAAGGCTCTGTCCTAGCTGCGGCCGGGAGGTTGGGAAGAGACAAGGAGTGATAGAAGAGAGGTAAATTAGGAAGAAAGCAAGGCTCAGAAAGAAAGTAGACTGAGAAAGGAATTGCTGAGGAAGAAAGAAGAGGTGGATAAAGCAGGAGCAAAAGATGGCCGTGACTAGGCTCCTTCCAGGTCTTACGCTCGACTCGACATTGCACACCACGTCTTTCTGAGTCTCGCCGCCGGGAAGGGCGAGATCTGGGTGAGGCGTTCCTTATATATCTAGGCTCCTCCCGCCTTTACCAGCCGGGAGCCAATCAATGCACCCCATTTCTGTAGCATGCCGCCAAGCCATGCTTGCAACCTATTTTTGCTCCTTGGCTCAATGGCTGCACCCGGTTATTCGGTTGCTGCTTTTTACTGACATTTGGGAAAGACCAGTAGAATCAGCACAGGTGGTGTAGCAGTGTTGTGGCACAACAGGGAACTGGAACTGAACCTAACATTTTTCAGTTGTCTTTATCCCAAACTGGAATTGAAAGGTGTAAAATGGTTTCAAACAAGTAGTTCAGAAGCGAGATATTCAAGAAATGATTTTTCTTGTAGACTCTTTCTTCCAGGGGAGGCATGCAAACCAGATGATATCTCTGGGCAGATGACTAATGTAGAGATAACTGATGCATCAAGGGCGCAGTGTTTTGCCCACAGGCCCATGTGATTTATCCACTTACGTGTGCAAGACGCAGGTTTTCTAAAAGTACTCAGAGTTTGTTGAAATTTGAAGCATTTGCCAGAAGTGTTTGTTATGTAAATTCCCTGGGTAAAAAAAATAAGCAATGATGTTATCATTAAAATGTTTATTATGTCATGATCTGTTGCAAAACATGCATTCCACAATTTATGTCACTTATGAAAAACAATAAAGAGAGCATTTTATATTCAATATCATTTGTTTATCAATCCAAGAGTCTGAGCTACATTTGCAGGTTCAGATGTTGTCTCATCCATTTTACCAGTGCCAACTTTCTACTGGAAAACACTTGCACAAGAATAATGTGACATGCCACAATCTGTTGTTGAATTTACAGTGCAATCCTAGACATAGTTATGATCCCATTGGCTACAGTGGAATTAAAAGGGTACAGCTTTGTTTAGGATTGGTCTGTAAGTCACATGCTGTAGGAATAAAGGAATACTCACTCATCTCATCTGCTCACTCAAAGAAAACTTTGCAGTTCTTATTACTGAAATAAAGTTGGAAGGTAAGTACAGTGCCCACATTTTATCTGCTACTTTCCTTTCCTTCATAGACACCTAATCTCTCTTGTTTTTCACCTATACAAAGATTTACTTTGGATTTCCACATATATCATCATATGTTGATGTATCAGTGTGTATAGTTGTGGTGCTCATCATGCACTATGCATACTCTCCACCATATGACAATGCAGTGATTATTGGAGAATTCATTTAAAAGCTAGAGGAGTACGCATTAACTTTGTAAGCATCCATTTGTGGTCAAGTAGAAACAAGGTAAGTGGTGGGGTTTTATATGCTACTATAAGACTGAATAGTCACACTTATGTATATTATTAAATCCATAATGCTTCTGCCCTTTCATTTAAAAATGCTCCAGTTAGCTTACAGCATTTAAAAGCAGCAACAGCTCACAATTATTCATAATTATTCATTAACAATATATATATTTAAAAAGTAGATACATTACTGCAGCAAGAAATGGCACAAAATATAAGTCACAACAATATATTGAGCAGTTACATTTTCAGTAGCTAAAAGATGATGCCAGACAAATCTCCAAGGTAAAAAGGTTCCAAAGCTGGGGTGCCAAGGCAGAGAAGGCCACCCACCTATAGCCACTCACCTAACTTCAGAAGTTCTGGGTTCCCAGAGAAGGAGCTCATCATGTATATTCTGAGCATCTCACCCATTCCCAACTAAAAATTCATTGTAATGTATATAGATAGCTGTTTGGCACAGATCAGCTGAAAAGCTCTACCATGCTGTTTCTAAGACTTGATTCCAAACATTCTTTGTGCTATTCTTCTTTTACTAATTCTTGTTCTCATGCTTACTACTTTAAGGCTGCCTTTAAGTGCTGATGGTTTTCTTTTTGTAATGTACACAGCTTTTAGCCTCAGTATTAAGCCTTCATGCTGCAGTTTCATAAGTTTTTATTATGTTTTATTGCTTTAACATCTTAGAGGAAATCTTTTTTGAAAGCGCTATACATTAAAGTAGTTAGAGAACAAAACTGTGGAGTAATTCGGTCCATAAAAAGAATGTGTTCCGTATATACAAGTATCTAGCATAGGATATACATCTAGTACATTTTTAGTCTGCTCTCCCTTTCATCCTCCTGAGAGCTGGAGAAATAGAGTGGATAGAGTGTCAGATCAGGGTTCAAATCCCCACTTTGCCACAGACACTCGCCAGGCTGGGCTCATCACTGTCTCCCAGACTAACCTACTTCACAAGGTTGTTGTTGCAAGGACAAGACAGAGGATGGGAAGCTGCTTGGGTCTCAGGGAGATAAGTGGAATGCAGATTTTAAAATTCCAATAGAATAAGCATTTTCTATTTGTTTTTATTTGTTGTTTTTGTGCGTCACTTTTTCTCCAAGGAGCCCATCATTGTGCTCAGTGTCTTGTCAACAATGTTTGCAGCTTTGATCTGTCCAGAAATGCAAGAGAATATGATCGTGAGCCTGACTCATGAAACCCAGGAACTTTTTGTGCTCCCCGCTGCTTCCTCTGGAACGTATTTGAAAAGAACGCAGCCATGATATTTTGTAATTGGAAATTGTTGTTTTTGGAGTCCATCTGACAGAATGCAGCACTGAATAGCCCTATTCACCTCCCCTGTAGGACCCTGAACTCTTGTGGCATTCATGTGTGAAAGGGAGGTTGTTTAATGAGGCAAGCCAAGCATTTGCTTTGAAAGAGCCTGAATTCCCTTCACTATCCATCCCATTCCACCCCTGCCCCAACAAATTAGTGTGAGATTTCTTCCAGCCTATGAAAGCAGCAGATGAACTAGCCCTTTGCACCTTGGGAACTGTCTGCAGAGATATACGATTTGCTTCTGGACTGTGCCAGTATGAATTCCAAGCTATTGGTTGTTTTGAGTGGCTGCCTCCTTCTCTTTTTCTTTGGTAAGTTTCATTTTCTTCTTTCTTCTTTTCCTTTTAGATGTTCCCATGATTTCTCCCCTTTTCCTAGCAATGGGCTTAATGACTTCCTTGGTTTTCCTCATAAGGAAAGCTCCACCACTGGTTGTCTGTTGTACATTGGGAACCAAGGGAATCTAATTGTGCAGATGGCAAACTGGGAGTCATTGATCAGTATTTCAACGACGTTCCAGTACTTTTAGGTCAAATACTAGCAGGACAATTATTCGAGGAAAGGATGAGACAAGAGAACATTGGTCAACCAATTTGTGGAGATGTAAAACAAAAGTTTCAAAATCTGTACCGGAAAATTTTGGACATACAGACTGAGAGCATAGGTTTAGCAACAATACGTTGCCAAATTTACCATCCCCCCCCAATTTTTAATCAAGCATAACACATGACTGGAGTGCCAAAAATTAATATTGTCACATAGAAAATTGAGATCATTCAACTGCAATATTTTCAAAATGAAAAGTATTGTATTAGGTATTATGAAGCCTCATTGCTAAGTTAAAGGAAGATTCAGTTTTGTTTTTTTTAGCTGAACCGACAACAAAAGCACAGGCTTTAAAACAATTTTTTTTGGATGGATAAAAAATGATTAGAAAAAAATTCTGCATTGGCCTATTAAAGATAAAACATAGCCCTGACATCTCCTATTGACTGTCTGACAAAATGGAGCTCAGAAGACACAAACAAATGAATAGCCTGATTCTACGAATGTTTATGGGGAAATAAATCCCACTGAGTTATAGACGGCTTATGGCTTACTAACATTTAAAATCTATTTAAAGGTGTAAAGCAGGAACCGCAAATGCTACTGCTATATACTGTGTCAATGTTTCATTTTGTAGCTGAATGCCAAAAAGGAAAGGCCTCCAAAGCTACAGAGAAGAAAGTAATGAAAGAGTCAAAACCCAGAGAGTCCAAACTTTCCAAAGCAACTAGCCAAAAGGTAAAACAGGGAACACTGAAGCTCCTCAAGAAGAAAGATCAGGTGAAACCCGCTATTGTTTCCAGCCAGAGATCGCAGTCTACATCCATTCTGACTCGTATGGTAGCCAAAGGGCAATTCCAGAAGGTTGTTGAGACTTTGGTGCTAAAAGCGGGGCAAACTCTGGACCTGCGCTGCAAAGGAAAGGCTGTCAAGTGGCGATACCCAGTCTACCTTGAGGAAGATGAGGAGAGACGTCTCAGGTATCCTTCTGATAATCAAGTGTATGTTCATCCTATGTGCCATGGTTTTGATTCATGTGGCTGTCAGCATAAAAGGCTACATGGAAGCCACTTAACTAAGACTGCCTGTCATTTTGTAAAATCGAGGAACCTCTTTGATAGATGAGTTTCCACGACATTGGTCAGTATAATGGCAGGAATGTCCTTTTAAGCTTGGAGATTGTCATCTTTCACTCAGAACTCTGTACAGGACTCAAATTTGCCTTTCTAGCTGACTCCCACAAGCATGACTGCAAATGAAATAAGCAACGGGTCAGCCTTTCCTGAAAACCTTGCAAGGAAAACTTGATTTTCTCTCTTTCAGAATCAAAAACTTTGAAAGGCATAGCCAGCTAATTGTTGTCAACTCCACTGCTGCTGACACTGGCGAGTACAGCTGTTGGTCCTTGCAGTGCCTGGATAGTGAGTGTCGTGATGGAGAGAACCGGATGGGCAAAACATACATCTTCTTCACAGGTCAGGCTTTTCTGCATTTAATATCTTCTTTGGTTAATAGTTCATTTAGTCCAGCATCCTGTTTTCCACAGTGGTTAACCAGATACGGGATATGCCTCGAGGCACATGAAGCTTTGGAGAAAGGTGGCAATATAAATATTTTAAATACATAAATAAAATGAAAGCTTTCCCCCATTGTTTCCACCAAGCTAGTGTCATTCAAAAAGATATAGCTTCTGAATACAAAAGTCCCATTTAGCCTTCAAGGTTAATAGCCACCGATGGAGATTTTCCTCCATGTAATTGTCCACCCTCACTTTTAAAGCCATCTAGGATAGTAGCTATCACCACGTTCTGTGGGTGTGAGTTCTGCATGAAGAGGTATTTCCTGCATGAAGAAGTATTTCCTTTTGACTGTTCTGAATCGTGTGTCCATCAACTTCTTTGGATGCCGACAGATGTGAATATTTTGGGACATAGAAGGAAAACTTCTCTCTCTCTCTCTCTCTCTCTCTCTCTCTCTCTCTCTCTCCCTCCCTCCCCATTCTCCACATGCTGTATGGATATTAAGCATGGTTTAATGAGGAGGGGAAGCAGCATTGCACCACCAAATTCTGCTGTCAAAATAAGGTCATGCACTTGAAGGTCATTCACTCCATATACTGCATATGTAGATGCTGCACATGTAGCGCTTCTGCATGGGTACTTTCACACCTGCAGAATAATGCACCTTCAATCCACTTTCAATGTGCTTTGCAGCTGGATTTTACTGTGCGAAATAGCAAAATCCACTTGCAAACAATTGTGAAAGTGGATTGAAAGTGCATTATTCTGCATGTGTGAAAGTGCCCAATGTGACAGGTGATCTGAAAAAACAGGGCTCCCAGTAATGGAGACAGAGATGCATGTACTTGAAGGTGAATAAAGGTCCCATTCATACACATACACATGAATGTTTTTGTCATTCTGCACAAACTCTTCATCCCTTACAAAACAATGTTGCTCCTGCTGAATAAACCTGGGAGGATGATACAGGCACCCTATTGGTATAAAGAGGCAACAGATGGCAATACTTTTGCATATCTGCAGTGTTACAGAAGGAGGAGCGGTTTCTTGACTTGTGTGTCTCTTTGCACTCTTTCCTCAGACCCTCAGGAGCTGTTCGTGCCCACAGAAGATTACTATGAAGTGATACAACTGCGTACCAACCACCCCACCCTTCTACCCTGCCAGGTGACCAACCCACTTGCCAAAGTTACATTGCACAGGGAATTTCCTCCTGAGAAAATTGCAGTGAACGGGATAGACATCTCCTTTGATGTGAAGAAAGGGTTCACAATCCACCGCCCTCAGCCCTCCCTGGCAGGCTCCCTCTTCTGCATGGCAAATGTGAACGGATTGCGGCAGATCTCTACCAAATACATGCTGATTTACATAAATTGTAAGTTTTTTTTAACAATGAGTCCCTCACCCCTAAAACTGGGAAAGCAAGTTCTGATCTGCCTAATCAAGATGCCAAATCAAATTAATTCTGCATGAACTATCTGTATCTCTGTGCAAAACTGTGAAAATGAAAACAGGTTATGACATCTATTCACGGCATATGCTTGTGCATGACAGTGTATGAGTTTGTTAGGAGTCTACATGGCAACAGCCTGGCCGGCTGTAGCCTCTCAAATCCAGAGGCAGGGTTGGATCAACAATTGACAGATTCAGTGTAGGTGACAAATGACTGACATCTAGGAATGGAAGAGAGAAATCAGAGACCATAAGACAGGAAAAAGCAGCCAAAGGGAATCACCAATTAAGAAATACAGTGAAGCATAAAGAGATAGCTGTAGCTGGCCAAGCAGTTCTAATATTCAAGGAGGATCTTTGGCTGCCTGTAGTTGAGAAGGGTTCATATTCTGCAGGTAGAAGGACAGGTAAAAGGGCATAAGACAGGAATGCTACAAAATGCATCGACCCAGGGAACGGCATCAAACCTCCAGAAATAATGACTGGGGAAGAGAGAAGAATAGGAGACCAGAAAATGAGCTGAGAGGACACCTGCAGAAGTGAATGACTACCAGTTGATTTAACATGATCACAACAAAAAGCGGTGCAAATAAAACAGGTACCTTACTCTTTTTATAAGGTGTCCAATGAAGCTGCCTTATAAGAAGTCATGCCATTGGTTGCCCCAGTTCAGTATTTTTTTTTACTGTGGCAGGAATTTTCAGGTACTGTAAAGACTTTCCCAATGTCTGCTACTTGCAGTCCTTTAAGTGAGGTGGGCAAAGCATGTGATCTGATATCGAGTCACAGTTTATTAACTAGAATAAGAATCAAACCACATAAAATAGTCTTGAAACAGAATACACACTGTAATCTATAAAATGCATTGGGACATTATTATCCTAATTATGAAGAAGACCTGGAGGCAGTTGAAGGGGAAAGGGGGGAAATGAGGGGCTGGTAACAAAGTCAGTTAGCCCCTCACTTGCCTCCCGACTCCTTCCTGAAACCCTCCCCCCATCAGATTTTTTAAATCAATCTTCTTCTTTTGCACCATAGTATCATGAATCTTGGGAAACAGTATGTTTGCTAAATATGACCTTCAATGCCCCTCTGAAGCAACATTTTGCAATGTTTTCGAAATAATGGCAAAGTAGCCCTGAGGCAGGCCCACTTGAGTAATGAGTTTTGCTGTGCTCATATGCAAAATTTTGAGCAGTTCCTTCCAGGCCTGTTTTGGAGGGTAGCTGGTTACAGTCAGGGAAGGGAGCTTTTGATGCTTTGTAAATAACATTTCAATATCTGTGCTCTGCGGATTGCAGAATTGCCAATAGCTCCTTTCAGACTAGTCTGCAAGTCTCTTAGATTAAATGGTTCAGTGAAATCACAAGTCTGACTTTTTTAAAAAGTATTTCAGAGAAGTGTTTGCTACATAGCCTGCAATAATCCACCCATAAAAATTAAGCCTCTTTTGTATACTTTTGGCATTCGGTTTCACAGAGAGCCCCCATTATACATTGATGATGGTTCTTGACCACCTTAGGGGAAAAGTAGTCCCCTGTGCAAGCACAAGGTCATTGCTGATCCATGGGGTGATGTCGCATCATGATTTTACCAGGCAGACTATGCTGACTGGTTTGCCATTGCCTTACCCATCCATCAACACTTTGCACCCAGTGAACCAGGGACTCATTTTATAGTTGGGATTGGACTCAGGTTGTGAGCAGAGCTTTGACTGCAGTACTCCAGTTTACCACAGGGCTGCATTCACCACCTACTGTACTAGCATTATTTTGCAATAGCCTGCCCTGCAGTGTATCAAAAACTGCCTTTTCTCAAAACTTGCAAACATCTCTAATGATGTATAGAATCACAGTACTGCACCTATTCTTACGAAATAGCAACTCAAGCATATTCAGAGAAACACCTGGGGTGTGTGTGTGTGAGGTTTGTGTTGTGTGGTAGGTTACTTCAAAAACTGGTTCAGATTAAAGGCGTGTTTAATTTATCTTTCCTGCCTCCTATTATCCTAATCAAAATCACACAATTCTACAATCTAATATTTGCTCCATGGGGGAAATGAGTAGGCAAGTTTATGCTTTCTCTTAATGGGTAGACAAGTTTCTGTATATGTGCTTGAACATTAAATAGGGAAGTAGTGTGGGGAAATGGATTAAACATCCCAGCACAACTTTCCCAATCTGCTGCAACTGCTTTGTGCTCAAAGAGGCAAACTTCCAAAAGATCAGTCCCCAGTGACTTGTTTAATTTGACCCCAAGGAACAGAACTAGGCTGGAAAGAGTGTGGCAACATACCTGTCAACTGTCCATCATTCTGCTGCATTTGGAAGGACTGTGACAGCTAATCATGTAGCTGCCCTCGATGCAAGGGCAGTATTAGCAATTCACTTGCAGCAACAACTAAGTGCTGAATCTATATTACTTGAACAAAATAAATATTCAACAGAAGGAGGCAACCTCCGACACACTGAACTGTTCTTCTTTTTACCCTACAGATCCTTCCTCAGTTCCCAAACCAACCATCAGACCCTCAGCAGCATCTATTCAGGCTGGAGACAATTTCAATGTTACTTGCACAGTGTTTGGTGAACCAGAAATAGTGGTAGATTTCACTTGGGAATATCCAGGACAACAAGTAGGTGATGGGCTGGGTACAGATCTGATGAGTGGGCATGGGAAGATAAATATGGCATGTCCTGTTTCTTGCAAGTCCTTTTGGTCTGTTTCTTATATGTGGTATTTTCCCTTTGGAAATTGAACAAAAGGCTAACATTACCCCAGAAAATGTGGGGATACAAAGTCAAACCAAATAACAATTGGGATTATCTTTGGATAAAATGGGGAAAATGCTCCTCCTTGGAATTGAGTCATGTGGTTTGCCTACACTTCAATATCTCTCCGAATATAGATGTAGATAGTCATCTACTCTACCTGCCACCTCCATACAGTGTGTGTGTGGGGTGGGGGGATGACAAAGTAGTTAATGATGACTCCTATCTGTTGTGACACTCAAATGTGGTATTTTATTAAACAAAAGGAGAGTGAGTCATAGAGCTTTACATGCTGGTTTGCAAGGCCCTCTCCAGCTGCCACTTGATGCCTTTTGGAAGGACCTGCAGCTACCACACATTCATTAAGACCAAGGGGGCTAGCCTCTCATGCAAATGCAGTGCTTGGGCTAGCTAGCCTAATTTACAATAATACCTACTCACATTATTTTCAATTTGTTCTTGATACGACAGCACATTTTAAAAATAATCTGGAAACTTGTCCAAGTTGATTCTGCTGACTCTTCCCTGTAAACCTTCTCTGATCAGATTGGATGATTTGGGATAAGGGGCATTGCTTTATAGTGGAAGTCAAAATGGGCCACAAATCTGTTCACCTTCTTTTTAGCTAATCAACAGTTAGAAAACCTGAAAACCTTTTGACTTGTTTTTACTGGGTCGTGCAATCCCAGCTGAATTCAAGGCTAACTAAACACAGAAGGCAGCAGTAGGCCTGGCTACGAAGGTGTGCAGTGCACGGAGACATTGCCACCTTGATTACTGCAAACATAGTAACATGACGCTGTCTTGTTCTTCCTTTCCTGTTCTTTGCAAAGATAAAGTGTACTGCTGTTGGCAAGTGAATGAGTTTTTCTGGAAGTTGTGTGACTACTGATGAAATGAGAAGCAAGACACACAGATAGTTTCAGCAACAGCTGGGATGTGTACATACCACCCTGTTCAGTCTCTCCCCTATCCCTGTCACTCCCAGAAATAGCAGCAATGCTTCATTGTGGCTCATTTGATTGCTGTCTATTTGCAGTTCTGTACCACTGATGATTCATACTGACAGCAGCTCTCTTAGAGATATTAATTCTTATACCTGGTCAGAAAGACTCCATTGCAGTATTTTAGTAGGGCAGATGATGTCACTGGCATCAGATATGACTCAGTTTTCCTCTCCATTGCCGCACAGGAGGCACCTGATTCAGCAAGTCCTCTGCTATGACTCAGCCATGAGAAAGATTACCTCAAACATTTTTTGTTCTTCACTTCCAGATTGGTAGACCACCGTATGTCCATGAGCGCACAGACCTGGTGCGACGTGGTGGGCAGGTGCAGCAAGAGTCTGAGAGCATCCTCTACATTGATGAAGCCCGTGTTGTTGATGCTGGGTTGTACACTTGCGTTGCTGAAAATCTGCAGGGTACCACCAGAGTATCTACCCGTGTTCGCATGCTCCCAGCCACACCAGCTCCCAAGAAGGCAAAGGCTGGGTAACCATGCCTCAGAAAGTCCCAGGTGCTGTTGGAAATGTAAAGACTGGAAGCCACTTTTGAAAAGGGGGATGTTTTTTCTCTCATGTATCCCTTCCCCTCTTTATATGCCTGGTTATTCATTAAAGCAACAAGGCTTTTTTTCTAAGCAGAGACAGAGTTACCTTTTGCTTGTATCACACAGTGGAAAACAGGAATGCCCTAGAAAAAAAATCATTGATGGCTCTTGTCAGGAGAATCCTTCTCCCTGAGAATCTAGGGTTTTTTTTTCCACAGAGGGAGTTTATTTTGTTTACAGAAGCATCCACCAGCAGTCTGAAATTAAATAGCTCACACACAGCATATTAGCTCCCATTGGAAACAATGGAGGATGGGTCACCCCCTTTGGGAGTCCATAGCTTTGGACCCCCTGGCCCAAACGTCACCAAACCTGTGTAATATCATCAGGAGATTCCCCTAAACAATCCCTGAAAGTTTGGTGCTACTAGCCTAAACAATGCGCCCCCTGCAGGCCAAAAACCGAAAAACACTAAAAATGTTTTAAAAACCCACAAACAGGTGGGCGGAGCTTCGGACATGAATGGGGGGGTTGAACCCGAGAACCCCTCCCTTACCTACGTCCTTGGTCATAGGCCTTCCTTACACATGCTGTCATAACACACTGAAGTCTCTAAACAACCCTTCAGTTTCCTTGCACTCCATTTCAGAATAATAGTCTTAAGACGATATGACACTAATATTGATATCTGCATTTTGTCCTTCCAGGAGTTCATTGACGTGAACCCCATTTTGTGGACCCCCATCTTCCTTTAGTCATAAGGGTGGGGGATTGGGCGGGGCCTCACAAGTGAAATAGCCCAGGGCCTCTCTTTGTCTGGCTGTAATCTATGAAACATAAACAGATTTTCTTCTGAAATTATCTCGTAGCCACCATAAATTTTCCATATGATCTCTAGTGCCTCTTCCTTTTCTGAATCCAGCATGAATTCGCATTCCTCATTCCATATGTGGTAACAGTTTTTGTGATATGATTTCGAGCATCATTTTACTGTGATAGTTACTACAGTCTAAGATGTAGTTCAACACTAAACCAGAAGTATAACAAGCAATACCTGGAGGGACAGGAAGAGTGCTGCAAAGCTGCCTGGAATCTTCTGCAAAAAAAATGTCCAGGGCAGTCATTTGTGTCATCTGCTGTTACCTCACAAAATGACTGACACAATTGGTAAGGCGCTTGCACGTAGGAATGCCAAATCAAAGTAGACAAGAATTGTTGCTCATCCTCAAAATCTGGTGACATTGTCAGAATTTGTTTTTCAAATCTGTTTCAGTGTTTGACAAACAATTAAACCCAGAGCTGTTTTTATTAATGTAATCAGGTGAAGTATCCACTTGGTTTAGATTCATCATCACTTGCATGCAACAATAGGATGCTGCACGTGTATTTTCATTTTGAAGCTGCCAACTAGTAATCTCACTGAAAAAAACAGAGGCTGGTTTCCAGTTCTCATTACCATGCTTTTGCTCAAGAAGGGATGGGTTCCATTGCCAACTTGAGGCTTTTCTGTCATAGGAACCTTCCATGTGGAAATAATTTGTGTGATTGGGATGTTTGACTTCTGGTTCAAGCAAAACATTTTGAGTGACTTGTCCACATAGAACATGACTAGCAAAGCCTATCGGTTAAAGGCCTATTTCTTTGCCCTTCTCTCTGGAATTCTCTTTCATTGTGAGACGTCATGCTATAAAACTGCTACCTATAGATACCTGACTATGGCCCATTATGCATGGAGCACTTTCCACAATGCTCCTTGCCCTACAGTGGCTTCACAGTTGTATTTCCTCATTTACTCCACATACCTGCTTGGTCTCAGCTGTTGTTGTTTTCTGTAAATGCTGGCCATTGATCCCTGCAAGGAGTGGGGAGGGAGAGACTGGAAGGACTGAAACCCTGAAGCAAGGAAAACATTGGGATTTCCCCACTCTCACCAACTGCAGGGTTTCTGGGATCTTCCGTGCCACAAGTGTAAGCACTTCTGTACAGAAATCTCTGCCTTAAAGGAAATGTACCATCACTGCAAAGCAGAGCAGCAATGTATAATCAGCCTATATCTCCAATGAAATTTTCCAAACTGGGCCCAGTAAGAAGGGTCACCATTGCCACCAGACTTTATTGGCTGTTTCTTTGTGATTAAACACTTTCAGTTCATCCTCCTCTCTAGGGAATGGAATGAAGAGGCCAGATATCTCACTTTAAAAAGAAGGGCAGAGTCTAAGTTAGTGGTGGCAATTTCTATTCCTTTTGGGCAGTTTCCCATACACAAACATATCACACATATCACACAATATGGTATCATCCTACAGCTTCTCACATGATGCCTCAAAACTAGGATTGCCTCTTTTGGGTCGAGGGTGGAGATGCCTTCTACACTTTTAACAGTGGCATAACAATCAGAAATCCAGAGATGACGTTTTTGCCAGCTAGAAAGTGTTGTAAAAGGAAAAAGGTTTACTGGTTGATTTCTACCCATCAATCATCTACTGGAGGGAATGGGTCCATTTTTGCATCCAGACTCACAACATGTGAACTGTCCCCAATAAAAAACGCTCTTTTTGAGGTTATAAGCGATGGGATCAAAGCTTTTTCACTGGTGTTTGATAGAGCCGAAGACAAAATTTAAGTTGCAGTCATTAAAAGTGTATGTATTACCTATTACAGTGTAGTTCAGTGACACAAAGCTCATGCTAAAACCCTTTCTCTATTAATGTGTCAAAGACTGCAGTTAAGGAACTCAATGCCAAGACCAGTCCTGCAGTCTCTTCCACCTAATACCAGTCTCCGCTATGTCAAGTCTGAAGCTCAAGGACTTCTGAACTGGTTGCTGGGGCCCATAAACATTCCTGTATTTGCAACCCTCAGGAGAGTTACTTCCTCTTCACTTGGGACATCCCTGTGAAAGCATCACCAATCTTATAGCACAGTCCATAGTGGTCTGTAAGTTCCAGTTGGATTCGAGTCCAATAGCACCTTAGAGACTAACAATATTCTCAGGGTATGAACTGACATTTGATGGCATATATAAAACTGGAAATCAGACAAGTAAATGCATTTCAGCAATGTGCATACTCAGGGGACCATGATGGGCTGAAAAATCTTGAGCACATGAGCTACCAGAAGTGATGGAATTTCAATCCTCCCTTGGAATCTTCCCCATAGCCACCCCACAGTTCCTTATCACAAAGAAAGGTGTCTGCTTCTTCCTAGAGGGCAACAGATCCCTAGGGCAAAAGGATCGTGAAGTGAATGAGGTGTAGATAGATGAGAACCCTAGGAGATAAACGAGATATTGTGATGAGTATAGCATGAGCTCTCCTTAGGAAAGGTGTATACAATCAGGGTGATGATGATTGTTTCAGAAACAGACATGTATATTCCAGACATGGAAAAAAATCTAATTAGTTTGTATGCTGCAAGAACCATTACACTCATGCACAATGTTGGAACACTTCCACCAGCCACCATCCTCAGCCTTACAGAGTGATAGAGTTGGAAGAGGCCATACTGGACAACTAGTTCAACCCCCTGCCCAAAGCAGGATCAGCTTAAACATCCCAGACAAGTGTTTGTCCAGCTGTTGCTTGAAGACTGCCAGAAAGGGGGTGCTCATTCCACAGTTGCACAACTCTTACTATAATTTTTTTTTCCTAATATCCAGTTGGAAAATTTCTGCCCATAATTTAAACCCATCCTTGCAGCAGCCTGTATAAAATCACCACAATTTGAACATGCACAAACACTTTTCATGTTTGCTAATATAAAATGAAGACACTCTCATCAAAATTTAAGTCCTCTCATCTGTTAATAATGGCTAATGGAGTGGACAGAAAATGGCCAATTAACAGGCCCTCTCAAATCTGAAATGATGTCTATTGAAGTGACCTTGCACATATGCCCATTGATTCCATCTGCACGGTTTTGTGGATTGCCCTACACAGAACTAAAGGCATTAGAGATTATTACTGGGGACATACAGGGACCACCAGAGAACATCGTTCACCATGGATCAGATACCAAGTCATCATGTTTGGATACAGCAGTGATGATTTCTCCCCTGCACCTTTCTTTAAGACAAATTCTTCTCATCATTCAGACATAGATGGGTTCCGATTAACAATTAAAGGTGTCTTGAGAGACAATGATATCATTTGTTTCTTCATGAAATAGAACTGAAACTTTGACAAGAATTCTGGTACTGCACAGGTAGCAGCAATGACATCTGTATCACCCTGAACAGGAAATGAGCCACAAAATCAATAGCATCCTGCCAACTCTATATGGTGTTGCACCAAAGTCAGCATATATAGCTATCCGGGTTTAATCTGCTACTGCAAGTACATGGGATCCATTTAGCTTGATGGCTCTCAAGTCATGCGTAAGTTATACATTTTCTTAGACAGAAATTAAATATTCATTGGTTTTCTTCCAACATTCACTTTGTCCTGATTATCACAAGCCTGTGTTTTTGCAATATTCCAGATATTTTCTGTGCAGACTGTACTACATACCATTTCTTCCACTGCCCACTGTATAAAATGTGTATGGATTAGAACAAGTACACATTTTACAACCACTCTGCTCTAATTCAAATGAAACATTTCTAACACCATCAGTAATACTTGCTGTGTACCTCGACCAGAATTTCAGTGGTCTGGGGCCACAAGAGCTCTTTTTAAAAAATTACTTTTGCCTCACAATCAGCATGGGAGCCCTATATTACCAGTTTCTCAAAGGGGTTTCAAAACAACCCTTTATTTCCAGACATTTTTATTTGATTAAACCTTGACCTTCCAAGTCAGGCACAACAATTCCTATGGACAACCAATTTTGGTTTTGGCAGGAATTGGATGTTAGGTGTTGCTGATGTTGATGTTCTTTCAGTTTTGAGGCGAGTGTTCATTTGTGAGCAGCTCCCACAAAGATAAAAACATAAATGCCCACCATGTAAGTGGGTCCAACTGCATAGATCTTCCCACAGAATCAGCCCACACAACCTGTCTCAGTATCTGTGGCGTGTGGGAAAGCCTTATGCAAATAACCTCACCTACATAGTGAAGTAACTTAAATGTTCTTCCACCTATGAGGAAACTGCTCACAGATAATGGTCTAGCTTCTGCTAAGATAAACCTCTTAGGAAGTTTCACACCTCTGACAATAGAAGATAGCAGAACTTAATAAGAGTCATCAAGTTTAATTGCACATGCTTTCCCAGACACATTTTTTTTCCTGTGGCTTCTATAACCACACCTATAAGAATATTAAACCAACAGTAATTGTGATACCAGCCTACCTCATGTGGCATGAGGTAGTTAATTCTCCCTGGGAGGAAGGGGGGAATCTCAGGCCACTAATAATTTGCATACATTGCTTATATGCAGGTCTAGCATTATCTCGTGACTAGAATTAAGGCTGAAAAAACCTCCCCTCTTTAAGCAACTCTTTTTACCCTCCTCAAGTGTCAAAATAGTGAAGTGAACAGAGCCTGCAGGACCTCTGGATCCTTTCTCCTGCCAGAGTCTCACAGCTCCAGGTCTAGTTTTGAACTAGAATAAAAGGATGGAGGCGTCTTGTTTTCATCCTCTTCCACCACCCCCAACTCCCAGCAGTCCTTTCTGCTTTTCAAAGTGCTATGTAGCAATAAGTGGTGCCTCAGTGGAAACGGGGAAGGTGTGGGAAGGATCACCACTAAGCATTCTGTACAGCAACTCTTCCTTTTCTCGGTGGGCTTGTTCTCTCAGCTGTGACTCCTTCTCCAAGGCCTGACGGATAGTGATGAGCTCATCAGAAAGCTGCCTGCAAAGCAAGAGTACACAGCTTTGGAGAATTTTATTTGTCATAGAGTAGGTGGCAAAACAGCAACAAAAGCCCATTTCCATTATATTAATTTCCTCATCTTTTAAATGAAAATGTATTGGTCTTGAAAACAGGCAGTAGGAAAACATTAATTAATGTTTAGAAAAAGGTTTGTTTCCCCCAAGTCTTTAACAGAGGCAATCTGGAAGAGGAATTGCAAAAGGACATGAATGCTCTGACACGAGTTGACAGCGTAGGCGCAACTGAGCATACACAGAGTGCGGCAATAACCACTGGAGCCAGGGAGTTCACTCAAAGAAAGGATGTATTGGCATTGATAAAATATATACAGTTTAAACGGACAGAGCCTTCGGCTTAGGTCCTGTCCCCAGCAAGGAACATGCTTAACTGAGTTAGCTTACTTATATACACTATAATACATTAATTAGCCTATGGCTAGTACAGTCAAAGGTCACATGACTCTTATATATAGCTGATGCAATCATGCTTAGTCATTCCCTTTGGCTGACTGCTAACAGGTGACTGTAGTTAGTCCTTCAGCAGTCCATTAAGGCAATCAAGGGTTTTGCCATGCAGCTGTTATACCTTCAGCTCCTGACATGCTCATTCAGAGTCAGGACAATTCTAACCCAGGAAGTAGGGTCTTGACTCTGAACTGGCTATGCCACATTCTCATCTAATCAATCTGATGGTTTAGGTAGGTTCATGTGTTCTCTGTACTCACTACATGATTCCTAGTTGGCTGGGAATCATTATTCTCAGACAGACGACCATTTTTGTTGCTTTTATAATAACAATTAGAGCAAATATAGCATGCACTGTGTGTACTGGCATGTACAAACAATAAATTACAATGCATCTATGCGTAAAAGCAAATTACAAACATGCATAGTGAATATACAAACAGCAATAATTCATTGTGCATATAGAAACAATGACTTACAAAGTTACATGGATCTATGGAACTTTGTGTGTCACTAGTACTATATGCACAATGAATGATTCTTGTTTGTATTTATTGCTTGTACATGCCAGTACACAGAATTCATTTATTGGCTCTGGTTGTTGTAATTTGTACTGTGTACCTTTTTGTATAATGGCTTTTGTAATGGCACCAAAGCCACAACTGATCATGGAATGAATAGAGAGCAAAAAAGATGTGTGGGTACAATATCATCCCACTGCATAATTCTGCCCAAAAATCACAACAGGTAAGTATTAATGAACTCCTACATTGTAAAGCCCAATATCGCTTAGGGCCTGCTATCTGATGTACTGCCTCTTCCTATATGAACCTACCTGTACACTTTGGTCATCTTTGAAGGCCTTGCTTTGGGTGCTCCTCCCATCTGAAGCTCTAGAGGTGGCAACTCAAGAAAAAGTCTTCTTGGCTGTGGTGACAACCAAATTTTGAAACTTCCTCCCTAGGGAGATTTGTCTGTCTACGTCAGGGGTCTGCAACCTGTAGCTCTCCAGATGTTCATGGACTACAAATCCCATCAGCCCCTGCCAGCATGGCCAATTGGAGAGCCGCAGGTTGCAGACCCCTGGTCTACCTCTACAGTTGTCTTCCCCAGTTTTCTTTGGCGTGCTCTCAATAACATTTTGTTGATCCTCCTCCCTAGCTGTGTTGTGTTTGTATGACTACATGTTTTTAACTGAATTGTTTAAATATTTGTATACACACCTTATTTTAAATGCCTTGGGAACCCTACATGGGTGAAAGACAGCATAGAAATGCTTTAAATTAAACAGTTTTCACATTTTAAATTAACATTTAAAAAATTCTTTTCTCACCAACATTTTTGCACAAAACTTTGAATCATTCATTTACCTCTTTTGTCTAACCTATTAATTTGAGACTATTCTTTAAAAGCGGTTTTTAGCTCAGTTTCAGACTCCACAGGAAAACTATATTTATATGAAGAAAATAATTACTCTACTTCTTTACACATTCTTATGAAATCCAAAACAACTCTTGGATAACTAATAGTACAATCATGCACACTTACTCCACTGATTTCAATTTACCCAAGGCTTTCTCAAGGAGTGCGGTACTCATATATACATTTCCCCAGCTTGTCCCAAAATCCCCTTCAGAAATACAAAGTATATTTTAGTGGGAGATACTTCATGTTTTACCTTGCCACTGCCAAGTGGTTCTGCATCCGTACCTGGAGATCTTCATTCTCCTGCTGAAGAGTTTTAACTTTCTCTTCGAGCAACAAGTTTCTCTCAATCTATCAGAGGAAAGAAGAGCAATCAAGCACACATCAGATGTGACCGGGATATGGTGCATAGAACAGCATCCTGAAACATCTAGATCAGATAGTAGAAAGAAGATAGCCACAAAACTTTAGAAAAACGTTTGTATAAGGATACCCACTCCCAAATTTTGGAAACATACACAAGAGCAGAGGTAAGCAGAAAGTCACTTGGGAATGAACACTCTCCAAGAATGTAAAGTAGCTCTCTGCCCCTCCTCCAATGCTGCTATAATTATTTTCTTATCCTTCCCCTTAAAGTTACCACAGTAGCTTCTCGCTTTCAGGAGGAAGCACATGAATGTGCACATGTGTGCACACTGTGAGAAAACAATGGCAGAAGCATCCTTTCCCATCCAACTCTCTGAATGTTCCATTGCTCTGAACGGGAAAAGAACATGCTATTGAATATTTCCTGCTGTCTCAAAGCTCTCTTCCAGTGAATACACAGAGGTAATTGTGTATTTTTCCCTTGAAGGGAAAGTTACAGTTTGAGGTGGTGCTTTGCTTTGCTTTGGGGAAACAACAAAGCTTTCCCACTGAGCACCACAGACCTGCTCTGAACAAGTGTAATTTTTGTACAACCTACCATCTTGTGACTGACTTTACCCACCCAGCCTCCATATCGTGACTAAGGCAGATGTCTATCCCAGCACTAGAGACTGGTTGACTGTGGAGATATTTCAGGGGGAGGCCTCCACTGATCCCAACACTTCTCCTTGGCACTGCTGTGGCTATATAGTCTCTGAACATGTCCCCTTCTGCAGGCTCAGGTATGTCTGGAAGAGTACCAAAACACGGTTAGGTTTCTGAAGATCAAGGAGGTTTCCTTGTCCACTCTACAAGCTGTTGAGTAGCAAAGGTCCAGTTTGGTCCACTGGGCCCATACTTATGTACAGTACTTGGGTTAAACACTTGTGCTTCCTGCCCTTACCTTGGTTGCTGCCACTTTTCTTCTTACAAAATAAACACTCCCATATTCAAAATTGTCTGTACCTTTTATGCTTATCTTAGGAATCCTATCTCATATCATTTGGATTAATTACCTTCATATACCTTGCAGTTGACTGGCAGCCCTAATGCATTGAAGGCCAGACGCACTGTACTCCGCATAGGATTGAGTTCATTGCACTGCCTTCTGATAGAAATAATGTAATCCGAATAATATAATCCATATATCTAATTTGAATTCAGTATCTTCCTCCTTTTAACTCATTAATATAGGGTGGATTTATTATGCCTTAAGATGCACATTAAAAGACTGATTAAATAAATGTTAGTCGAAAAATCATCAAAATTTAATCTAAATTGAATAAGTACATACATTTATATATTAAGAAAAGCAATTATGTTGATCAAGATAACATTTATCAATATTATCTTAAAGTTAATAAAAACCTCAAGCCAGGAAGGGAGGTATCTTAAAAATCTTGGGCCTGGACCTCATCAGAATGACAGTGAAGTCAGGAAAACACCCGTCCCTGACTGCATAACCACAGTGCACCAGAAGATGGCATGTGCCATTTTAGAAGAAATATTCCCTCTTGTGTGAAAAAGGAGACTGCCTGTTTAAGATGGCACCAGTTTTTAAAAGCTTACTTTTAAAAAGCTAACACAATGCAAAAAATCTGCCACCCTAATTCACTTGGGGTGTATTTTTAAGCTGGTCAACTAAAACTCTGTGATCAAAATTGTTAACAGAAAAAAAAATCCAGCATTTCTTCTTCATCCATTTTTTAAAACCAATTTAAAAGAGGAAAAGGCTGTCTCATCAATGTCTTTCAAATACTTGTCTCACTATTTTACCCCTATGCCCCTTCCTGCATATTAAGGCTTTCGGAGGCAAGGCTGTGTACAGCTCTCAATTGTACCAGGCATAATTGAAGAGAAATGGGGGGCCACCTGCCTAATTCTCCATAAGAGTGTGTATTTATTTATTACAAGATTTTTATACTGCCCTTCCCTTATTCAGGCTCAAGGTGGTTTCCAACCTCAATAAAATAATACAAAATAAAACAATACATAATAAATACGCTACAGACAATAAAAACTTACAATTAAACATTCTGGCTTAAAAACTGCACAGAGGTTAATTCAGCAGTTTGGCCCCATCTGTGCTCATGAGCCCCTCTTCTTGATAACCTCTGCAATTTAATTTGGATGGGGCTCATGCAGAGGGACTCCAAAAGAAAAATAAGGTATGGGTAAGCAAGGAGGGAAAAATACACATGGGGCAAATATTAATTGGTGAGGGGAAAGGAGAGGAGGTAAAAAAGAAGAAGAAAAGAAACAAAGGGTAAAAGGGGAGGAAGGAAGGGAAGCGGGGGACTTAGTGATGGTATAACGGAAGCTGCCTCAACTGTACACAGAACATCTTAAATTATTATTATTTATTATTATTATTTGTATTATTATTTTTGAATTATTAATTTTAAAATTATTAATTTTAAAATTAATTTTTGAACTATAAATTTTTGAATTATTAATTTTTGTATACCGCCCAACCCCAGAAGGGCTCTGAGCGGTGTACAAAAAAGGCAAAAAGGCAAACAACAATATACAACAAAACATAAATATAAATAACACATTAAAATTATTTAAACCAGCAGCAGTATCTCCCACATTTATTGGCGGCGCCTGATCCCGCGCTCGGGAGGGGATTGACAGAATGCCGAAGATGGTTGATATATGGGGCACCAAGTGAGGACAGGCAATCCGCGGCCAGCCTCCCCAAAGGCCTGGTGGAACAACTCAGTTTTACAGGCCCTGTGGAATTCACCAAGGTCCCGCAGGGCCCGAACAATTGGAAGGAGAATGTTCTACCAGCCAGGGCATAAAAGCTCTGGCTCCTTGCTCAAGGGGGCTGTTGATGATATTCAACAGGTGGGGTCGCAACTCCTCCTGGCAAGCTCTAATTAGCCAGGAGGGGCACGGATCCAGAGGACAGGTAGTAGGTCTAACAGCAGCCAGGACCCTGTTAACATCAGCCTCAGCGAGCAGGGAAAACTGGTCCAAAAAAGGACCCGAAGAACTGGCATGGTGCAGGAACACTCCAGTTTGCTAATTAGCAGCAAATGGTGGCAGGAAAGGGTCCTGTGAAAGTATATGACATGGCAAGCTTTATCACAAAAAAGCTCATAATATGACTCAGCCAAAATAATTAGGTTTGTTGTTGAGTCCATAGGTGCAAGTGAGGTAAGCAATCAAATAACATGAAACAATTGTGCTGGGCGGGAACTAGCGGAAGCGAGAGAGAAGTACTCCCTCTTCGCCCTCATCTCATAGGCTTTCATAAATGTCCTATAAGATGTTCATGCAACTTCATCACGAGACTTCCTCCACACTTGCTCTAGACGTCTGAGCTCCTGTTTCATACGGCGTAGCTCTTCAGTATAGTGTGGGGCCACCTGACAGCAGGGGCACAGAGGACATTGGGGAGCAATCACCTTGATGGCATTGGACAGCCTGGAATTCCAGTCCTCCACCTGCTCATCAAGTGTTCCTGGAGGTTCAGGATCCATAGGCTGGCATTCAGGAATCCCATGGGATGTCAGCCAGTCTTTGCTAGGGTGGACACGATCAAGCCAGTTACTTCAGACTTCAGGTTCAAGTGACTTGAGTCCCTCACTCAGAACAGCTTCAGAGGCATAATGGAATCAGTTGGATGGCAACTCTATCAGTAGAAGGATGAACCTACATTGGGAAAGAATTTACTTGTGTTGTAGGTGGGGATGCAGGAGAATATGGGTTCAAGCTTTCATCTCTCCCAGAGGCTTCACCACATGTATGAGACTTTGGTCCATAAGAACATAAGAGCTTGAGCCTGCTGGATCGAGACCAGAGTCCATCCAATGAGAATCCAGCACTCTGCTACTCGCAGTGGCCCTGGAGGTGCCCCGGGAGCTTCCCACATGGCAAGGATGTGAAAGCAATGGCCTTCTGCTGCTGCTGCTCCCAAGCACCTGGAATCACCATCAGGCATTTGAATACAGAGAACAAAGGAGGATCAAGATTGGGCAAGCCATAGATCGAAACTTCTCACTTAAATCTGTCCAAACCCTTTTTAAAGCTATCCAGGATTAGTTGCCAGCTCACCACCACTCCTGTGGCAGCATATTCAAACCTGATCTCACGTTAAGTGGGAAGAAGTGTTTCTTTTATGCTTCAGTCCTAGGATTCTTCCCCCTGGCAACATTTTCAGAGTATGCATACCCTGGTTCTAGTATTGTGAGAAAGAAGAAAAATTTCTCTCTGTCAACATTTTCTACCCCATGTGCAATTTTGCCAGAACTTCAATCACATCCCCCATCATAATCGTCCTCTCCAAACTAAAAAGTCCCAAACGCTGCAGCCTCTCCTCATAAGGAAGGTGCTCCAATCCCTCAATCATCCTTGTTGCCCTTCTCTGCACTTTTTCTATCTCTTCAATATCCTTTTTTTTGAAGAATGTGTGAACAGGAACTGAGGTACATGGTCTCATGCATGGGGTAAATGACTATTCAGTACAACAACTTTGAGAGGAAAAGCTTGGAACTTGGTTCAGGAAAAATGGTTGTCAAAACTACATGGTACCCAGACAAAAGTTAGCAGAGATTCTATCTGGGAGGACACTCAGGTATAGATAGCTATCATTCTCTACTAATTCTTGGGAAAAACTGCTTGGAATACTTGACAACAAACCCACCACCTATTTCTAGGGCTCATGTGGTTTTTTGTCCCAGGATTGTGATGGATGATTCAGTTAACTAGCTCAATGACAGAATGTAGGACTCTCTGTGAAACAGCTGTTTCCCAAGAACTTGTTTAGAACTCCCCATAAAACCCTGGATTTTTAAAAAATGGAGGAAAATTTTCAACAAAAGATTGGATGATATATACCCTATAAGTGGCGTACCAGGCCTAAATGACACCTGGGGGCATGACCGACTCTTCACCCCCCCCCCCCATGCCTGGCTCCCCGCACCCCATGAACAGGAGCCAGCAGGGCGGGTGGGGGAGGGCAGGGCTCAGGGGCAGCTTGGATGGGCGCCACTGCAGTGCTGTCTGGGCCACTGAGCCCTGCCCCTGGGCTCCCTGCAGGCTGGCTCCTGGCCTCCCCGGCCAGGGGAGGGCTGAGGCTGCCTTGGGAAGCTTATGCTTTCAACTCATCAAGCATGGCGCCCTGGCAACTGAGAAAGGAGCCACCTAGAGCTGAACAGCCAGGTTGCTACCTCCAGGAGAAGACCAAAACCTGGGGATCCAGCCAGTGCCCAGCGCCACCATGTGACAAAATGGCATGAGCCCAGGGACATTGGTTACTCCATGTCCCCATAGGCGGTATGCCCTTGCCTATAGCCATTCAAATGTCTTTTTGCACACACAAAATTTACAAACATCCATCCAACATATGCAGCATGTCTTATGAACACTAATTACATTTAAGGAGGTGGAAATGGTTTTACTAGAAACTTAGATCAAATAGAATCACTTACAGAAGTTCTGATGAATGTACCACCACCAAAAAGTATTGTATCTGAGATAATGTGACAGTACAGAAAGATTCTCTCTGTGGTGTTCAGTATGTCAGGACTATTTTCACACACCCAACCATAGTTTAGAAATGCATTCACTGAGCAATTGCTAATGTTTGGGGACCCAGTGGTGAATGAGTAGCTGGAACCAGTCAGACAACCAAGACAACACTGTGTGTGGGTCTAATAGATTACAATTTTTATTGGCACAGGTGATGGATCCCAAGACATCAAGAAACTTGCTTGCGTCCCAATTTGTAACCCCCGTCCCTCAGTCTGCTTGAGAGGGAGATGGCAAAATGCTAACAGGGGACAGAGAAAAGGCAGAACTACTCAACAACTTCTTTGCCTTGGTCTTCTGCCAAAAGGAAAACAATGCTTAACCAGGGGAAAATGGTACAAAAAATACAGTAGGGGAAATTCAGCACAGAATAAATAAAGAGCTAGTACAGGAATACCTGGCTACGTTAAATGAATTTAAATCTCCAGGGCCTGATGAACTACATTTCAGAGAATTAAGAGAACTGGTAAAAGTAATTTCAGAACCACTTAAATAATCTCTGAGAACTCCTGGAGAACAGGGAAATCCCAGTGGACTGGAGGAGGGCTAATGTTGTCACGCTCTTAAAAAAAAAAAGGGGGGGGGTCCCAAATAATTAGGCCCAGTCAGCCTCACATCAATACCAGGAAAGATTCTAGTGCAGATAATTAAACAGACAATCTGTAAGCACTTAACAATGAAATACTGTGATCACTAAAGGTCAGCATAGCTTTCTCAAAAACGTCATGTCAGACTAATCTTATCTCTCTTTTTTTGATAGAGTGATAAGATTGGAAGAAGAAGGGAATATGAGATGTAGCATACAACAAATTGATTTTAGTAATGGGCTTTGCCCCATTACTATTACCCTGAAAGTGAAGCTAGGAAGATGTGGACTAGTTCATGCAACTATTTTTTTGTCATGGGTTGACTGGTGTGCAAAGAGTACTCATCAATAAATCATATGAGAATTTTGTACCCTTGCAAACACCTTTCACTGCACTTTCTAAAATTGCATGTTCTCTTTCAAAAGATTCTTCTTTACAGGAACCTATCATCCTTTCATCTATTTTAGTGTTATTCCCATATTTTCTCTTTTTGGCCTCTTCATAGTTTATTTGTTTATTTGAGTTTAACAGCCCACAAGCCATACACCCATTTTTAAAAAACTTTGACAGAAAACGGCAAAACAGAATTTTACCACATCTACGACACAGTTTTGATTAAGAAGGAGCCTTAATTTTGCAACATCAAGAAAAGGGGCAAATTTAACTATCTATGTGGTCAGAAACTTTTTCCTTTCTTCATATTTAGGACAGTCAAAAAAACACATGCACAGATGAGTTGAGCACATTAATTTGACAGTCACAGAATCTTTGGCCCCTTCCGCACACGCAGAATAATGCGTTTTCAAACCACTTTCACAACTGTTTGCAAGTGGATTTTGCTATTCCGCACAGCTTCAAAGAGCATTGAAAGCAGTTTGAAAGTGCTCTATTCTGCATGTGTGGAAGGAGCCTTTGATTTGAAAGCATTTGTGAATAACGGCCCTTCATCTGGGTTGTTGGGAGTTAATTTCAGCATGCAATCATATATGCTCATCTCAATTTAGGGACTATTAATATATAGATATACAAAGGTAAAACAGCATTAGCAGCAAGTTTAGTACCTAAATTTAATGGAGCACACTTCCTCATGGCATTTTTTTGGGTATCATTCCAGTCATATTTAATCAGTTTTTGAGTACATGATGTAAGTCTTTGCTTTTGACTTCTTCAGTTAATGCAGGGATCCCCCAACATGGTGCCCACGGGGGGCATGGTGACGACACCTTTCCAGGAGACCTACAAATGTTTTCATAAAATGGGAGGATCAGGTGGCGCTTTCGTCTAGCAAGGGTTTTGACTGGCTGGGGAGATTTTTAAAAATGTTGCTTTGACAGCAGCTACTATCACAGCACAAAGAGCATCACAGTGTGGCTGCATCCACCATACAGTGTTAGAATTTCAAGGCTGCTCACAAGCTCAGGAAGGCTGGGGACCAATGAGTTAATATATGTCCATGTTGATCTTTCAGCATGGCTAATGTGCTTTAAATATCTCCTTGTTTTATTAGATCTTGTAGAACAGATCTCTTGTCCTTCCTTTTTTTGTTTTATTTCTTTACAATGCATATTGTAATAGTTCTCTTTGTCTCTATGTACAAGTTGGTGGATTTCTATGCGCAAGCTGATAGACTTCTATTTCTATCACCTTTTACTTTTGCTTCTCATTTCTATTTAGCAATTTTAAGAGTTTCATCAATCATCCACTGAGCCTTTTCATTTCTTTTGGCCAAGCCATAACGACTGTACATTCTTCCTTGATATTATCTCTGGTTTTAACCCACAGTTTTTCAGGCTCACGTTCTCTTGAATTTAGGAATGCAAATCTGTTCTCTTCATGATCTTCAAGCTCTTCAGGAATGTTGTTTGGATTGTATGGATGATTTGGTGTTTGTCTTCAGCTTTATTCTGAATTTCAATATTAACAGTTCATGGTCTATTCCACAATTGGCTCCTGATCTTGTTTTGGCAGAGGGAATAGAGCTTCTTCAACTTCAGCTTTTGATGATGTGACCTATTTGGCTTCTGTATTGGCAGTCTGGTGATGTTCATGCATACAATTGTCTATTTGGTTGCCTGAAACATGTTTTCCCAATGAACAACTTATTTTTTTCACAAAATTCCATGACTTGCTCTCCTGTTTCATTTTGTGTTCCTAGCCCAATTTTTCTGACAGCATTTGATTCTGCTTTGTTTCCCACTTTGTTTCCCACTTTGTTTGCATTCCAGTCACCTATGGCTACCAGTATAACTTGTTTAGGTGTGTGATCACTTGCATAAATGCTTTCAATTTCTTTCTCATCAGCATCTCTAGCTGAGGCATGAACTTGAATGATAGCTATGTTGATAGGCTTTCCATGATTGATTTTATTCAGTAAGACTTTGTATTACAGCCCCTAATTGCTTGTCACATTTTGCTTCACTATTAGCAACTCAATTTCATCTGTGTTTGCCATTTCCCAAGAAAAACACTTCATACTTTTCTGACTGAAAATGTCCTAGTTCACTCACTTCCAGAACTGCAATGTTTAAATGTGCTTTGGTTCTGGTGGGTTTTTCCAGGCTATGTGGCCTTGGTCTGGTGGATTTTGTTCCTAACATTTCGCCTGCATCTGTGGCTGGCATCTTCAGAGGTGTATCACAGAGAAAAGTCTGTTTCACACTGTGTCTAAGTGAGAAGGGAAAGTTTAGTGTGGTATATTGTCCGTGTCCCAGGGTGGGGAACCGATCATTAAGTGTTTGGGTGGAACTTGCTATGCAAAGGTATGGTTGAGTGCATTGTATTGCGGGTGGGGTTTTATAATTGTATTGTGGGTGGATGCTGTTAAGGTGGTTCAGAAAATTCAGTAGTTCCTCCTCACCATGGCTCCGATTTGTGGATGACACTTTTACAATCTGGAGTCATAGTGAGGAGGAACTGCTGAATTTTCTGAACCACCTTAACAGCATCCACCCAAACATACAATTTACCATGGAAACTGAAAAAGAAGGGAAACTGCCTTTTTTAGATGTCTTGGTCTTTTGCAGACCCAACTACCAATTGGGCCACACAGTATACAGAAAACCGACGTACACAGACCGGTATCTACATAAAAACTCCAATCATCATCCACAACAGAAAAGGGGCATAATCAAAACGTTGACAGATCATGCAAAACGAATTTGTGAACCTCATCTCCTCCCAGATGAAATCACCCATCTGGACTTGGCTCTGCAGGCTAATGGCTACTCCACAACAGAAATCAGAAGAGCTTCAAGACCAAGAGAAACCCAGAGGACTGAGGAGAAACAACCTATCACAGGAAAAATATTTCTACCATACCTCAAGGGAATCACAGGTCAAATAGGGAAACTGATGAAAAAGCATTACCTACAAACCATCTTCAAACCCACCAGCAAATGCTATGCTCAGCAAAGGACAAGAGAGACCCCCTCACTTCTGCAGGAGTATATCGCATACCCTGTAGCTGTGGAAAGGTCTACATAGGAACCACAAAACGCAGCATATCTAGACCCATTATTAAGGAACCACGAAGACACTGCCAATCGAAGCTTAACCATCCTGAAAAATCTGCAGTTGCAGAACATGTGTTCAACAAAACTGAACATAATATTTTATTTGAGAACACTGAAATTCTGGACAAGTCAGAAGCTTGCTATGTCAGACTGCACAGAGAGGCCATTGAAATTCACAAACACCAGGACAACTTTAATAAGAAAGAAGAGATGTTAAAAATAAACAAAGCGTGGCTCCCAGTATTTAAAAAATGGACTGATAACCCCACCCGCAATACAATGCATTCAACCACACCTTTGCATAGCAAGTTCTACCCAAACACTTAATGATCGGTTCCCCACCCTGGGACATGGACAATATACCACACTAAACTTTCCCTTCTCACTTAGACACAGTGTGAAACAGATTTTTCTCTGTGATACACCTCTGAAGATGCCAGCCACAGATGCAGGCGAAACGTTAGGAACAAAACCCACCAGACCACGGCCACACAGCCCGGAAAACCCACCAGAACCAGTTGAATCTGGCCGTGAAAGCCTTTGACAATACATTTAAATGTGCAATTTCTCATTTTACAATCTCAGGATTATCTTGATACATACTTCTCACGTTCCACATTCCTATTATATGTTCTAAGAGCTTATGACTTTCACATCAGCAAGTGAACTTCCTTTTGGCTTTAAACCAGTTGCTTTATTAAGAATATTTTCCATTTCTTGTGCCCTTCCCAGTCTGGTGTCTCAGCTGGGATCATTCCACCTTGAACGACTCCGCTGGGTCTAAACTCATGATATTACTCTCAGCTTTGCTGACATACACAAATCTCCTAAACATGTTACAGTGTGCATTCAGGTGGAAGGATACACCAAAAAGAACCACACAGATACTTGGCCTAAAATTAATGGATTTTAATTTAAATAAATGTGAACACTGAATGTCCACAAAACTGAGTATGTGCTTTCACTTCTAACGGCTTACAACCCCTTAGTAGACACCATTGTGTTCATGGTTAGACAGTACCAAATGTCTACATAAAATAGGAGTATTTATTTTATTTATTTATCGTTCCACTTTTATACCGCCCTCCCTCGGAGGGCTCAGGGCGGTTTACAACAATAGCAATAAACAAGTGGATACGTAAAACATATACAAAATTAAAAGCAGCGCTCAATTTCTATACCAATTAAATACAGATGGCATCCAACTATTAAAAACTCCTCCAAGAGGGAATAGCGGCCTTAGTTGTTTCCAGGCACGAATATATAAGCACTACCATCTTCCACTTTTAATGTTCAGCAAACACAGTATTTTGGATCCAGCATCTTTCTCTCTGTCCAGATTCTCCACATAAGGGACAGTGAGTCTCTATCAACACAGATATTCAGAAAAGCATCACAACAGAGTATGGCCAGTTTGGTTTATGGTACCTGAATATGCTTCTTAAAGTCTCGGCTCAGGATTGACTCCTCTACCCGTTTCATTTTCTCTTGGAAGGATTCAACCTGGGAACTCAATCTGTCAATCACCTCCTATGGCATAAACAGGAAGAAGAGTAAATTAATGACTCTGCAGGAAGAAATAATAATTCAGGAAAAAATGTGTTCTGAAACATGTGTGATACCACATAAACTAATAGCACAAGTAAAAAATTCCAACCAATTGCACAGTGACTATAAAGGTATGTACAGCAGTGTGCAAGTTTGAGTTTGTAACCAATAGCAGATCAGTCTTGCAACAAGCCTGCAAAACCAACAGCAAACATCAGAGAATCAAAACTAGCAACAATCAAGAGGGTCAGATCAGTCTGTATTTGGAACTGGCAAGTGCCTAATTTTCATAAAAGCTGGTTTAAAAACAGCATTTCTAGGATTATTTAAGCAAATGCTAATTCTTCATGCGTATCTGTTCCACTCTTAGCTGAAATTTGAAGGCCGCATTAAAATGCTTTTTGCTATTTCTACTAAAAAGCTTTCAAGTGTGGTACAGAGGTCAAAAGACTAGGGCTAGGGACACTCGGGTTTAAATTCCCATTCAAGACCCCCGGGCAGCCTTCAGCCCTAACATAATCTCATTCTAACCTTCATAGAGTTCTTGTAAGGATAAAACAGAAGAGGAAAATACTATGTACCCTCAGCTCCTTGGAAGAAGGCTGGGATGAAAAGATAACAGGTAGACAACAAATAACTCTTATAATTCTAGGGAGCATTCTGGTTATATATCCAGTTACAAATGAAGTCAAACCAGATAGTAGTGGGAACATTCACATTATACAATAGGCTGGGAAATGGTGCTTGTGATATCACAGGGTTCACTAACAGGTATGGGTACTTAATATAGGGCACTTAGCCATTTCTGCAACTTCTGATGATAAAGGAAGTCCAGGGTGTTTTTTAAGTTTTTGAAATGAGGAAGTAAGATGTAAGGGTAACAACAGGGGAGGTTGAGGCCTTCATGCCGTGCTTGTAGGTCTTCAGGAGACATCTAGTTGACCAGTGCTACAACCAAGATCTTGGAAAAATAGACCTCTGATCTGATCCAGCAGATCTATTTATATGCTATCTTTCAACAGCTCCCTTGGGGTAGTTTACAATAAAATACAAAGCATCAGATAGCAAAATTCCAGTGATGCAACAGAAAAAGGCAGGTCTTCAAACCAATCTAAAATACTTTTAGGTAAGTAATTATTCTCTACTCCTATGGGAGAGAGTTCAAAAGTTGTGGAGCAACAGCAGAAAAAAACCCCTCGCCCCTGGTTTTCCATCAGCTGAGCTTCAGCTAGGGCTGACTTCAAGTCTGGGGTTGGTCAATATAGGTTGAGGTGATCTTTCAGCTAGCCTGGACCTAAGCTTTTTAGGACTTTAAAAGCTCACACCATATTCTTGCAGGAAGCAAGACATTTTGAAGGTGAGGGATATTTATACGCAATGGGATTGAGGGGTGGATTGAGGAGTATAGTCCCTGAATTCATGAAGCCCGGCTCTGCTTACTGCCTTAAGACCAGCTCCTTGGCTTCCAGTAGGGAAGAGTAGTACAAACAAATGAAGCAGGATCATCAAGAAATCTATCATATGGTGGTTGGTCAATGTGTTCTGAAAGGTTTTTGCTTGGAATCTCCTAGGATAAAGTAAGCAGCTGAGAGGAAGAAATTCTGTAAAGACTATTTGTTTTATTTGGGAACTCAAGAAATCAAGGCAGTGATGCAGAAGTCTAGTCAGGGGATTTCTGTCATTGTCTTTTTGAGCATTGGATGTGCAGCATTGAATCTGGAGCATCCAGAGTGGCACCTGTAAAGATGACTGGGATCTTTCAAAGGATTCCTTCAGGAGAAGTTTCTCTTGGTCATGTGCTTTCTGGAGTTCTGCAAAGGAAACACCAAATCAATGATCAGAAGAATTAGGAAGATAATTATTGCAATAGCCCAAGGAAGTGAGCATGTGAGCCTTCCCTGTTCTCTCACTTGGATGTGGAGAATCTAACAGCATGTGGGCCAACCACTAGGCAACGAGCTGAGTGGCCCCTAACCTAATCCGTGATACAATGGAAGTATTCTTGGGTGAATGGCTCATTAATGAACACACCCACAAACATCAAAAACCTCCAGAACAGAGAGGGACGTCTATTGCACCAACACCCCACTCACAGCTGCTGTGGAGAAAACAGAGCCTCTTCTAAAAAGGAGGGAAACTCTGTTTGTGGGGCTTGGATTTAGAAAAATGTACAGGCACTACCCTGTTCAGACAAGCAGCCACACGCTGGTACTTGGTAATGTGTAAAAACAGATTTTAACTTTATTTTACTGGTTTTGCTTCTCAGATGGCACAGAGAGGTTTCAAAAGCATACAGTTTCATATAATTAGATGTTTCTTTCACAGATGTTACAGGCAGTTTATATAACTGACTTGGTCACACTCAGGTGCCCACTGAGGGAACTCTTCCCCCTTTCTAGAGTCTTCAGCTATCTAACTTTTAGCACACCCACTGTTCCTCACTGACAGTCTGAGCCTAGAGGACCTGGGCTCCCTCGCCTTCCTCTTACTGTCCCTACTGGGCCACACTGCCCCTGGACTCAATTCCCAGACTGACTGGAACTGTGTGCTGACAGGCACTCTGTCTGACTACCGAGCTGTGTGTCTCTTCCTCAGCTCTCTCTGACAGCTTCAACAGCAGAAAAATCATCAGAAGAATCAGATTCTACTGACAGGCTTTTCCCTGTTTTTATATCCCTTAGCTCCCCCTACCTGTGGCTCCAGACAAACTGCGCCTCTGCCAGCCAATCAGGAGGTGTTTCCATATAAGGAGTGTGTTGTTTAGGCCAACTTTGCTGTACCTTAGCAAAACTATTAACCCTTTTCTGGGTGAATCAGTCACATCTGTAGTCTGTATTTGTGTGCTTGCACAACATGTTAGTACTGGTAATACCTTCCATTTACAGTTTATATAAAGACATTAAATACATTTTGACATCTTACTTCAAGTTGAGTAAGATGTTGAGCCTTAGTTGAGCCCTTCGGGGATAGGCGGCCTATAAGTTTAATAAAATAAATAAAATAAATGTACCTCCATTCATTCAGCAACCCTTACTCATCACCCACAACTGCTTCCAAGCCTTTTCAGCATGCTTTCTGTGCTACATGAAAATCTCTCTACAGCCACAAATATACGGCTACTGTGTTAGAAAGTGAAGCACTTTGTAGTGGCTGGAGTATAAAAAAAAGGAATCATGGCATGCCTATATCATCAGAATTACAATGACAGCCTGAAGGTCAGCAAAGCAGTACTTGGAAGTAAAGTCCAAGTCAATCTGATTCAGCAACCTTCTGATTCAGCAAGCCAATCTAATTCAGCAACTTTCATAAAATTCATCTAGTTTGGCCAGGTGCATGTCTTGATAGGAGACCTCCAGGGAACATTATGAACACTGCCATGGGGTCCAGAATGGATATGACAAGTGGGATACAAGTGTAAATAGTATCACTGATACTACGTAGAGAAATGTGTGTTCTGCTAAGCAACATCTCCTGACAAAGGCTTTGTGCCCTTGAATTCTGCCTACCATTCAGCTGTTTGAATCACATAGCTTCTGTTATGTATACTCTGTTCAGGGTAAAGCTCTAAGGGTGATCATGTGCTGCGGTGAAAGTTGCAGCACGCATGACCACAGTTCAAAATAGTGCATACGCTTGTAGTATTTAAAGATGCTAATTAAGTGTGACTTTCGTCAAAAACATTATGCCCTGCGCTGAGGAACACGGAAGTCTGATAAAATAGCATTTATATTGCTCTGGATGTCTATTAGAAAGAGTCATCTTTCTGTAATGTTGCTGTCTCAGGAAAGAAAATGGTGGGCGCAACTTGACAAAAAGGCAATTCTTGCTAATAGCCGATGGAGCAATATAAAAGCTATTTTATCAAACTTCTATGTTTCACAGTGCAGGGAATAATGTTTTTGATTAAAGCAGCGCTTAAATAACATCTTTAAACACTATAACAGAATCAGAAGAAAAGGGGACAGCAGGCACTAGGACCCGGGACCTGGCAGAGCATTCAACATAAGGAAGATCCAGGAAGATGTGGTGAATTAATTCACACAACTCCTTGGATCTTTATGTTGAACTGATATAAAAGGTGACACACTTAGGTTCCCCTATCCCAGTGCTCTTTAATGATTGCCATGTATATGGAGGCTTGGATGTGGAAAGAAGATGAAACGATCTATTGAGTAGGGTTTAATAGTAGATGGAAGTTAGCATGTAAAGTGTAGACAAATTTTAGACTCTCACCTTGTAGTCTCTCTTCCTGCTCTCTTTTCAGCAATTCACATTGCTCAGAGATTTGCTGTCTACATTCTAAATCTTTCTCCTTTTCCACCTAAAAACCCAAAGTGGGCAAACATATAAGTAGTGTTGGGATTCATAATGTTAGCAAAAAACAAACACTCTTCTCTCCCTCTATTGGTTTCCATCAACCCACTGATGTAAAAAATTTGATCTGATGTGTACTGCTGTCAGAACGTTACCATCACACGAATGCAGTATTGAATATGAGTACAAGGGGGGAAAATCCAAACAGAAGAATGCTGCTGACATCCAGGCAGATATGGAGAGAGCAAAACAATGATGCAAAGAAACTATGAAACTCCAACCTGGGTTTTAATATCTAGGCTAAGTCTTTCAGTCTCAGCTTGGTGAGCATTCTTCAGTGATTCTTTCTCCTTCTGGTGTTCTTGCTGGATTCTTGAAATCTCATTTCTTTGCTTCTCCAGAAGTTCTGCCTTCTCTTTCTCTGCTTCTTCATGCACATGGGCTGCATTGACTATATGTTGTTCAGGAGGAGGAGGGAAACAAGAAAGGCAATATTTTAAAGGTGCACAGATGACTTTCCTGATTGCTGATGTGCTCACGTGTTCATCCTTTAATTGGAGATGCCAAAGTTTGATACAGAAACCTTCCGCATGCAACGCCTCACCAGTTCCCAGGTCACATTGGACTGGATTCATAAAGAAAATGTTAATATTTAAAGATTGGAGGGACCTTTAGTAATACTGCTGAAGTGTGTGGATGTTGGCTAGACCTCCCTGTGTAACTGCCAGAGTCAGCTAAAGAAGGAGCTAAGATCATCAAGTATGAAATCTCCATTTCAAATCTTTGCTTAGGCATACTGGGCAATCTTAGACAAGTTACTGACTCTGCCAAGTCAGTAACATGATGCTAGTATTTATTTATCATAATAATTTCTTTCCACGAAAGGCACTTCAGGAAGCTTACAATTAAAAACATAAGCAATAACCAGATAATAAAAGCACAGTACTTAAAAAAAAACATAATCCTGGACAAAAAGTACATCTTGGCCTGCGTTATAGTCTTAATTGGCCTGCTTCACAGTTTTAATTCTATAGATGTTAAACAATATATTTAATATACAAGTTATGCATGTGAAATATTCTAACAAAATCAGTCTTGTGGCTCATGGTTTAGAGCCTTATATTGAACATCATTCCTGTCATGAAATTCCAGAGCCTCACTGTTTGGATTCAGAAGCATGCATCTTGTTTTTCATATACTGTCAAAGGCTTTCATGACTGGATTCAGCTGGTTGTTGTGGGTCTTTCAGGCTGTGGAGGGAAACACATCTCACCGTGACATGCCTCTGAAGATGCCAGCCGTAGATGTGGGCAAAACATTTGGAGCAGAAAGTACTAGAGCACGACCACACAGAAAACCCACAACAGTTAGCATTTTGTTTCTGTTTTTCTCTCGCATAAATTGAATCAGCAAGGTTTTCCTTTTCTGGCATTTTCAGTTGTTTGCACCTTGTAACTTTTTCTGTAAAATGAATATAAATGATGTGAAAACAGCATGCAAGTAGTGTAGAAAAAATGAATGGGCAACACCACGATAAAAAGGGCCTTATTAATACGACTCACAAAGACAACATGCAAAAGCAAAAAGGAACAAGGCAAAAATATTTGTACGTCTCCAATATAGATTATCTTTTTGCTAAACTAGGAATGGGAACACTCCCATTCCACTGCAACAGCAATGGAATGTTCAACTATCGGGCAGGAGCAAAGCTCTCCTCCAGCAGGGATGAAAGCAGTTCATTAGGCAAATGTATGGAAGTTTTATGCTGAGTGCTGAAAGCCACCTTCTTCTCCAAAAGACTGCTGCTTTCCCCTCGTTACTGAACTGAACTTGCAGTTTGTTAAATGGAGAACTTGCTTATTTAAGGAGAATTCCTTGGCTAAGTGAGCTGGCCCAGCTGCCAAAGCCTAAGACCACAGCCAGATTTTCGCCTTACTCAACAACTATATAATAAACCGCAAAAATGTTACCTGTCTATGATGAGTAATATTAGAATAGGCTAATATTATCATGAATACTCCAAAGAATGTGGAGTTACACGCTGCAGGAAGTAACATATGTGAAATTAGTTCTCCTAGGAATTCCACCCCAGCCACAAAAGAGTGATATGTGTGTTTTACATGGAGGTTTGTTATACAGAATTGGCTGTTGTTGCAAAAGCTCTAGCTATTTAAGAAGAAATTAATCTCTCTTCTTTGTTACCTTACACTCATGTTGCATATAGTCTCAGTTTAATATGTACTGCTGAGGCCAGATTATGCAGTGCCTAGTTGCCCTGATCCAGCTAAGGAGATCTGCATAGATAAAGAAGTTGCCCATTTGTCAGATCAAGAACTGCAGGTACAAATCAGATGCACATCAACATGGCCATCAGAAGTTACCCAAGAAGGGTGCCCTCTCTTTGTATTGCCTTGATTTTAATACAGCATACAGAATGCTTATTCAAATGTCCTTCCCCAGCCATATTCTTAGACAGCTTGTCACAAATAAAAACCTTTTTGAAGTGGATCTGCCGATACTGTGCTTGTCTTAGATCAAGAAAGTGTGGGTCTTTGCTTAGACTTGAAAATATTATTTGCACTTGTTCTCTCTCTCCTTCTCTGCCTAAAATTCTAGTGCAGCCCTGTTGTTAGACTGAGATATGGACTGTAGAGCTATCTGCACAAGAAAACCAACTTTTTCTCCCATGACCTAAATGTAAATCATTGGCCCAGACTGCTGTTTGACACAACCAAGTGGCACACCAACCCAGGACTACTCACAAGAAAGTGTCCTACTCTGTTTTTGAAACAACAGAATTCAGATGATTGTTTCCATGCCAACTGGCAAGATGGAAACCTTCCTCTTAGCAGAACATCTGCTAGCAAGTGGACAAGCCCCAGATTGTTCCATCAAACGATCCCTTGATCCCTTCAGAAGAGCAGATCTATTCATAAGCCAGTTCCCTGGCATACTGCTTCATGGGGCAGGATAAAATGCCTACTCTCCAGTGGATATAGGTACTTATAGGCAGTTGGCCTAACCCTCCTATGACCTGTGGAAACATGGACTACTCTTTGCTGTTCTGTTTGCACATGTCTTATAAACATACTAGGAACAGTTCAGGAGCAAAGTGGGCAAAGAGTTGGGAAAAGAATCAACAAATGATACAGCCTAAATTTTGGCTCCTAGAGTTATGCACAGCAACGCTGGAGGAGTTGGCAGCATTCATGAATATAGGGCCACTTCATTCTTCATTACCTTTCCTTATTGTTTATTTATTTATATTTATTTATATTTATTTATAATTAGTCTTGTATACCGCCCCTCCCCCGAAGGGCTCTGGGCGGTGAACAACATGATAAAAACAATAATCACAATACCCTCATTAAAACAGATTAATAACAAGCTGGTTTGTACAAAGAAAGTATACTCTATATCAGCCACCCCAGCTGATTGGCTAGGAACCACCCAGTGTTCAGACAGACAGACAGATGGCAGCGGGTCCTGAGGAATGGGAATAATATGTTTAAGGGGCAAGGGGATTTCATATACAACAGATGCATCCAAGACCTCATTTGGTGGCATCTCTTGATTTTAAAAAAGAGAGCAATAAGTGTTTTAAAAGGCCACTGAAATTAAAAACTTTCAGTGATGAAAAGAATGCAACAGCTTTTCCAGCATCTGTAATGCCAAAGTTTAAACTGGCATGTTCTGAAATCAGAGTTATTTCACAGCATTTGGGGTTGGGGTTATGGTTGCCAGCCGTCCCTGTGCTAACCATACTGATCTTGTTAGTCTACTTGGAATATTAGCAAACATTTGGCAGAGTACCCATTGCAGTTTATGAGCATTAGGAAAAGTACCTACAAAATCCAAAGACTGTGGATTTTACTGCAGTTGAGAAACGACACATGATGGTGGCAAACACATGTTAGAAACACATAGTTGGGAAGCAGTAGAATTGGGAGGGGAAATCACAAGCCAAAAAAAAAAAGCATATGGGAAGAAGCACTGAATTGTTCTCTCACCCACCTTTACCCCTTGCAGCCCTTCCTCCTGGCTGCTTTTCTTCAGGTCAGGGTTATGTTCAGACAGAGCCTCACAGGAGGAAAAGTAGTTGTGGAGAGAGGTTACTGGACAGCACCTCTGCTGCTTTTCCACATAAAAATCTCACCCTCCCTTGCTTCACAGGGGGCTGGTAGTGACTGGACTCAGGGACATGAGTCTGTTGCCATCACATGGACTTCAGTCATTTATTTATTTAAATTTGCTACCTACCATGCCCTCTCCTGACTAAAGTTAGGTCCAAGGTGGCTTACACACATTATATAAAAACAACACACAATTTTAATAATATAACATTGACTGATCAAGTATAATAAACTCAATAAATAATAATTAATAAGATGGCAAAGAATCACTTGTCAAAGCCTAAAATGCCTCATCCCAACATCTCATCAAACTCCAATATTTGGGATGGGGAAGGGAGGGCACCAGAACCTTCTGAAGGTGGAGAAGGTTTGAAATTGAGAGGTTTAAAAGAGATCTGAAAAAGAAAAGTTTGGGAGACCAGCAAGATAGATTGGACATATAGGTTGCCTCAACCAAAAGCCCAGAGGAACCTTCCTGTCTTATAGGTCCTATGAAACTGGTTAAGGTCCTGGCTCTGGTTGAGACTAATCGGATATCCTTGGGGCCAGGGACCACCAGAAGGTTATTACCGGAGGACCAAAGCGTCCTCCATGGGCAATATGAGGAAATGGGGTCCCAAAGATATGAGGGTCCCAGACCGCTCAAGGGCTTGAAGGTCAAAACCAATACTTTGAAAATGATTGGGTACTCAATCGACAACCGGTGCAGCTGGCAGAGTACAGGTGTAATGCGCTCTCTATTGGTGCCCTGGTAAGAAGTCTCCCTGCTGCATTCTGCACTTTGTGGTTTCCGGAGCAATCTCAGTGTAAAGTGAGAAAAGTAATCCAGCCTGGAGATGACTGTTGCCTGGATCACCCTGGTCAGATCCTCATGGAATAGTTAGGGGGCCAACTGCCTGGCCTGACGAAGGTGAAATAAGGCCTATTTAGTTGTATGTGCAACTGAGCCACTTTGTCATTTTTATTTGGGGATTTAGAGACTGCACTGTTAGTCACCTGAGACCTCCAAATATTTACAGACTGTGTACCTACTCCTTCAGGTGAAGTATCCAGAACAGGATGAACACATATTCCCATGACAAAATTTCTCACAACACACAGCAGTCCTATTTTGCCTGCATTAATTTAGTATTTTTACATCTTCTCTTGCTTAAATGGAAAGGTCAAGTCAGGGATCATATATTATCAGCATATTGATGTTCCTTCATGTTGGGTCTTTGGGCAAGTTCTTTCAGAAGCTTTATGTAGAAGTTAAACAGCATGGAGCAAAAGATGGAACTGCAAAATACCCCATAAGCTGAAAGACAAGGAGTAGAACCAGAAGTCCCACTACCAGGATTACTTCTGGAACCTACCTTCTATGAAAAACTAAAACCCATCAAAACCATTTGGTTCCAAACCACGCTGTTTCTATGACTATATTACACCATTTCTTTCCGCCACTACAGATATAGCAATAGCTGTCAGATGATCCATGATTTACTCATTACCATTGTCCATGTGAATGTACACTGCTTACGTGTGCCAAAAAGAACTGTAATAAAACTACCCTTAAAAATGGAGATGCATAAAGGAGATCTATACATCCATTTGCAACTTACCATCAGAGAACTTCAAGATTGTCAGTTCGCAGGAAGCTTTGCCCCTTTCCTGCTGAACTTTCAGTTGTTTCTGTAGAAGACACACAGACAAAATCACAGCTCATAAATAGGACCATATTACCTTGTACAGTCTTTCACATAAAGATGTTAGTAAAGTGTATATTCCTCCACCACGGACTAAAGCATGCTGGACCTTCTTTGTTGTAGAATGCTTTGCCTGGGTCCTAGTACCTACCTAGTCCTGTTCCCCCCACCTGTTTGAAAGTGAAAATGCGTTTTGGCATAAATGCTCTTGTATCAAAGTACTATGTTCAATAATGCACAAAATAATGGTTTTGACAAAGGCAACGTTTAAAAATGAATGATAATTCTCATATTCATTTGAAACTATATTCTAATGTGGAAGCATACAATTTTCTCAATCACTGTGCCTCAACTGACCAAAGTAACATCTTTATGTAAAACAAAGTATAGTAGAGTGACTCTAACCTGAACTGCAAGGGAAAAGAGTTGGCTCATTTCTTTTTTTAAAAAACGTATACATTGATTGGCAGATATCAGTACTCTTCAGTTTAGATCTTTGTGACACAAAGGCTGCCATTACTTTTGAGCAGATCTTCTTACCAGTCTTCCCAATATTCAACAAAATAAACTGAAGAAATGTGCTTTAAAGCTACTCACTGATGTATTTATTTATTAGATTTTTTAAAATTGCAACTAAGCCCAAGGATTTTGCAGCAACTTACTTTAAAACAGTACAAATGAGTTAAAAACAACATAAAAGCAGATAAATATAAAATATTAACATTAGAATGTTAAACTATTAAAATACGTGGCTAGCACCATACCACTAACAAAACAACCCAAACATGCAAATTACAGCCCAAAGGCCAACCTAAACAGCTCAGTGCTGAATACTATGCAGAAACTACACAAGTCTGGCAATCTGGTAGCTGCATTTCTGGATCACCTTCAGTCTCCAAAGCATTTTCAAGTGTAGCTCTGCATAGAGTGAATTACAGTGGTCCAGTCTGGAAGTGATCATTGCGTGGATCAATGTGGCAAGGTCTGACCCAGACAAATAAGGAGACTGCTGGCGGGCCTGGCATAGGTAAAAAAACGCTATCCATGTCACCATGGACACTTTTTTATCCAATGACGGGACAGAATCCAATCATACACCAAGGCTGCTTACAGCATCTACAGTTGACAGCTGGACATCATTGATTCTCAGGAGTGACCCTCCAGCTAGCATCTCAGTCTTCCCCAGCCACATGACCTCCATCTTGGATGGATTCCAAGGTCACAGTTTTTTCAGAATAATCTATACTGGGGTTTCTGGGTCTTTGTCCATTTTGCAGCAGCTGTACTGGACTAGCCTGACCACAGTGGGAATGTTTGATTCTAGTCCAGTGGTTCTCAACCTGGGGGTCGGGACCCCTTTGGGGGTTGAACGACCCTTTCATAGGGGTCGCCTAAGACTCTCTGCATCAGTGTTCTCCATCTGTAAAATGGATACATGTTAGGGTTGGGGGTCACCACAACATGAGGAACTATATTAAAGGTCGCAGCATTAGGAAGGTTGAGAATCACTGTTCTAGTCACTATAGTAATAAAGTACATTTAAAATTGATCAGTAAATATAATAGAGCGAAAAATGTATAAATAGTTGTTTACAAATCCTAAAACAGACAGAAAACTTCATAGTTATTATTTATGTAATAAATAGATGATAAAATGCTTCATCATATGAACAATCTATATTTATTACAACAATAATTACATTAAAAATTACTTACATACATTTCAAGTGGCTGTTACATGATTCCAAACATTTCAAAGGCTAGGCATTCAAAACATCATCTTGTAGACTGCTCTATTTTATCAAGCAAAATCCTTAATTTACAGTGTCAATTTCAAACAGCTGTCTGTTTTTAAAGGGACACACTACTGGGGTGTTGTGTGGTTTCCAGGCTATATGGCTATGTTCTATATATATACTCCGTACACCATATACATATACTCCACTTGCTTTACCACCATCAGATCCTCTGAAGGTGCCAGCCACAGATGCAGGTGAATCGTCAGGAGAAAATGCTACTGGAACACGACCATACAGCCGGGAAACTACACAACACCCCAGTGATTTTGGCCATGAAAGCCTTCAACAATACGTTGACACATTATTGTAGCTATGAGTATTTACTAGCCATATGCTCTTTTTCTGTTTCTTTTTCTAGAATCTGGTTGAAAAGCAAAGATCAAGAACATATAAAAATAAAGGGGGGATTGGGGGATTGGGGAACTTCCTGGTTTACAGTCCCATTGGGTGGAAGCAGATATTATTTGGGCAAAGACATGGACCTGGCTGCCATCTGCTGAGACAATGAAAATGTAAAGCAAGGAGGTACTTGGCAGGGGAAAACTGGTATCAGGGGTGGGTGCCTAAACGCTTCTGCATCTCACCTGCAAATGCCACACCAAAACTGCTCCCCCCCCTCCCCGCTCTAACCAACCGCATTCACTGTCTGTGTCAGATTCCCACTTTTGGCAGCATCTCATTGCTCCATCTCCCAGAGAAGTTGGATTAGTTGAAACCCACTCTTGAGGGTTTTCCACAGTAGTGTAATTACTAGTTTTTACTATCTCTGTTTTTATAACAATCAAGCATTCTCTGTTGTGGATCCTGTTTGAGGCCTACCTGACAGGGTTAGGAAGGCTCCCACTCAATAGGCCATACAAAGGTAATGGGAGTGTGGCAACAGGGAACTGTGAAAGTTGGGCACTTTTTATACTGGGAATTGGATTGTGTAGGGTTGCAAGTTTAACAGGTAAGCATTTTTAACCTACTTTCTCCTGCCCCCACTGTGCTCTTTATTGGATACATCATTTTGAGGGTTCATAACTTTGGACCCCTTGAACCAAACTTCACCAAACCTGGGTGCTATCATCAGGATAATGTCTTGCTGATATCAGCCAGGTTTGGTGATGTTTGGTTCAGGGGGTCCAAAGTTATGGATCCCCAAAGTGGGTGCTCCCATCCCCCATTGTTTCCAATGGAAGCTAATGCCGGTAGTAGATGGAGCTACCCTTTTGAGGGTCCATAACTTTGGACCCCCTGAACCAAACTTCACCAAACCTGGGTGGTTTCATCAGGAGGGTCTCCTAAAGATACTCTGAAATGTTGGTATTGCTAACATAAACATTCCTCCCCTGACCAAAAATCCAGTTTTGAAGGATTTTAACTCTTGTGTTATAGCTTGGTTGATGATTGAGCGAAGGTTTCTGTACTTTTAAAGTTATTGTTGAGACCATATTGTTTTTGTTGACCCTCTTTTCCACTTACAGAGCTAGTTTACTGTTTTTCTTTGAAATAAATATTCAAAAACACTTAACCTACTGATGCCTCAATTAATGTAATTTTATTGGTATCTATTTTTATTTTTGAAATTTACCAGTAGCTGCTGTATTTCTCACCCTCGACTTATATGCGAGTCAATAAGTTTTCCCAGCTTTTTGTGGTAAAATTAGGTGCCTCGACTTATATGCGGGTCAACTTATACACAAGTATATATGGTAATTGAATTTCTTATGCAAAAAAAGGTTGATTGATAATTGCAGTTTAACTATTTTCAGTTGGATTTTTAAGGTTGACTGTAGATCTTGTAGCCTGCTCTGGCCTTTCTCTAGTGGAGGGGAAAGGCCACCTAAAAACTTTTCATGAATTGATTGATGAGCTGTGGCTCAGTAGGTTCAGTCCCTGAAATCGCCAGTTAAAGGATTTGGGAGTTGGTGAGGTAAAACACCTCAGCATGAGATCCTGATTATGATGGCCCAGTGAACTGAATCAGTATAGATCAGCTTCATGTGTTCGTGTTCATGTTGAATCATCAAGCAGGGGGAGGATCAAGCACTCCTCCTGCCCACTGATTCTCATCTCCAAGTGCCTTCTCTAACCACTGCACTAGATTATGAAAGAATAGCAGGACTGGCCATGCCATGTGCCTTCTTGATATGTAGTTCTTCTCATTTAACTGGATCTATGGCTCCAGTGGTACGAACTCATTCCAATGCATCCAATGAAGTGGATTCCAATTTACAAAGTCTTATGGTGGAATTAATTTTGTTACTCTTTTGGGTGCCACAGGACTCACATTTTAGACCCACCCACAGTTATACTGATTAAGCCCCTGAAACTTTATAGCAGCTGTATTTTTGGCTTCTTCCTGTCATCGTGTGACATGAAAAGCTGACTAATGTCACTGAAGCACTGGGCTATCCTCCTTCCAGCTGCAAACTGACACATACAGGCATGCAGAGTTGAAGGAGAAAAACTCTCTCACACATCTGAAAATACATAGAGACCATATCCCCCATACCTCCCTCCAGTGGGTTTAAAAGATTAACATTCTCTCCTCTTGTACTTTCTAAAAGTCCTTCTTGCAGCTGGAGCTCTGCCTCCTCCCCTCCCCCCTTTACCTTCACAATGCTAAGCGAACCAGGCCCCCGGCTCCCTCAAGAAGTGCCAGGGAAGGAACAGCTGGAAAACCTGAAGGAGGATTAAAGAGCTGACAAACAAGGAGCATGTTTGGTTTCCAACCACTGAGTGCAGGGGTGCACTGCACACTTTCCAACTGCCTTGCCATGAGCCTCGCCTTTACCCCAGCTTCCACGCCACACGCCCGTTCAACCAGATGGCCAATCACAATGTACACTCAGCTGACAGGGTGAATATGAGCTTCTTACTCCCACAGACCTATGTTTTTTTTAGCCAGACCCATGCCCTAGAAATAGCCTGTTCCAGACCAATGATTGTGTAGGAACGAGAAATAAAAAAGCAATAAATCACAGACAACTGCGAGGATAAAGCCCAGTCCTAATAACTCCTCTAAATATCTGGCTCTAGCAGAACTAGCTTGGGCTGCTGTTCAAACGGTTACATCATCACTTAAGGAATGCTTTGTTATCGTGTCAACTGTAACTACTAGCCCCACTTGATCCTGGGTGCTGTCAGAGTTTCCATCCCAGGCACAGTCTTGAAAGAGGGTTTCTATAAAAATTGGTTTTAGGACCCTTGCTTAAAATACAGACTTGGTGCCTCCCTTCCAGCCTTGGGGCAATTTAGTTTATTTCCAATTAAAGTGTGGCAGGATGAATGACTGAACTATATTTAAATTACTAAGAAGAAGAGTTTGTATTTATACCTTGCATTTCTCTCCTGCAAGGAATCCCAGAGCAGCTTACAAACTCCTTCCCTTCCTCTCACCACAATGGGCATCTTGTGAGGTAGGAGGGGCTGAGAAATTTCTTAGAGAACTGTGAGTAGCCCAAGGTCACCCAGCAGGCTTTATGAGTAGGAGTGGGGAAACAAATCTAGTTCACCAAATAGGAATCTGTCACTCATGTGGGGAATCAAATCATTGCTCTTCACCATTACACCACACTGGCTCTTTCCATCTGCCCTAATCACATCAGATCTTAGTCCTGTTCATCCATTATACAAGTTTCAGCTTCATCATTCTGTGCTCCTGTAATGTGCTGGCTTGTCTAGTTGTTGGCAGGGAGTGATACTACAGAAAGATCTAGAATGTTCATGTGAACATTATGATGAAACCCTGAAAAGACAGAAGTAGTGCTGTTAGGGGAGGTGGAAATCCTGAAGGATATTGTGCTCCCCTCAACTTTTGCTAGAATTGACCGATCCTTGCTGACTTGGTTAACAGCCTTGGGGTAATACTGGGCTCAACATTACTGCTGCAGAAGCAAATTAATACTGTACACAGAACAAAGGGGGGCTGTGCAACTCGAAAACAAAACCAAAGCAATTTGAACAAGAATGGCTGGCAGTCAAAGGACTAAATAACAAAACAATTTACTAATTCAACAGTGTGAATACTGTCTGCAAAGGAACTATGATCTATATCAGTGGTTCTCACCTTCCTAATGTCGCGACCCTTTAATACAGTTCCTCATGTTGTGGTGACCGCCAATTATAAAATTGGTACCGTGTTTCCCCGAAAATAAGACAGTGTCTTATATTAATGTTTGTTCCCAAAAATGCACTATGTCTTACTTTCAGGGGATGTCTTATTTTTCCACTCCACAGCTGCATGGTCTGGTGTTCTGTTTGACGGGCATTCTTCCAAACAAAAACTTTGCAATGTCTTATTTTCGGGGGATGCTTTATATTTAGCACTTCAACAAAACCTCTACTACGTCTTATTTTCAGGGGATGTCTTATTTTCGGGAAAACAGAATACAAATAAAATATAAAAAGTCTGTTTTCTGATGGTCTTAGGCGACCCCTGTGAAAGGGTCGTTCGACCCCCAAAGGAGTCGCGACCCACAGGTTGAGAACCGCTGATCTATATCATGCCCCTCCAACATCAATAACACATCACATTTGTTGACAGTATTTTCGACGTGCATCAAAACAGTCCCATAATAGTTTCATACAATTCAAATCGGACAGCGTTTAACTCTGCTCTGCTGCCTCTGAATGCGAAATGTCCTATAGGGAGCTACACAGACCAAGCATATTATTCCCATTCTGCAGCTACTCCACTAGCTTATCATTAGTTACTGGGCTCAATCTAAGGAATTGACTATCACACACAAGGCCCTTCACGGCCTTGGACCCTCACATCTGTGAGGCTACCTAACTCCCTAATGCTCTCCTATGACAGCTTTGCTCTTCTGAGCAAGGCTATCTGCAGATGCCAAGTTGCAAATGGGCAAAGTCAACAACTCCCCACACATATGCCTATGCCATTGTGCCCCCACCTTATGGAATTGTCTGGCCAAAGAGGTCAGGAAGGCTTCCACTCTATTGCATTATTTACTGAATGTTCCATACTGTCTCCTGTAATGATTCACTCTCTGTAATCTGCCTTGGAGTCCCAGTAGGAAAGGCAGACTATCAATAATGTAAATAAATAAATACATATATGGTGGCCAGAGTACACAGTGTCTGAGACGGCAGAATCACTGCCTCCCTGCTATCATGCCCACTGCCACTTGCACTAGGCACACAGCCTCAGCGTGAGCATAGGGGCATCTTGGTAACATGTAAACAACCTAAAAGACACTTTTGAAACTCAGTTTTGGATTCTTCTGTATGTTCTTGAAATGGTTCTACAGCCAGCTCTTAACAAAATAGAGAAATCTGCTACCACCTGCTATGTCTCTAACGGAAGACTGTACAAAATGCCTTCAAGGGAGCTACGAAAAAAACTGAAACACAATTGTGCGGGAATAGATACCCCATGAAACAAAGCACAGTGTCTTAGACACTGCCTGTTTAGTACACAATAACACTGAAATCTAGTGCTCTAGCTGCTAGATCTTCTCCTTCTCAGACTTGCTCTCTGTAGTGCATTATGAATGTGTTGGAACGTGAAAGATGTTTCAAAATATAAACTAGCTGTACAATAACTGCTTATAATCAGAAACAGAACCATGATTTGCAGAGAGATAAAAGGACACTGGGCATTGTTTCTGTATGTAGGGTCAATGTTACTGCAACAACTTCTCAAATATTTACTAGGTCAGGAAAAGATCAAGCCATTCATGGGAGAGTTAGGGCCATTATTCCACACATTACATGGAAACAAACCTAAGTTGGTCAACAAGTGTACAGCTCAGTTAAGGGAGAACTGCAGCTAATCCTGGTTCTTGATGGATATTCTGACCAAGTGGACTCAACTTCACCAAACCATATGGTACAATAAATTAGACTCTTTTGTTTTTGCTGCCAGTATTATTGCCAGCTGCGATTGGGAATTTCACAGAGATTTGTTGGTGGTATCTGTGGAGGGCAGTGTTGGGGGGAGGGCTTGGTAAGGGTGTGATGCTAAGGACTGCACCCTGCCAAGCAGCCATTTACTTCAGGGAAATTGACCTCTTAGTGTGTTGATCAGTTGTAATTCCAGAAGAACTGCAGGCCTGGAACATATTCAGGATTGTCAGGGGGCAATCCCCCACCACTGCACCCAAAGTTTGCTGCTGACCAATTCAGCTGTGGGAGGAAAGGGGCAGAATGGCATTGCTTATGCCCAGATAGCATTTCTAAGCAAAAACTCTGAAGCAGTGTCACAGCCCCATCCCACTGCCCTAGGAATTCAAGCAATCTTTGTGATCTCTACCATAAAGATTTGTGGGATTCTTAGAGTTGTAGGAGTGCTGTGACATCATTTACTTATTTTTACCTGAAATGATGCCACAGCATAGACAGTACTGTTTCTGGGGCTACTGAAATGGGGAATTCACCCTTACCCCATACTCACAATTACACTGTGAAGTAGGTTAGGCTGTAAATGACTGGCCTCACCCAGCAAACTTTTAGAACAGAGAAGACTGAAACCTGGGTCTCCCAGATCCTACTCTGACTCTGTAACACTCACACCACCCTGGCTCCAAAGGAGGCCCTTGTGTGGGCAACTGCTGATCAAACCACTAGCCAAGAGCATTCCCTCAAGTATCTGCGTGGTGGAAATTAGTTGGTATGTGGGTTCATACCAAAAAACGTGGTCCTGCAGATTTTTTGGGCAGTCACACAGCACCATGATGTTAGCATACTCAGTGGAAGTGATAGGATGGGAACCCCAGGTTTTGTATAGCGTTAATGTCAAGGGAAGTGGGAAGACTATACTGCAAGAAAGGTATTCTCTGATTCTGCTTAATATAAGATTGTCCTGTGTGCTGCGGTTTTGTGTGTGTGTGTAAGGGGGGGGGGGGAGAGAGACTCTAGAGGTCACACTTGCTGATTTAATGGGTAATTCCTTCACACAAAATTGAATGTCAAATTCACAAGAGTGTGCTACCCATTTTTTTAACAAGTTGGTTCCCCACTAAAGAGAAAAATGGGGTATAAATGACATAAATAAATAAAAAATGTTATACAATGAAATTTGATCAGAGCTTCATAGTCATACAGCATTGTATCTGCAAAGCTTATATAGCACATCCCTCAAATTCAGAATGGCCCCACTTCATCCTGCCTTTGCAGATGAAATGACATATGTGCCCACCAACAAATGGAATGCTGGCTCTGCCATCTTGTTCAAGCAGACTGTTATACGTCTTAATTTTTTTAATAGCGTTGCATTTATATTCGTACGTTTATTTGTCTCTTTCATCATCCTACTAAATAAAAATGTATTTTTAAAGGGAAAAAACTGCTCCACAAATTGGAGGAAGTTTTTAAAGTAACATCAAGGTGGGACCAGCAGTGACTGGACAAACACTTGTCAGAAATGCCCTAGGCTGATGCTGCATTGAGCAGGAGGTTGAACTAGATGGCCTGTATCGCCCCTTCCAACTCTGTGATTCTATCACTGCTCTGAATAGGTTACCTGGGGGTGGATTTTGGAAACTGTGTATGGCATCTGTGACCTGTACAGTAGATTTGCAGGTAAGATCACCTTTTAAATGCCCATCATTTCCATGCCACTGTGCTCGAGACTGCTGGTAGAAAAACATGGAGAGTTATCACGGCTTTATATGGAACATTAGATTATATGGTTTTCTGAAAAAGGGATTTACTTTTGCAGAGCAAATCATCTTCTGGAATGGACCATAACTTTTAAATAACACATCTGGAAAGTCTAAGGGCAGAGGGAGGGTGTCTTAATCCATCAATTGTATCTTCCTTTGCCTATGAATTGGAATGCTTCCAGTCATTTCCTTTATTTATAGCAGTGTTTGGAAAGCTGTATGGAAGCTCAGCCATACAGGCCTAGCTGAATATATGACATCTACTTGAGAAACCTGACCCCCCAAATAAACCTGTAAAATTCTTCCCACCAACTATCCTTGCTCCCCTCTCCTTTTTATGTATAGATTTTTTCATGCTGCAGGCACCTGCTTCTAGTTGGATATCTGGTATGAAAAAGATTATTTGAAAAAAATATCAAGAAAAGAAGCTTTATTCCAACTGAAGTTCTACAGAAGAAGAAGAGGAGGAGGAGGAGGAGGAGGAGAAGTTTGGATTTATATCCCTCCTTTCTCTCCTGTAAGGAGACTCAACGGGGTTTACAATCTCCCCCCCCCCCAAACAACAAACACCCTGTGAGGTGGGTGGGGCTGAGAGAGCTCCAAAGAGCTGTGACTAGCGAGGTCACCCAGCTGGCATGTGTTGGAGTGCACAGGCTAATCTAGTTCCTCAGATAAACCTCCATAGCTCAAGTGGCAGAGCGGAGAATCAAACCCAGTTCTCCAGATTAGAGCGCACCTGCTCTTAATCACCACGCCACTGCTGCTGAAAGCAGGTGATGGGAAAAAACTCAAGGGGTATTATTCTTAATGCCAAAATAGTACTAGCCCAGTTTATGAGCCATCCAGTGCATTTAATCCATGATTGGTCCTTGCTTCTGGAAAGACAACCTTCTTGTAGGGACAGTCTGCTTGCCATTCCATACATAAAAAACAAGCAGGGGAAAGGCACACAACAACTGAGGAATCATATATACAAACTGGAAAATAAACAGATTCAAAAAAATGGCAGAGAATACTGTAAAACGAGTAGGAAGCAGGATACTTTTATTGGCATTCCCTCAGTTTCTGATTGTCAATACCCTTTGTGTACCCTCTAGAAAGCTAACCAACAGATGCCCACCATCCCCTAAAAGCACCCCATGATCACTGATGCTACATAATCAACAGAGTCACATCAGTAGAAAGATCTCTAACCGGATCAACAGAAGACATTTACTCCCAACTGATCTCTAAATGGAGACCAGAACTCAGGTCTACAAGTGTAGTTCCAATTCAGAGAATGACTAGGGTTTAGAAGATTGATATTATTCAGTGGCAAACAGTAAACACTTGTGAAATAATCTTCCTAGAATGGAAAACTAGACATACTAATAGCTGACTGCAGTTTCCAGTAATTTTATATTTGTTACCAAAATGCAAAGCTGGAGGACTACAAAGCAACTATAGGGGAGAGGACAGGAAGGATGCAGCTTTTTTCTTCCGTAATCTTTTTTCTTTTCTGTCTGCCTACTGCCTGCCTAGTGCTATGTTCAATCAAACTAACAAAGTTTTTTTTCTTTTATGTACTTTGCAGTCTTTATGACTTATAAAGTCATACTTAGTAAAGTACATATTTATTCAGGAAAGGTTAATTATGGGTTATATTTGAAAGGTGTTGCTTATATTGCACATAATGCAATAGTTGCAGTTGATTAGATTTTGAGAAAGAAAAGAAAATATAGGTACACGGGCAGCCTAATCCAAAGAGGGGGATGGTAGAGCAGAGACTGAGGACAGTGCCTCTGTGCTGCCTCCAAAGAGGCAATCGGCAGTGCACGTACTGGGTGAGAAGGAGGAACTCCTTTCTCCCTTGGGAAAGCCCAGAGCAAAAAATTATTTACGGCACCTTTTTTGGTGGTGTAAGCTTGCACCTCTGGGAGGGGATGTTCCCAGGCAAAAGTACATTGGGAGCTGACTAAAGTAATTTCTGCCTCTAGGAATGCCCCAGGAAAAAAACCCTCCTTGCCAGTGTGGGCATCGTGGTGGTGGCCAGCCGCCACAGGACCCAGCTTCTGGGTTTGAGCGTTGTGGCAACTGGCTGCTAATATAAGTCCCTTGACACAGGTGTCTGTGCCACTTTACACGGTGCTAGAGGCACACCTGCCAACGTAACTGTACTGCTACTTCCATTGTGGCTTCAGCCCTCTCTTTTGGATAGTTAATCCATACTGTATGAAATTGACTTGGTTAACTGCTAGAAATTTACATTATTACCCAACTACCCAACTGAAGTAAGGCATTTTAAACATTTTAATTTTGTTTCTCTGATATTTCTAGATCTAAACTAGCTTTAAATTTAATCAAGCATAGAAAAGCATTTAATGAAGCATAGACTCAAGATAGAAAATCAAGCATCAGCAATATAACATAATAATGCCAGTAACAACACTAAAAAAAGGGAAAAGAAATAAACTGCAGCAAAGAATGATTAGGAATCCCAAACCCCACCAGCAAACATCTAAAAACTGCAGAGATTCTCAGACTTCCAGTCTGTTAAATAAAATGACCTGTAATGGGAATCAAGCAAAATATTTCTGGACAGAATATTTCATAAAAGAGAATGTACATCTGCAATACCTACTCACACTGTTTCTGATAATGGATGCAACTTGATCCTGGCATCCGCAGACAACCTTAATACACGTGTATGCTCTCAAGACAGCAGGAACATTTGAGAACATTTTAATGCCTACTAATTTCAGTGAGATAATTAAGTAGGTCCTTTTTCCTCAGCCAACTTCTTAGGACAAAAGTAGTGCAGTGGCTAGATTGTTAGAGTAGAACCCAGGTATAAGTCAAGTCCAAATCTCAATTCTGCATCGGTTTACTGGGTGACAGTTGGGCCAGTCACACACTCTCAGACTACAGGGTTGTTGTGAGAATGCATATTACTTAAAAGACTGCTAGTTAGAAGTAGAATGCCATGCCAGAGTTAGCTCAGATTAATCAGTTAAAGGCTAGTGTTCTTTCTGACCAGGTTTCTCCAAAAGTGTACTGGATCATTACATTCTGACAGTATCAAAAATTGTGATATAACCAATTTAATGCACCTAAATGTCCATCCATGCCAACACCATGACCTTCTGTATTCTCTATTGAGAAGGACCCTAGAGAAGCAACTTTTCCAGAAGATGACAGTAATTTCTCTCATGAAGTCTCCATATATGTATATTTATTAGCACATGTAAAAACAATTAGAACTGGAAAGAAGGAATGAAATGTATAGCCAGAAAATTATTGCTTGACATCAGGAAGCTGGAGCAAGGCAGCTATGGTGCCAAGAACTGATTACCTTTATACTCGTTTGGAATAATGGCTCTCTGGTCAAAATTTACAGGGGCTTCCTATAAAGGGAGGATGCCTTAGTTAGTGTCAAGCCAGGATCCACGTCTGCTCTGTTTGCACAGCTCCAGTTTACAATTTCTGCTGAACAAGGTAGCCAACTTTATTTCTGGAAGGCTTTAATATTTTCAAAACAAACAGAGAATTGAAAGGTGAAGCTCTCTCTTTGCCACAGCCATCTTCCTACTGGAAAGCAATTGCTAGACTTCTGTTTGTTCAAAAGCGCAAGAGCTCCCAGCAAAAAAGGTGGCAATTCTACTCACATCAGCATAATGACTGGATCTGGTCCGCTAGAAAAGGGAATGGAGCAGATTATTTTCTGCACAAAGTCAGCCAAATCAAAGAACTGGTCTAGCAAAGACCTTGGACAATAAGAATATACCTGATAACAAATTTATGCTTAGTAGCTTTACTGCAACTGGCTGGCTAGATCATGATGCAACAGAAATAAGTTACTTATTTTGGGGTTGGAAATTCCGGAGATTTGTAGATGAAGCCTGGGGAGAGTGGGTTTGGGGATGAACCCCAGTGGAATCTACCCTACAAAAAGTAGTATTTTCTCAAGGAGAACTGATCTCTGTAGTCTGACGAACCTACCAGAAAATTTGTATTTATAGTGACGATCTTCGAGAACAAATGGCAGTTTTTAGCTGGTTAGTACCTTTTAAGTTAGGTATTTCTATGCTTTAAGATTTTTAAAGCACTATACTTGCAGCCAATTTTAACTTCAATTTTCAGCCTAGGCTTTTCTGTGCCTTCTATGAGTACTGCTGCTGTATTATCTGTCTTTTATGCTTCCTTCATCATATCTCCTCAACAAGGGGGGTGGGGGAGAGAGAGATTTGTGGATCTTTTATGTTGACAGTGTTGGTTGAGAACCCGGCTGGGGAGACCATCAAGTCTGGTCCTGCTGTACAACCAATCTGTGTGAGGAAAACATGGAAGATCAAATCTCTAGACATGTTAGTGCGTAAGTGGAACACAGAGGACACAGCAAAGGGGGTTTGAGGTGGAGCCAAAGAATACATGACACCTTTTTCCCATTTGCATCCAGTATTTCCTCTTTGTGCTGCAGTATTTTAGCCTGTTGATCTGGTTCTTCTGCCTGCTTACATTTGATATAACTGTGAGCTGTTGCAATGTTGTTCTTTTGTAGGGCAATATATTTAATCCAGGTCTGGAGGCCAGCCAGGACTTAACCCAGATTGCTTAAGATGGCAAGGCATTGCTTGGCCTTTCTTGCCATCAGAGCTCAAGCTATAAACACAAACTGGGTGCTAGGCAGCTGAATTCCAACCCTGATATAATGTAACGCTGCAGGCTCTTGGCAGCACATTCTTACTGCTAGATGTCTGTGGGCTACTTCTGTGTTACACCAATACAATCGCTTCCTTATCTTCTTGCTCTTTTAAGAAATAAAAATAGGTGACAGGAAAGCCTGAGGCCTACCAGAACTTACCCACTTGAACCAACAAAAAAGCAGGCGACATGTGATGGGAACAAGTCTATTTAAATGAAATTATTTTGGCTAGTTTCACACAAATCTCTCTCAGTTCCAAATGTGAAGCAGGCCTGAGAACTAGGGTTGCCAACATCCAGTTTCTAGTTCTCTAGAATTACAACTGATCTCTGATACAGAGATCAGGTCCCCTGAAGAAAATGTCAGCTTCTGAGGTATGATATTACATCCCTGCTGAGCACCCTCCTTTCCCTGCTCTCTACAGGCTCGACCCCCACATTTCTGCTCTCTACAGGCTCGACCCCCACATTTCCAAGAATTTCCTAATCCAGCATTTTCAATACTAGAACTGCACTATGAGGAATAAAGACTGAGATAGAATAATTCTAGGCTGCCTGGGAAGAAGATTTCTCATACCATTCTGTCTTTCTGATGTGCTAATGATGAACAGGGAACATTTTACATGACAGAACATTCAAAACTATTCTCCCTTGACTGCAACCTAAAGGTCTGTCAGTGCCAAACTCACCCCTAATTTCCAACGTTATGTATCTTTACATTTTTAGATCCTATCTGTATTCGGTCATCGAACTGATTCAGTTAGGGAACAGATACACTGCAAACCAGTCATGGAGTTTTTTTTAGAGACTATTCTCACCTGGAAACTCCTGCTGGATAACTAGATTGTCCGTAAGAAGAAGAGGTTTTTTTCTATGCCCAGCTTAACCTTTAAGGAGTCTCAAAGCAGCTTACAATCGCCTTCCCTTCCCCTCCCCACAACAGACACCTTGTGAGGTAGGTGGGGCTGAGAGAGTTCTGAGAGAACTGTGACTGGCCCAAGGTCACTTGGCATGCTTCATGTGTAGCAGCTAGGAAACACCTAACCTAGTTTACCAGATTAGAGTGGGGAATCAAACCAAGTTCTCCAGATTAGACTGTACTTCTCTTAACCACTATACTACATTGGATCTCCAAATTAATGTGCTTCCTATAAATTCATTAGTTAGCCCTTTTAGTGTGCAAAATGTTTTCTGATCCATCTCATGGTGCATGTGGAAGATCACACTTTGTACTCCTCAAAAGTTTGCCATGCATAATGGCCAAAAACATATAATTATTGGCCACTCAAAAATAAATGTTTTATTCCCTTAATTGTAAGTGCAATAAAAGAGTTAAAGACCATCAGGAGGTAACTAATCCAACTCTAGTCAATTCATTAATTTAACAGATTTTCTTTCTGAAGTTGATTCCAGCCTTTTATTAAATCTGAACATAATCAGCCATTCATATTAGAGTCCAGAAGCACCTTGGAGGCCAATAAGATTTTTGGGGTGTAAGCTTTCAAGAGTCAAAGCTCCCAACAACATCACTGAAACTGCAAACAGCCATTGATTCCTGCTTGAAAGTGTTCAAGTTTGAATGGATTATTACCTTTACAATACTGAAATATTATAATACTACGCATACTCATCTATCCATATAGTTGATGTCTGTCCAGAATTAGTTTAACTCATTCTTGGCATATAGACACAAATTTATTTATTTGTTTGTTTCTCTGTGGTTGCACACTTGCCTTTTTGCCACAAAGCTCTCAAAGCAGATTACCAAACAAAAAATGTTAGGAGAGAGGGAGAGAGAATTAAACCAACCATAAAACACTACACAGCATTACCACCAGCAGGAATGAAAACATAGCAAAGAATACCACCAATAAATTCAGATAAATAATCTTAAATACTTTTTTAAAGCATGGGGTTTTGCCTAACATTTAAATGTTAACAAAGATAATGTACCCAGGGATTGGGCTGCCTCCCATAGCTCTGCAGGCTTATCCACCCCTCTTCCCTATCCAGACAGTTGCCCAAGGACCACAGAATGCCCTGCAATTGGTAACTCTGCCCCTGGACTTATCAGCAAACACTAGAACTTCCTGGAAGCTAGAACAAGCTGCAGAGAACTGGCTGAATTACCTGGGCAGCAGGTGAGTAGGCCTCAGCTGTTCCACTGAGAAGGGTGGGGCTGGCATAGCCCAGAAAATGCTGAAAGGAAAGTCAGGGAAAGGAGCCTAGAGTCCTGAGGGGCCAATCCGGAGCTGACAGGATTCGACAGACAGCCCACCACTAGGTGGCTGGAATAGGAAACCCCAAGTGGGGCGGGGCAGGGCGGAGGAGCAGGAATAAAAGGAACACCCGGAAGGAAACTGGGGTGACAGGGAAAAAGGGTGCAAGAGTGCTTTACGCTGCTTGCCATTAAAGTCTGCCTGTGGGAATTGCTGACCTCCATGTGCTTCTTTGCTCTGTGAATATTTCACTAGGGTACCACAAGGATGGTGGGGAAGGAAGATGCCTCATAGTGCTAAGACAATCACGCCAAGGGAAAAAGTTTGAATGCAACCATAGAGAAAGTCTTCCGTTCAGTACTGTGTTCTCCAAAGGCTGGGGTCTCAGGTGATGACCCAACATGCCCCAGGTGTACTGAGACAGCTAGACTCAAAAATAAATTTACTTTGGAGAAGTATCTCAAGTCATTTCCTTATGTGAGCAAGATCACAACCAAAAGGTTTTGTAGCGCTACCAGTGAACACAGAAGCCTGAACTTAAATGTGCCTGAGAAGAGGGTTTGTGGCCATGACAGCCACTGAACGCATCACTTAGATGCAATTTTCATATGTCTTTCTGTATAGATGGAATCCTTAAACTGATATTCTTGCTATGAAATTTGTAAGAAATTGTCACTAACTTTAAGTATGCCAATATAAGAAATAGAGTGCATACATTCTTTACTTATAACTCCTGCCACATCTCTAAAATCAATGTGTACCCAAATACCAGAATTCTTGCATACAGCAGTTCCTTTTAGAGCTGGAGAAAAGCTGTTACCCTAGCTCTGACTGGGCTAATATGGAAGCGCCTGGTCTTGCATGCATGAGATTAATGCACTTCACAATTCAGTTAAACATATTTATTGACCAGAAACAGGTGCACACTAAAAAAAAGGCACAGATGTTCTTTGGCAACCCTTCCCACAGAACTTTTTCAGTAATATGCCTGCCTTTTAGCTCGGTATTTCCCAGGAACTGGAAAAAAGTGTACATGAGGGAATATTGAACGTTCTTATATTCTAAATATTGTGGAGCTATGAATTTTTGCAGAGTTTACAACCACCATATGGACAGATCTTAATTTCAGGTAGGGCGTCCTGCTCTTGAAAATGAAATCATATAAAAAGTGAGCATGTGGCTCTGACCATGTGCAGAATGCATTTTCTTTCAGTCAATAACTATGGCTAACCTCATCTGAGACTAGTCCGGAGGGTATCATGATCCAAGAGTCCAGCTTCCCAGCAAGTTTAAAAACCATCTTTCTACATTTAAATTAGCAACTGCATTTTGCAATTGATTCCCATTAAGTTTTAGGTATATATTTTTCTGAACCGAACCCATACCTGTAAGTTGTAACTATAACCCAGCAATCAGCAACATGCTCTAAAAGTACATGCATCACAAACATGATCTTGTTCGATCATGCAAAAAGTTCTGAAATACCATATTATTTCCTGAAAGAAAAAGATGCTGATAGACCAAATGAAATTATTTCTTCACAAACAATACAGTCCTAATTCTCCAAGCCCACCAACATTTTTGACACCTGCTCAGTGCAAGACCAATAATACTTCTCCAGGAGCAAGCCTCATTGAGTAAACCTCAGAGGGGGATTCTGAACAGGTCTGTTTAGGACTGAACTAGGAAAGTAGTGAAGGATATTTGTAAAATTCAGAAAATTCTGCCTCAACATCCTTTGGGTTTGTGCCAGCTCCTAAGAGCCCACTTCACTGTACTGAAATGAAGGTTTCTGGAAGATATTTCCAGCATAAAAAATTTACAAGAGATTGTTAAAAAAACAGGTTTGAAGTCTGTTTCAGAGATGGTCATGATTACTCTTGAGACCTAGTGATTTTGGATTTTAAACCCCCCCAACCTTCTGCAAGCGCTTCAGGCCTGCTCTCTCAGATGAGCTGCTAGAGTAATCAGAAGGCAACTGGAAAAGAAAAATGTACTTCCAGAAAAGGCTGTTCTTTTTTTTTTTTTTTGCTCCTTCTGTTCCAGATGACCTTTGGAAAGTATCTGGAACTGAAAGTTCATCATGCATCTTATCCTTAAAGAAGGAACTGTTGGGGTCACCCACATATTATTTTTGTATGACACCCCATCAACATTTTCTAAAGCATCTGTCTTAATTCTAGGGGCAATAATAATCTGGACGCTCCATGAACTGAAATAAATAAAGTCAGTTATGTTCGCACTGGCTTTCACGGAACTTGATCCTGTAAAAAAAAACCCCTTGCTAATTTACTAGAAACGGCCTTTGAAAAACCAGGTGCATTTGTTTGCTTTAAGAATTTCCCAGTTTAGTCAAGACTGACTCAGAAGAGACAATTCCTGAGTTTCAAATTAGTCAATTCAGTAAATATTATCCGTCGAATTTTTTTTTAGCAAGCAGTAATTCGAGGCGAGCGGTAATTCCTGAATAAAGATGAAATGCAGCAGGAAACTATTATGGGAGATAACGGATCGCTCTGTCAAGTGTTTTGGAGCAAGTCCCTGCACATACCGCAACAACCGCTAGCAGATCTCATGCACAACATAGGTCTTTGGAGATGCAGAGACAAAAGTACGCATAAGTACAGCTTGTAACACGGTGCCGAAGTGTGCTTGCCCGCTCCTGTAATCTCTCTCCCTCGCTCACTTTCTGATTGCTGTGAGAAAAAATCTCTTTGTCTGAAAGGGTGTGTGGGTGTGAGTGTAACACTGGCCTTTCTAAAGGGACGTGCGTTAGCGCTTGCTTTCCTCTCACTTAGGGGGTAGGCAAACTTTTTCATACAACGACTTGGACTCCTGGGGCTTTAAGTTGCCAAACAACTCTTGTTCTCTTTATTGCGGGAACTGGACGCCGGAAGACAGAGTCTACTGGGTCTCCAGATACTTGCAACGTAAAAGAGTTGGCGGACGGAAACCTACACCCCACTAATCCCCGTGCCTTAAGACTTCCCGGGGCGCGCTAGAAACCCCCCTTGCCAAGGAAATCGGTGCAAACGCGCCCGCCCTCCTGCAAACTTGGTCTCTTTCTTCCCCTTTACCTTTCTTCTGGTTTCACAGCAGCCCATTTTGCTCCCCTTGCAGCCCATCGCTCGTTGCCTGCGAGGGGGAGAGGAAGCTCTGCGGAGTCCCCGGGATTAAGGGCAGCCACGGCGAAAGGGGATGGTCTCCATCCCGCGCGCTGCCTCCGACGAGACCCCGAAACTGAACCTGCAAACAGCCTGCTTGAACTTCATGCTTAGACAGTCGCGCGCCGTAAGTATCAGAAGAGGAGGCCCTTAAAAAGTTTTCCTTTCCTTTTTAAAAAAACCAAACCCTGTTTGCCAATCGCAAGGTTTGGACAGGGCCAAGAGAGGGAGCCGGGAATCTGGCGACCACCATGGGTCGGGGCCCGGGGGTGACTTGACGGCACCTAACACATCAAGTGCCTTTTTTGTTTAGAGTTATGATAGTGAATGTGTACCGTTGAAAACTCTAGCGGTGCTTTTGTAAATCCGGAGTTCGTTTGAGCAAGGCTTGGGTGAAATCCAGTTTAGAATGGCCAATTCACGGGGTCAGGGGAAAGTTGCAACGTGTCTTGGCTTTTGGTCTGTAATACAAGATTAGTGTTCAGAAATCAACAGGTGAAGCTATTCACATAGTATCAAGATAAACTTTACTCCCTATTAATGATTACCTGGTCCTATAAAGTGGCTAACCAGGGTTTCTCTTTTAAAAACATAGCCATAAATCCATAGCCATAAATTCTCATAAAAAGAGCACTGCTGGATTAGACCAGTGGTCAATCTGATCTAGCATCCTGTCTCATACAGTGGCCAAGCAGTTGCTCTAAGAGGGTCAATACAAAACAAAAAACCTTCCTCTGATGTTGCCTCCCAGATGCACACCCTGAGGTGGCTTGACAAAGAATATCCAATTACCACTGCACTGCTTAGATTGGATGAGCTTTGCCTTGATGTCCAGAGTGGCTGTTTGTGGGCTTCTGCCCTTTATTGAGAGCGAAGAAGAAGAGTTTATATCCCCCTTTCTCTCCTGTAAGGAGACTCAAAGGGGTTTACAAACTGCTTTCCCTTCTCTGGCCCTCACAACAAACACCCGATGAGGTAGGTGGGGCTGAGAGAGCGGTGGGGCTGAGAGAGCTCCGAAGAACTGTGACTAGCCCAAGGTCACCCAGCTGGTGTGTGTTGCACAGGCTAATCTGAATTCCCCAGATAAGCCTCCACAGTTCAAGTGGCAGAGTAGGGAATCAAACCCGGTTCCTCCAGATTAGAGTTCACCTGCTCTTAACCACTATGCCACTGCTGCATAGGCTGTGTGAAGCATATCTTGGGCAGGAGAAGAGTATTATTGGACCATTGCTGGCTTGTGCTTGTTGCTCTGATTGCCATTCCTTTGTTACATATGTCTGGCTTTAAACATGGTGCAGATAGACAAAAACTTAAATATGCAGCAGTATGCTGGTGCAGTATTTTAACTGGGGCCCCAGCTACTTTTCATGTAGTGTTATCATGCAGCTTGAGCAGATGCTGTGTTGATGCACAAGCATTGTATATGAAAGGTCTTTTTAAATGCGATGTGAGATACCCACCCAGCATGGCATGTAAATTCTTGCTTGCCTCTGTCCCTGTTCATTCTGATCTGACTGAGACCCTTGTGATACTTTCAAGAGCAGCTCAGCAACTGGTTTTGTGGCATGTATGGGTTTGGCTGTGTTTCTAAAGCCTCCCGTTTTGGCTGTTGTTTCCCAGTACTGTGGTTTTCTTACCCTGGAGCATCTAGTATTAGCTGTAATACGATAACTGTGTCGGATATGTTGATAGGGCAGGCTTCCTGCTTTCTGGGCTGCAGTGTGGCAGGGAGTGTTGTGGTTACAGACTTCAGTTACTACTCATGTTTGTTTGTAACATGTTGCCATTTAAATCAGGGGGCCCTTGGCCAGATTAGATTACATCTAGTCAAGCCCCTTCCCCAAACAATGAGAAGGATGAAAGGTTGCCGGGGGGGGGGGGGGGGTTCTAAATAAATGTATGTTGAACAAGTTAATTTATTGTCTTCAAATATCTCTTTACTTAACTTTATTTAGATATTTACGCCCCATTTTTGCCCTATTTAGATATTTATATGCCATTTATGCTCCAATCCTGAGTACCAGAAATGGTTTACAACACCATTATTTCTTCTAGTATACTGCTCTGGCTGTTGAAGTATGTTTTCAAGGCATGCCCTTTTGGCAGCTTTCCCATGGCCCTTCCTGATTTGGTGTTTGCTTGTACAGTAAAACAGAAAAACAAACAAACATAAGCAAACTAATTGGGAAAAGCAGCTGCAAATTATTTGCTATGCAAACTGCATAGACCAATATGTGGTCTTGCAAATGTGTAAGCCCTACCAAGTTACAACTTCAGAAATGTTTCCAGGATGTTGTTTGTAAAATAATAAGGTACTAATTGTGCTTTATGTATGTAGGGGAACATGATATTAAGCCTATTTTCCAGGATTAGGCCAAATTCTTCCTCGTGGGATAATTTGCAGGATTAGATTGAAGGTCTACCTGGTTGAGTGCTTTGTCTTCAAGGATAGATGCCCCCAACAGAAACTCTTCAGGGTGACTTAAAAGAAATGGTGTTCTTTATACAGTGTTCAGGATAAAGTTGAGAGTGCAGTCCTGCATTGTGCACAGGAAGTAAAAGGAGGCTGCTTCCGCTGGAGAAAGTAGGGCAAATCTAAATAAGCATTAAAGAGTCATTTCTATGTGGTTCTTTCCTTAAAAATATCCTTTGATGCCATTAAACTTGGAGTTTCTTTTAAAGAGGATTTTTATAACCATAAACAAGCACTGGTGAAAACCTGCCTCATTTAACTCGGGACACTGCCATCCATATAGAAAATGGTGGATGGAACATCAGCTGGAGAAATGGTGGTGAAAATGGTCGATGAGGCAGAAGCTAGAGTAAACCTGTTACTGTTTTGAACAGGAAAGTGTTGTTATTTCTACAATTTATTTATATACTACCTTCTGCCTGGTCAGGAACCAAACTTGCTCACATCATTCTCCTCTTCTCCAGTGTAGTCTCATAACAATCCTGTGAGTTAGGTTAGGGTGAGAGTGTAACATCACCTGTGAACGCACTGCACACTCATTGAAACCACTGAATGAGGTTTCCCTGCAGTATGTTCCTGAGAGAGAGAATGTCACCTCTTTTCCTCCAGTGTAGTTTTTCAACAACCTTGCAAGTTAGGCTAGAATGAGAGTGTATTACTGGCCAAGGCCACCCAGCCTAAATATTTGCAAGCGTTCAATCCAATGCATTTAATGCATTTACACAAGCATTTCTAAATTTTCCTGCTCCAAACATCTAGAAAAGAATTGCAGGTGCTTGGAGGATTGGTCTACCAAATCCTTCTTAATGAGAGGTAGACCAATCCTTTGAGCACCTGCTATTCTCTTACATCAGCTCTGCAAAGCTTCATAGATATCTCTTCATAGATATCTTAATAGATTTCTCCTTTAAAACAAAAAAAAACCCCACACACAGAAGTGCAGGATCGCAAGGAACAACAAACTTTATTCATCTGGGGTTTTTTTTACATTACAGTGGGCATTAGGCGAGTTGAAAGAAGAGGAAACTCCTGCAAACATAAGAAAAGTGGTGGCGGCAGCAGCACAAAACATCCTAAAGCTTGCAGAAAATGATGGGTATTACATGACAGTTCTAAAGGGGTGGGGGGTCAGAAATTGTAGGCACTAGGACCACTGTGGAGCATTCAGCTAAGAAGTTGTTCCAGGAAGAAGCGGTGGATTGTTCTACAATCAAGGTCTCATCGTTATCCGGAACAGGGCATAGCAGTGATTCACCAGCATCTGGTAGTCAGTGTATATTGCTGTGTTCGTTGTGGTTGGGGCCTGCCCCATTTAGAGTGGACATTAGCAAGGGTAGCCTTATTTAACAAGAGGTGGGAAAGTATAATACAACATCTTTTCCACCAGAGTTTATGGAAGTGGGTTTCTGCAAGAAATCCACAGGAATCAAGAATAAAGTTTAACAATGTTATTAGAAAAAGTAAAATAATGAACATATAAGCACACAATAAAACAAGCATATGGAGTATTCATGCAGTCCCAGGATTCAGAACGAGGTGAGGGTACAAGTTTGGAATAGGTCAGGGCTTTGGGGAATGAGACGATAATTACCTTATAGTGAAGAAAGATCCAGAAAAGCAGAGTTGAATTCCTGCATCCAAAGAGAGACAGGGTGAAAGCAGCTAGCACACAGTGCAGTAGATGCACTGGGCACTGACTGTCGGGTGGACAGCTAATTTATAGGGAAAATCGGGCCCTCTAGGCATGCTAAGAGACCTAATCTTCTTAGGACAAAGGTGGCTCTTGACCTTCGGAAGGGGGAGAAAAGATGGGCACTTGGCTTAATGGTCTAAACTTAGGGAGCGCCCGAAGATTATTAGATTCTAGAGTGGAACTGATACCATTACAGTTCCAGGATAACACCAGTGCAAATGGAGACGGTCTTTTGGAGAGGTTAGTCAAGAAATGAAAACATGGGTTTAGCATGTAGAAGAATGGGTGAATTGAAGTTTTGATTGTGTTAGATCTGCACACTCTTTGTTTCCCAGAGGTAAACAGTTTACTGTAGTCGGGCTGGGAACTGGCTTTTCCACATTACTTTAGGAAAGGTGATGCTGGTTATTTTCAAGCTAATGCTGGCAGGAGACTTGTCCAGACTGATTTTAGGACACTATTGTCCTAAAAACAGACCTCCTCCACCCAACATGGTCTGTCTGGCAACATCTGTCTAAGTTTAGGGGATTTTTGTGGCTGTTGCTTCAGGTTATGGCAGTGAATTCAATACTTAAATGCTGTAAAACAAGAAAAAGTTCAAGAGTACAGAGGCATCTTTCAGATCCCTGAGGGTTGCTGTGCTGTAGCCGCATTAACCTAGCTGTTGAGCAGTAGTGAGCTATGAAGGGATTTTATCTGTGAATCATATATCTGCATAGGACAGTGGTGGCGAACCTATGGCACTCCAGATGTTCAAGGACTACAATTCCCATCAGCCCCTGCCAGCATGGCCAATTGACCATGCTGGCAGGAGCTGATGGGAGTTGTAGTCCATGAACATCTGGAGTGCCATAGGTTCGCCACCACTGGCATAGGACTTTAATATTGTCATGCTACACTGGAGAGTGGAAGAACCACAGCTGGATGAAATAGCTGCACTTAGAATTTCATTTCCCCATCTGCTGGCTAGAAAGTGGAAGTGTATTTCTTTTGCACTCAAGGACAGGCTATACTGGTTTTATGCAGACACTGGGCTTAGACTCTGTATTGTGCAGCTAGCTTTGATCTGACACCCCCCCCCCCTCCACATTTGCAATTTCCCACTTATTGGCCCACTGAACGATCTAAATGTAGTTGGTAGTGTTTCAGAGAAGAGAGAGAGTAGTGTGCTTCGCCATTGAAAATAGTCCGTTGGTATTTGGTGCGGTTGGAGGGGGCTTGGGAGGGCTTCTGGCAGGCCTGGCAGGGCAGTGGGTAGTTTGCTTCTGAGGCCCTACTGGGCCTGGGTTGGTGCTTGGGGTGGGAGGAGGGTTGGAGGGGGAAGAAGTGGTGGTGGATGAATTTATAATTCTACTTAGATCTTTTGGTGGGAAAGATATGGTTGTTACCATTCCTGAAGGGGAGGGGGGGGAGGGAACTGTTTTTTGAACACATGTGTTAATTTGTAGTATTATCAAGCATAGTTCCAAGGCTGACATTAGAATCAGACAAACAAGCTAGGGCAGCAGTGGGTGAGCATGTCCTGTAGGTACACAGCTCTAGGTTTGTGTACTAATTCTGGGGATAGGGAGCAAGATTCCAAGGAGGGTCTAACAGTTTATCTAGAATCAGATTGCCAAGGGAGAAAAAATGTCAGTTTTGGATAAAAAGCAGGTGTTAAAAATGATATTTTCAACAGTAGCTTTACTAGAGACTGAGGACCAAATCAGATGAGAACTGGGGATTTTCTTGCATTTAAAAAAATAAAAGTAATCTAAACATCTAACAACTCAGTTGGAACAAAATGAATTTGGAAAACCTTTTGAACCTCTTTGCTTCACTTTCTCTATTTTCTGTGTGGTGTGACCCACACCATCGTATTAAAAGCTGACTAGAAGCCTACCCTTCTTTGGAGCTAACACACAAGAAGATGAGCCTCCTTGGACTTACAGGTAAGTGAATAGAGTGTCAGATTGTCTAAGGCCATGTCCGCATGGGTTATTTTCCCCAATTTCACTGCTGATGGGAATAGGCCAGCCAGGTTGCCTGCTCTGGTGAGCAATCTCCTGCCAGTTTCTCATCACCATTCTATAAGATGGTGGGAGAAGAATGCGGGAAGATAAATGGCATCCATCAATATTGTAATTTTACCTCTGGGTGTGTAACCAAAAGGGATATCAGCATGCCATGGGATACTGTTAGATTTACTTGAAACCCTATGGTTTTTACCATAGAGCCTTCAGTGTATCATAATGCCATGTGATGCACTGATGTAACTTCCAGTTATGCAGCTGGAAATTACATTGCAGCATCAAAGGATGCCATTAGAATAAGTCCTACCTTTTCCAGTTTCGGGGGGGGGGGGGGGGGAAAGAGGGGCGTCACCAAACTCTGTCAGCTTTCTGACAGAGCTGACAGTAAACTATCAGGAAAATGCATTGTAAGCTTTCTAGAGTGAAGCAGGAAGCCCAGCCATTCAAACCGCCAAGACTTTGCTCAGTAAGAAGCCACCTCAGTGAATACTAAATCAGATAGGAACGGGAAGTTGCCTGTTGCAATCTTCTGCAAAAATGCAGACACCTGTTCATGCAAGTAAAACTTGGCTATGGAAGAGGAAAGACAGCTGGTGCTGGCTAGACAGAGATCAATGATATGATAATGAATGGCACTGAGCATTTCTTAATGCTTTTGGTTTATCAGCTGAAGATTTTTCTGTGGAATTCAGCCCAGGTTCTCATAAAGAATAGGTTGGGAAATTCCTGAAGATTTGCAGGTGGAACCACGGGAGGGTGGGTTTGGGCAGGGGTATATCTACAAAAAATAGTGCCTGAGGCAAACACTGAAATTGCACCCCTGCCCCCAACACCCTGGCTTTGCAAAGGTGGGGAGAGCCAGCAGGTGCCTGTGATGATGGGAAGAGTTCTTCCCATCTCCATAGGCACTTCCCCCCCCCCCCCATTTGCAAAGTTGGATCCCAGCTTGGCAAAGTCAGGGTGGGGGGGCGGGACAAGGACGTAGGTAAGGGTGGGTTCTCAGGTTCAAAAAAACCCCATTACATGTCTGAAGTGCCGCCCTCATTTGCGGGTTTTTTGGTATTTTTAGTGTTTTTAGTGTTTTTGGCCTGCAGGGGGCGCTTTTTTTAAGCTAGCAGCACCAAAATTTCAGGGAGGGGGGTTTGGGAGACTCTCCTGATGATTCTGTCCAGGTTTGGTTATGGACTCCCAAAGGGGGTGCCCCCATCCCCCATTGTTTCCAATGGGAGCTAATAGAAGATGGGGGCTACACTTTTGAGGGTTCATAACTTTGGACCCCCTGAACCAAACTTCACCAAACCTGGGAGGTATCATCAGGAGAGTCTTATACTGATGCCACCCAGGTTATGTGAAGTTTGGTCAGGTCTGATCTGGACCCCCAAAGGGGCAACCCCATCCCCCATTGTTTCCAATGGGAGCTAATAGGAGATGGGGCTACACCTTTGAGGGTTCATAACTTTGGACCCCCTGAACCAAACTTCACCAAAGCTGGGTGGCATCATTAGGAGAGTCTCCTAAAGACACCCTGAAAGTTTGGTGCTGCTAGCTTAACAATTGCACCCCTGACAGCAGGCACACACCCTCAAATTCTCCTTTTAAATCCACCCCCTTCAGCATGGATTTAAAGGGAGAATCTGAGGTCCCCAGTTTAAACATCCCCGGCCTCGGAAAGCTGGTTTTATAAGCACTGGGGCAGGGCTTGGGGAGGCGTGGTCACACCCCCAGGGGTGGGTGGGGCCATGCCTCAACCCCCCTCCATAAAAATCTATACCTACGTCCCTGGGGCAGGAGGAGACCAAAGGAGGGGACAAGGTCAGGAAGGTGGGGGAAGGGGAATTGGTCCACATTTTCCCCTTCCACCACCTTTTAATCTTTATCTTTTAATTGGTTGCATTTTATCTATCTTATGCTAATCTATGACCATAATAAAGGTTGACTGACTGAATAAACGTACCTTATATCCCATGAAATCTCCAAAAACCAGTCCAGCACCTATGTAGGTTGGAGGATAGAGTTAGCCAGCTGTTGCACAGAAGTAGATTACATAGAAGTATTTGCCAACAGTATTGTGCTCTCTCCAAAATGCTTCAGAGAAAGAATATGAGCTGAAAAGCGCTGTATGTAGAACCCAGTGAAAGTGAAGCGCTTAAGTCCCATTAGATTCAATTGGAGGGGTTAAAGTACATGTCTAGAGCCCCTGCTGAAATCAATAGGTCTTGAGCAGGGGTCTGCAACCCGCGGCTCCGGAGCTGCAGGCGGCTCTTTCGACCTTATACTGCGGCTCTGCGTGGCTTGGGTCCTCTCAGCCTCCTTTGGAGAGTCGCCCTAAGGGTTAATGGGAAAGAGTCCCAGTTCCTAGAGAGGCACAGCCCGAGATGGCTATCCCAAGCCACTTCTGGCTTCCCTGCCCCAGCTTGCTGGTTGGCTGATGCCAGTGATGACGGCGCGGGGCAGGGGTGGAGTGCCGCTGGTGGATCCTCTTCAACGGGTGAGCAGTGAAGGGCAGAAACAGGAGGGAGTTGCAGGAGCGCAGTTTTTCAGTGCAATCTTAACCTCAGTCCGCCCCCCCTTGAATGGGGGGGGGTCAGGAGTCAACCCTACTTTGGGTGGCCTCATTCCCCCTCCCCTGGGTCCTTCTTGGGGGGCGGGACCACATGGGGGACCCCAGCAGCGCCACCTTGGGTTGCAGACCCCCCCCCCCCAGCAGCCCTGCTGAGCTCCAGGGGCTTTCCTGGCAGATGGCAACCTAGCTGAGTCCAGGTGAGAAAGACGATGTCAGGTTTTAAAAGAGTTATTACCTGCAGCCCTGCAAGGTTGCACTCGTTGGGGCTGTTTGATGGGGAGGCGAGGGTGGTGGAATTCTTTGCTTCTGCATTGCCAAGGAGGGCGGGAGCACATGGGGAAAGCCTTGTATGTGGATCTTGGAAGGTTTACTTCAGAGTAAGCCAGTGGAGGGTAAGATTGTAGATTGTGGAAGGTTGTCACGGGTTGCCAACTCCCGACTGGCAAATCCCAGGACATTTGGGGGTAGATTCTCAGAAGCTGTGGCTTTTGGGACCAGGGCGGGGGCCATGCTCAGTGAGGAATATAGCTGTCGAGTTCACCCTCCATGGCAGACATGGAGGTCTATTATTATTTTTTAAGAGTTCAACATGTGTTCTTTACATCAATAAAATATAATTTTCTCTGTAGCACTTCATGGATTTCATAAGCAACACACTATAATTGTTTATACAAATCATAAAGGTGAAAAACCTATATATACAGTCTTATCTTCATTTTAAATGTCAAAACGTATTTGCGGCTCCAAGTGTTTTCTTTTCCATAGAAAATGGGTCCAAATGGCTCTTTGGGTGTAAAAGGTTGCCGACCCCTGGTCTTGAGAATACTTAACTTTCCATCATGCCCTACTACCTTTATGTATATCTCTTATCTCATAACTCCAATAAGATACACTTGTGAAGTTACTGAGTAAAGATAAGCCTTGCTTTGAGTACCTATTATCTTTTAATAACTTAAATAAACCTGTTTTTAACATTATGAGAACACCCTAGCAAGCTACATGAGACAGCCTATGAAGGATAATTGATAAAGCTGTAGGTGAAAATAACACATGTTGCATTAATATTCTAAAGATGTGTACATAACACACCTCACTGAAGTGTTTGTTTATCTTCAGGGACAAAGACTGTAGGCAACAGGGTTATTCTGCACCCCACCCCCTAACCCCGAATTGTCATGGAACTAATAATTTTCCTATAGGCCCAAGACAGAGGAAAATCTGCAGCAGCTGCAAAAGCCACAAAAGAACAGATGGGGAAGAAGCAGCTCTTCACTTCTAGTTAACATTTTGGGACTTTCTTTTTTGTTTGTATTACTGGGCACTGTCCTGGGTGCTCTTCTTGAATCCTGTTGACCTCAGTTGTGCTATGTTCATAGCCACTATGATTTAGTTTTAATTCTATTTGTAAAGTTGTGTTTATAGCAAATGTTTGTTATTTTGAATGTTGTGGTTCCTGTTTGAAGCAATTTCACATTTGTTTACCAAGCCACAAGGGTGCTGTCATTTTACTGATTTTAAATTCCCCCAACTCTCCAATCGAGATCTGTGCAGCCAGGGTTCTGCTGCTGGGTTACGCTTCTGTCACACTCCTAGTATTCCTTGGAGGCCTCCCATCCAAATACTAATCAGGGTCAGGTCTGGGAGTATGTGATTGGTCCAAGGTCACCCAGCAGGTTTCCGTGGCAGAGTGTGGATTTGAACTTGGGCTTCCCAGATCCTAGTCTAACACTTTAATGACTACACCATGCTGACTGATTTGACTAGAGCCTAGATACTCACAAATGGCACTCCAAGTATCTGCCTCTGCAAAGTGCTAAAATCTGGTAAAAATTATCAGAATTTTTTTTTAGTCAGAAGTTCTTGTCACCATATGTTTTTTTTTTAATTTTTCAAGGTTTGCTGTTTAGTCTCCAACATAATAATATTGAGTGTGCTATTTGTTTTCTTGTGTTGTCCGTTAGTGAACCTGTTGAAGTGCACTTCAGTCTTGCTTGTCCACATTCAGTCCACCTGACAGCCATCCACTTTGCTGTGAATCTTTCACAAAATTTTGCAGCAAAGCAGGTTTGGGAAAGAGAAGAGAAAAAAACTGAGAAAAACGCACGAGGTAACCAGCTTGCTAATAACATTGAACACAGGGCAAATAACCCCTACAGAAAAGTTCAGGAAGAGCAGGTGTTCTGATGTCAAGGCCAGGACTATCAGAAACAGTCCAAACAAGCAACACAAATCAAGCCCCAGGAGGTGCACAATAGTGAAGAAGAAGCCAAGGGTCACAGCTATGAAAGAATTCTCTCTAACACCCTCTGACTTGCCTCACTGTTCTTCTGCTCATCCCAAGATGTTTGCAAAGAGAGGCAGGAGAGATGGCACTCTTGCTCACTGTCATAGGTCCTTGCAAAGGGCTGCCAAAAAAGGGAGAAAGTACAACCCTGTGAGGGTCCTCAACCCACCTGTGATACCTGACCATAACTTGAAGATCATTGGATGGAATGGTGCTGCTTTCAAAACAGTTTTCAAGCAGTACCACAGACTCAGTGGAATTGAGTTAAGCTGTTACACGCACTAGCCAGAGAACTGGATAATGCCATGTCATTCACAAGCAGAAGAAGCTTTTGTAGCAAGGTAATGCTTGGCAATATTGGGTCATTTTTCCTGCCTCATAATGCTTGAGGATTTGAACAAACATGGTGTACTGACACCAAGAAGATATGGTTCTGAGTGTTGTATGAATGTGAGGCAACTGTGGAAGAGCATGGGAAGTTACTCTCAGTTCTTTGAAGAAATGACGAGATACAAACACAGTCTTGTTTAGACATGGAGGACAACTTAGAGGTGATCTCCATATCCCCTTGCTGTTTGAAACAGCAATGGATGATCAGAATGAGTGCCTTTGGCTTGCGGCCACACACTTCAGCCTGGAATGACCTATTAAAGGACATCTACTTAGATGCAATCATTCTGGTCTCTCACCTTTAAATAGTAAGGCCTGCCTATCCCAATTGCTAAAATTCTGGAAGTTCATTGGTGTTTAATTTAAGCATCATTCTTTTTATAATAGCTGGTATATCATTTGTGTACACTGTTGGTTTTATATTATGTTGTGTACCTTATACTTATGTATTGAAACTGAAGGGAAGACTAGAAATCATTTTTCAGAAATGGAATCTTGGGTCTTTCTTGAGAATTTTCTCTTTGCAGCAGACACAGAACATACAAAAGTTCATTTCGTAAATTGGTGAGTAAATGGAAAAGTTGCTGTGATGCCATTTTTGAATTCACATTTTTTCACTCCCAAATTTCTGCATAAGTCAGATGAACCAACTGTGTGAAGGCACAGTTTTTCTGCAGAGCTGCCTGTTAGGAATTTAGGTACGGTCATTTGTAGGTTCTTGCTTTTCCTGTCCTGTGGAGATCACTTGCATTGTCTTCTTCGTAGCCTACTTTTTCACAGAATTGAGAGAAGCTTGGAAAGAAACACCTGTAGAGACTTTTGCAGCCTAGAGTGTTTAAGTCCATAGAACTTAACAAGAAACCTAGATGTCCAGACACCACAAGCTAGACAAGAAGGCAATACCCTTAACCTTGTTTTTTACCCCAAACAACTGATATTTGGTTACATATTACTTTGGATGGTGGAGGCTGACTTATGGCTTTTAGGTTCATCAATAGCCATTGTCCTTGAACATTTTAATCACAGTGGAAAATGCACACCAGCCTTGGACAGACGCTAATAATACAAATGAGGCTCTGCAATGAACAACTTTTCCAATTACATGAACTGTTTGTTCCCATACTGAATAAGCAGTCAGGAGAGTTTGTGCAAGAATGTGCAAGGGCATTGCAAAATCCTAAACATCTGTCAACCTGCACAGAAACAAAGTGAATAAGCTTGGAAGTCAAGTAAATGGACAAATGTATATACAAAACTACCTTGCTCAGCATCAAATCAGAATTTGCAGGTCTGTTTCTATTGTTGTAGAGGGAAATGTTAAATGGACTATTAATACTTTTGGATGTCATACTTGGTATCAAGTGCGGGAAAATACTCTTTCCAGTGCTTTGGAATCAAATTGCCATGTGACACTTGAGGTGGTTATGAAAGCCCATCTGGTTCCTAGGTCAAACTTGAGTCATCAATTATGTCAGCAGTTGAGGAATGGTGCCAGATTCCTAAGAAGCCAGGGGCTAGTATGCTGTGCCTGGGGGAGTATAGATAGTGAAGATCCTATAAGGTAAAAAAAATCTGAATCTTAGATGCTATTGACCAAATAACACGGCCTACCGGTATATTTGAGTTGTTCAATTTCATCACTGGAGAAACTGGCCTTAATTACATCTCTCTCAAACAGTTAATAATATATAAAATCTCAAGAAGCCAGAAGGGTGACGAATGCTAGACTTGGTCAGAAGAGCAACATTTTTTCCCAATGTTCATGAAAACAGGAATGCTTTCTACCTATTGTGGGGGCATAGATAACAGATTTTGATGCAATGTTTTTGTCCTGTCCCTTGAATCTGTGTGATTAGGGGCCATATCTAGGTAGCCAACACTGGCTGAGCCTGATAGAGAGTTGTGATACTTGAAAGCAGATATTCAGTGGCTGAATATACTTAATGTACAGGGTGTGCCCTGTTATGACAAATTTGAAGACAAGATTGGACCAGCCCACCTCTTCTTTACAAGAGGCTTCCCTGGTATTCCTCAGGCCCAGCAGGAAGTGGATCCTTGACAGTGAAAATCAATCCATGCTGCGTAATTTACACTTTCTCGCTGCTGCTGCTGCTGCCAAGAGCATGAGAAGACCGTGGCTAACCAGAAGGAGGAATGGACGGGCCTGAGGGAGACAGACTATTTATTGCTCCCCTTAAGCCTCTGTAGAGGATAAGGGAAGCAGTTGTCATTGCCTGGCTGGTACAACCCATCATACTGTGTTCCCTGCATCCATCTCCTGTCACAAGCTCCTCCATACTCACATATGCATAGTGAAATATCTTGTTGTGTGGGATTGCTAAATAAGGATGTCGCAAACACAGGCCTGCTAAAAATAGGATAGAGTTCTGTTGGCCCTTTTGACCTTCTGGGCATTTCTCTTGTGCAGTCAGTGCATGTGGTTTTAATAAGGAAAAGAATAGCTGGTCAGACAACTTTTCTAGGTCCATGTTCCTGAAAGAGTATACTCCCTCACTCTGCTGCTTTGCTGCACTCTCCCTTTTGACACAGCACAGTGGCAATGTTTATGTCTTGTTCAGTCCCATAGGAGTAGTCTGCTGTGGAAAATCAGTCTCTCTTCTCTTACCCATGAGATGCTTCCCATGTTTAGAGTTAGATTTGAACTAAGTAGCACCTTAAAGACCAAAAAGAGTTGGGTATAAACTTGCAAGAAGCAAAGCTCCCTTTGTCAAGGAGTCATCTTTCACATATCTAGGAGTTGCTGATACTTCTAATGAAATATGGTGGAAACCCACACAGCAACCCCTTCAAAAAACCCACATACAGTAACTTTTTAAGGAGGACTAATTCTTATGTGTATGTCTTGTTTGTATGTTTAGAGGCTTACTGCACATGTCTCTAGGAAGGGATAGCAGATTTAATCTAATTCCTGTCTGTGCATGAAGAGTGTACATGATTTGGATTGAGTGAACAGGGCTATAAAGAAGGAACTATCAGCAGGAAGGACTTTGTACTCTTAGGAATGGGATAGTGAAATGTCCAGCAGGCTTTGTATTTCCTCAGAGTGATCTGCATTATTTCCTGATGGTGGTCATTGCTAGGGGTTGTACATAGGAGAGCCCCTCATCAGGTGTACATGTGCTGTTGAAGAAGAGCTCAGAGTTGAGGGCTGAATTTAAAATAAACCAATTACTGCCACAAGAATTTTTTTTGAAGGTTAGACTTCCACTCATTAGACAGTGATGCCACACACTCCCTGAAGAATTGGATTTGGCTGCTTGGGGTGCTTCATGATCTATAGCTGCTGCTTGTTTCAGGCTTCTGTGGTAGCAAGGAGTGTCTTTCATTTACTGGGCTACTAGGTATTCTTCTTATGAGCTCTCTTGAGTAAGAAAGTTCTCAGCATTGTGATACATGCCCTGATAATTTCTTGTTGGGATTACTATAATGTAATTGCTTGGGGCTACTTTTGAAAAATGTTTGGAAACTACAATTGGCTAAGAATACAGTGACTGGATTCCCTTACAGTAGGAGTTCCCAACTATTTTTGTTTTAATGACAACTACTGAATAATGAAAACTATTCTGAGCTACTCCCCCTTCCCCTGACATGTTACCAAATTTTATTCTGTACAAGAAACAGAATTTGGACTAGGAAGAATGTCAGAAACAAAGAGATCAGATAAGTGGCACGAAGAAAAATCCTTTGAAATAAAAGTGTTTGGTTTTTTAAAAAAACTGGAACAGATCTTTGTGTGATTTTTTTCTTGTACCTTCTAGATCAGTGGTTCTCAACCTGGGGGTTGCGACCTGTTTGGGGGTCGAATGACCCTTTCACAGGGGTCACCTCAGACCATCGGAAAATGGTCTTTTTATATTTTATATATACCAATTTTATGGTTGGGGGTCACCACAACATGAGGAACTGTATTAAAGGGTCGCGGCATTAGGAAGATTGAGAACCACTGTTCTAGATGTTACATGAGCTAACAATATCTCACAAGCTATTTGTTAAAGATACCTGCTTTAGAGAGCTGCCCACAGGAATCATGATGCCTGTACTGAAAGAGCTGCCCTTGCTATCAGCTTGTTGTTGAGCTGAGATCAAAATGCTGGTCTTAACCTTCTAAACCCTAAACAGTTCGTAACCTGGGTACTGGAAGGAGTATCTCCTTCTAGTAGTCACCTTTGTTCCTTTGATTTGCTAGGAAGATCCTGCTGAGTGTCTCCTTGACTGGAGATACCTGGATCGCTGGATTCAAGGTGCAGAACAGGACTGCACAACTCATGTTACTGTTAGAAGTGAAGGAGTTTGCACTGTCCCTTACCTCAGATTTCAGAGGATTTGACCAAAGAACCAGAGAGATAGAGGGGTCAAGGCACCTGCCATTCTTTCTCTACTGCTCCAGCGCTATCCCTTTGATGTCTAGATTACTGATGTGATTCATTGATTTTTAGGCCACCCTTCCCTAAGGCGGACTCAGAGCAGTTTACGATGAATACATAGACAGATTACCCACAGCTGGCTCTGCTGGTTGTGCCGGAAGTGCTCCAGAAGTGCTCTCACTTTCTGTGGGGAAAGCAAGAAGCACAGGAGGAGCAAGAGGAAGCATGTTGGAACAAGACACAGTTCTTCTGTCAGTGCACCACAGGACAAGATTTCTTGCCCCGACATGCTCCTCCTGCCAGGGCATGGCGGCTGCTCTGTGGATCATCAACAGGGACATACTGCCCAGGGGGACATATGGGGTCAAATCAAGTGTGTCAGGACAAGATTTCTTGCCATCATTTAGTCACATGGGGGGGGGAGGATGGAAAATTGCCCCCCAAACCCATTCTCCTTCCCCCGGGTCCATACACTGACTTCAAGACAAACATTGTTTGGTTGTGGTGGGGGCGGGCTGCTGCCCGTACCGGGGTGGTGGTGGTGGTGGAAAACTCAGATTTTGCGCCGGGCTGCCTTTTCCCTAGAAATGCCTCTGGTCATCAGCCACAGATTAAAAACATCAGTGCTTGGTGTGTCACCCTAATGGGACTAAAGCCAACTGTTTGAGGGGGATGGGGAAAATGAAGGGATGGAAGGAAGGGAATAGGGGAAAGGACAGGGAGGCTAGCTCAGTTGGAAATACTATTGCTGCCTTCAACCCTAGGCGTGGCAAAATAGCTCTGTCTTACAGATCCTCTGGAACTGTACCACACGCCTGGGCTCAATTGACAGAGCATTCCACTAGGCCAGGGGCAGAACTGCAAATGCACTGGCCCTGACTGAGAACAGCTGGGCATTTTTCAGGCCAGGGACCACCAGCAAGTTGTCCGTAGAGCAGAGTGCTCTCTTGGGGGTGTATTTGGTGAGATGGTCTCACAGATATGAGGGCCCCAGACCGCTCAGAGATTTAAAGGTTAGAACCAAAACTTTGAACCGGACTCAGTACTTCACTGGCAACCAGTGCAGCTGGCAGAGGACTGACCATCTATGCTTCCGGCATCTCTCTGGGAAGCTTCCCTTCTTCCTGCTTTCCCAGCTCCTTCGCACGCAAGCATTCTTCTCCAACTTGCCCGCATGAAGGCAGGATGCAAATCCTCCTAGTTAGAATAGATTAGGAAACTATATTTATGCTATCCTATCTGAACTGGAGTTCCTACAATACATGAATTATATTGGTCTGAATAGATAAAAGATGCTCTGTGAAATTTTGTTCTTAGCATGCACAGATCAGATGGGCTTTGATGCGCATAATAGTTGTACACTCGGCTAACTTCAGATTTTGTGCACATGAAAAAGGTTTAAGATAAAAGGGGCAAAATCAGACTTGACTGAAAGGAAGTAGGCCATATCTGTGAAAGTTTGACACTACCAAGCCCTACCCACTGACCATCATCATACCTTACCCTATAATTTTTTGGTTCGGATTGCTGGGATTTTGCAACACATTTAAATCTCAGATGAGACAAAGATCATAATCTCACTCCATGGATACGTGGCAGGCTCATCATATGTAATTTGCCTCAAGGAATTTAGGGCTGCCAGCTCCAGGTTGGGAAATTCCTGGATATTTCAGCAGAGTATAATGTCATTTTTCATTAGTTCATTTTTCAAAGCAGCTGCTTTTGCAGAGGAACTGATTTCTGTCTTCTGGAGATCAGTTGTATCCCCACTCATACCCTAGACAGCTCACTGGGTGACCATTCACACTCTCTCAGCCTATACTACCTCAGAGGGTTGTTGTGAGGATAAAAAGGAGGAGAGGAGAATAACGTTAACCACTTTAGGTCTCCATTGGGGGAAAAGGTGGGGTACAGATTAATAAAATAAATAATTCCAGGTAGGTTTGCCAACTCCTAGTTGGGAAATTCCTTGAGATTTAAGTGGTGGAGCATGGGGAGGGTGGGGTTTGGGGGAAGGAGGGACCTCAGTAGCATATAATACCTTAGAGCCCACCCTCCAAAGCAGCTATTTTCTTTAGAGGAACTGACCTTTGTGGTCTGAAGATCAGTTTGCTGAGAAACTGGCTGAATCACTGAAAAGGGTGTGGTATAATATAGGAACTCTTGAAGTCCGGGCTTTTCCTAATGCAGTCGTTTTCCCAGGAAGAGATCACAGAACCAGCCAGGTGACTCCCTGGGAAGTACTGTTCTTACTGATAAGACTAGTAACTGGTTGTTGTTTTTTAACTGACAGAAGTGTGATTACTAGAGGCACTTCTCTGTGAAAAATGTGGCTGAGGTAGTACTGTGATCACTCACTGGCTTTTACCCTGTGATGCCCCTACTTAGCAAAAAGCCCAGATGTGATGTTTTGCTATATAAATGTTCTCTGTGTGTTTATTTCTATGATATATGTTGCTGTATGTTAAAAGTAGGCGTCCAGATTAAGAAAGGTGGGGGTATTGGATGGATAAATAAAATTTGTTAATTGTTGGATGGTAGCTGCACTCTAGGAGTCACAATTGACTGGTTCAGTGAGAGAGAGAGTTTTTGTGTGCTTTCCCACAGGCCAAATAATGCATGTTCAGTCCACTTTCAATCCCCTTTACAGCTGGATTTTACTATGAGAAACAGCAAAATCCATTTGCAAAACATTGTGCATTGAAAGTGGATGGAAAGCATTGCCTATTCCAGCGTGTAGACGTTGGCTGTGTTTCCAGACTATTATGGCTGAGGCAGGGATCACTGGAATTTTAGCATCCCATATACATCCAAGTTTGCTTAAATGACTGGGCTAGCCCTGCATTTTTAATAGCTAATGGAGCTGACGCTGGAAAATCCTGACCTGTAGACTTTATTTTAGCATCTGCTCTTAAAATGAAAACCTCTGCTTGCATCAGAACAGCTCTTGCAGGAGACTGAATTTGCCTGCCTACAGTTGTCCTGTACTGGTACCAGATAGTAGCACAACAGAACAAACTGTTAACAGGTTGTAAAACAGAATTTTCAAAAGGCCTGCAGCTTCATCAGGCAACGTGGAATATTTATGCTGTGGTTGTTCTGAACTCCTGGTGCACATATGTTCACTGAGCACACTCCCATTGGAACACTGAAAGGGGTATGACCAGATGGCAGAGCAAACAGTTTGCCTTCTGACGGTCCCAGATTAAACTCAAGGATCTCTGGTGCAAGAGCTGGAAGAGATCTGAGAGTCGTAATTAGTTGACAATTCTGAATCGGCTGCCACAATGGGTCCTTGAGAATGGTCTGATTTTCCAGCACCCTCACATGTCCGATCATAGGAGAATGTGTCGTCCTGGACACAAGATATCCACTGCGTCGGAAATGAATCACGGATCCCACATCAGCAATTGCAGTCAGGCAACCACAGGGAAGGGACTGGGAGCGGCTTGCCGAGTGCATCTCCCAGGCCACCAGAGGGCAGCGCCGCTTCCCCTCCACTAGGCCTTCCTGGGCGAGCCCCTCGCTCATGTCACGTGACTGGCCAAGCCGAACAGAATAGCTGCTGCTGCAGCAGCGGAGTAAGAGAAAGCGGCGTGGTTAATGTTTCCAGGGGAGGGGACAAGCTGGCGCCTGAACTGAGCAAACGACTCGACATTCCTGCTGCTTGGCTTGGTGCCTCTGCAGCCTCTTGTAGCTTTCTGCAGCGAAAAGCACTTCCTTATCCCCGGCCGGCCGCGACTATAAAACCAGTCTGAACGGTCACCTCTTGCTGGAGTTGTATATCGCTTCCTCCGTTTGGATTCATTCTCCTCTTGCAGCCGAAGCACTTCGGAGCAGCGCAAGCCATGCCGGCTCCTTTGCTCCTCGCGCTGGCCCTGTGCGCCCTGCAGCTGTGTCCAGCTGTTCTCGCCGGCCCGCAGCACCAGCGGTTCGGGCCAGGCAGCGGCTGGCCCATCAGGTTGAACAGGGTAAGTCCCAGCTGTTCGACCTCTCCAGTCCAGAGTGCCAAGTGCCTGGGAAGGAAGGGGATTATTTATTGGACTTCGTATCCCGGTTCAAGGCCAGACTCAGGGAGACTCACGACACTCAAACAACAATCCTTATTTGAGGATTGTTCGGAAACAGAGCTTTGGTTATCCATAGTTGTGGGGAACCTGGAAAGTACATTATTGCACACTTCTAAAATGATCCACTAGAATTCTTTAAGATAACATTCTCTCCCCCCCCCCCCTTTCCAGTAGTGTCAAAATAATCGATGGCTCTTAGCAGCATTTCTTCCCTCAGTCAAGAATCTGAGCTTGTAGAATTGAATGTTACAGTTAACTGTAACCATTAATGAAAAGTGGTATTCCTTTGAGCCAGAACTTGTCTTTGCAACTTAGTAAGACTGGTGGTGTAATTATAGTGTAAAATGAAAAATATAGTGAAAATGTAGAATGTAGTCTAGAATTAATTAGGCACTGTGCAGACTTGCAGAAAGAATCTGTTCCAGTGTTGTGTGGGTCACATAGGATTGTAATGTGGCTGACATGGAGTAGATCAGTCACTGTATTGGAAGTGTTTTAATAATTCATTTAATGCATTTTGAATGGCAGTGAAAAAACATTATGTCAAGGCTTCCCATGGCAGTCTCCAAAATCAGTTTGATGCAGGCTGAAATGTCAAAAGAGAGACTGCTTTATGAACATGCTGTTATAGTCACATGCATTTGTAAAGTCTAAAGGTTGAGTTTGTTCAGCCTGAGAGAGAGAGACACTTGCAGATAATGGGGGTCTTGGACTGAAATTTCTGCAAGCACAAAACTGTCTTCAGGCACAGCATGAAAATGGTGTAGTTTAATTATGAATATTGTACAAAATCAGGATTCAGCTGATTCGGGATTGTAGGGAATCACTGATTTTCCTCAGCAAATATGTGTCTCGTTGCCTTTTTCTGCTTAAACATCTCTGTGCATGTCAGCAGTATCAGGGAACAAAGTAAGGCTAGGCTAGGATTCCTACATCATGCAAAACCATCGTTAAGACTAATTGAGGTAAATTAAGTGAATTCATATCATCCTGGTTTGATGGATCCTAACTCACCATCAATACTTAGCAAGCATTCAGATAATCATACTAACCAGAGGTGCTTTCATTAAAGTTATTTTTAAACGTCTGAACCAAGTCTAACTCTCTAGTTGCTTTACCATATTTGTAAAATACAGTTTTCTTAAACATTGTTTTCTCTTGATTCATTTGAAGCTGAAGCATGATACATGTGCATTGTAACCTGTTGGCATAAGTGCCTAAACAGGCTTTCCCTTCCTGTGTATCCAAGGCATGGGAGTCCTTTTGTTTTTGTTTTTCAAAACAATGTTTGGGTAGTAAAATATGAATAACTTGTGTAATAACAGATATTTGAGTGAGGAAAGAGATTGTGTTGAGAGTGTACCATGAGAAAATATTTTTCTTGTGGAGTATCCATATGTGTCATTTCCTTTTTTCTGTTCCACTGAATGCTAGGTCTGTATTAAACACATCTCACAAAGTCTTATTTGAGGCCAGATGTTTCCTTTGAGTGATTCCTGAATAGAATTGGGTATTTGACTGATCAAACAGGATTTGGCCAACTGACCTCTTAAGGTATTTTTAAAGCATTAACGAAATCCACAGAACAAACAAAGATACTTTAGTGATCAACAGATTTAATATTTATGCTAGTTACAAAATTAAATTGGTTGGTTGTGCAACTGTATAATTGGAGAGCCAGTGAAATATTAAGAGTATTGAACTGGAACCAATGGTAGATAAATATAAGTCAAAATAAACATTGGAATAGCCTTGTAAAATCTAAAAAAAAGAATAACATGGTATATATATTCTCGTATATATTGATTTCTTACTGCAAGGAAGGTGAAGGGAGAGAGCTTCCTGTGAGTGAGTTTCTTCATTCCCTTCGCATTCAGAAAGCAAGATAGAAATGGATCCTTGGAAGCAGAAATTAATACCTTCTGTTCCATTCCTAGAAGGTATACAGATTGTTTTGAGAGAAATCTCAAGTGAACTCTGCTACCTACATGATACCCAACTACTTTATCTGTTGGATTAAACCTGAAAACCCAGAGTCTTTGCACTGGATTAGCCTAGGGCTGCTTTTGTGATACTTGGACTTCCTTGGCCAAATCCCTCTTGATACTTCATTCTAATAAAAACATTTTCATGTTTAGGTTCTGCTTAACAGGCCTAGCTTTTGAAAGAGATACATGGGGTTTCTTCTGTCAAGCTCATTTCCATACACAAATGTTTTGACATTCTTCAATATTTCTTGTGTGTGTAAATATTGAAATCTTGTTTGGAGCCCTCCTGATTTGCCGAAACTGTTGACACCTGGGGATTTCCTGTACTGTTAGCCAGTTATCGTCCGTTGTGGAAAGTAATTATTCAGAAAGCCTCACTCTTACCAAATGCTGGGCCAGCATCTCTGGACAGAATCTGTATCTCTTATAGTCTCCTAACTGTTAGCTTTCTAAATGTTCACCTGATCTCCATTGTACCTGTCAGAAAGGATGCTTATTGCCAAAATTTTTGCAATTTTTTTGCAATTTTTTCCTGTTTGTAATGACACTTGCAGTTTAACCCAAAACAGTTACCCCTTCTGTCCAATGAAGTTAGTTGTTACACTATTAATGTTCAGTAAATGGCTATTTAACTAAGCACTAGGTACCTGATCCTCAAGAATAAGTGCCTTTCTTATGTATGGTATGTCAACCTTGACTATCCTCGGAATTTAGCAGTTTGATTAATACAGAGGCCTATAAAGTGCCTTAGGAGTGGCACTATATTTATGCAACCACTTCAGCATGTAGAGGCCTGGAGAACCTTATTATGAAACTTATTGTAGATTTCAGTTCTGAGCTTGTAGGTCAAAAATGGTTCTTAGTAAAGTACAAGTAATTCCTGTGACTTGGCAGAGACTTCTCTAGTAGCTAAGGGGAGTTGCCCTGTTTAATGAGTCTGTCTCAGATTTATATCAGATGTTAGAAAACTCCTACATAGCAGTTACTTTTGTGTAGGAATTATAGGGCGGCCTGCATATGGGATTGCCAAGTGCCCACTAACTGCTTTGCTGTAAGTGCTTTCTGCATAGGTATCTTGTGACATCTGAGGTGGCCTTAAATATGCCATGGGAGGGGCTGAAATTAATGTGCTTAGCACAGTTATGGACAACAACCTTCAGAAGTGCTGGGAAACAATGAAACCTCAAAGAGCACCATGGCAGTGTATTTCAAATGGAATAGCCCTACAAAACTACAGCTTCCTTTGCCTGTCTGCATTGATCCTTTCTTTCCGTCTCTGAGCCTCTTGCAAAGTTTTGCCTGAGCCACAGCTAGTTGATCACTGTCTTCCTTTGCAAGGGCTTACAAATTAATTACATTTGGTTGCTGACCTAAAGTCACTTCTTATTATGACCTGAAGGGAAACTTAGGCCTGGATCTTACTGACATGGTAAGTCTGCATCTGGATGTATGTGTTGCTGTTACTTCATAAAGAAAATTACTACAGATAGAAAACTAGCTTTGTGAAGCTGGAACTCCCTGACACCTAGTTTTCTAGGTGTGGGGTTTTTTTGTTTTTGTTTTTTTGCACAGAAGAACATCAACTCATTTAAGCCCAGGAATCACTTAAAGTGAAAATACAGACACAGGTCAAACATGTCAGTGGGAACTAAGCCTCAGAAACAAATATGTAGAATGTATGTGATGTCTCATAGCCTACATATGCCATAGGCCCTACCAGCTCACACTGTTTCCTCAGGCCCTTCCTTGTCTTTTTAAGCTTTCCATTCATCTTCTATGTGTGCTTTTGTGGCTCACCTGACCATCAGCCAAGTATTTGTCTGCTCATCACTCCTACCTCTCTACCTACCCCTCTATTACTGTCATGCAGCCTCCTGACCTTAAGGCTGTGTTCTATTTTACCATAGTTACAACTCTGTCTTCTAAGTTGTCTCAGTTTCCTGCCCTTCTTTTCCTCCAACCTCTTTCCCCTTCTCTTCCTCTTTCTAGGTGCTACAACTATCTCTATTTTTGTCCTTTTGGATGTGCTTTTTATTTTAAAAAGTAGGATGTCAAAACTTTCCTTCACCATTTTCCATAGCTGCCTATGATAAATGATGCAGAATGTGTTTAATTGCTATCATGTAATTACATCCAGATCTGCTGTTAAATCCTATTTTTTCTGTAAAAATATTCTTAATGTTTGAAATGTGTAAACCATCAGAGGCGAATCTAGCAGTAATCTCTGATGTGGCTTGCCTGAGCTCGTTAGATCTCAGAAGCTAAGCTGGGCCAGCCCTTTTTAGTATTGTGATGGGAGACCACTAAGTAATACCAGGGTTGCTATGCAGAGGAAGTCAATGGCAAACCACCTCTGTAAGTCTCTTGCTTGAAAATCCTGTGGGGTTGCCATAAGTCGGCTCTGGCTTGATGACATTTCACATACACACGCGCACAAAGGGAAAGTACAGAAGAACTTGTCCCTGTTTTCATCTGTGAATTGTTGGAAGGCATTCACTGTGTGTAGACACTTGACTTTCAGTCTTCTGCCTGCTGTGTCTCCCTCGTCCAGCCTAGGGTTGCCATTGTAATATTGATCCACATCCTGATACATGAATGTGTTATGTAAAACACTGAAAATGATATGTGTGGTTGAAGACGTTCACAACTGGAATCAATTGGCTGTTTGAGGGTTTTCTGGGCTGGGTGGCCATGGTCTAATAGTTTTTGTTTCTAATGTTTCACAATAGATGTGGGCGAAACATTAGGAGCAAGAACTACCAGACCACAACCACACACCCTGGGAAACCTACAACAGCCACTTAAAGTATTTGGCTGTTTTTAAAGAAACAGGAGTGGTTCAGTTTTTTTTTTTAAAAAGATGCTAATATTGCTCTAGTCAACCTCCTTTAGCCTCTTTAGGGTCTATATTCCTGAATGCCGTCCTTCTGAACCTTGGTCTTCTTCAGAGCTTCTGTGGTGGTGGTAGTTAGGGGGGCAGTGGCGGCTAGCAGTTTAATTCTAGGGGCCCTGGTCTTTTGGAGGTGTCCGTGAATTGGGCAAGTAGTTTGATTTTTGTTTATGTGATTTCTGCTTGGCATGAGGAGTGAAGTCCAGAGGGCATCTTTATCTGGGGTCCTTTGGCAGCTCTTTGTAAGCCCTGGTCTTTTTGCCATGACCTCACAATTTTACACGCTCCATATATCCACTTTATTGTAGTTGTTGTAACACTTTGATTCAGTTTACAAAAGATGGGGTGCCACTGTTGCCACATAATATCTAAGCTCATTGAGGCAAGCTAAATGGAAGATTTGTTCTGGTAGTTACCTGTGATTTAATTTACCTGTAGTGTGTGCTCATATAGTTGTCTACACCAGGCCTGTCTTTTAAAAAAAATTGCTCAGCATATTTACGTATTATATGAAATGGCTATTTTCCTCAGGAGATAATTGCTCCTGTTGTATCATCCTGATGCTTTATGAAGTAGCATAGACAAAGACAAGCACTTGTCCCAAGGAAAAATTACCTGCTTAAATATGGAAAGAGGAAATACTGTACTCTCCTGGGAACAATTTCAAATGTGGCATGTGTGGAAAGCAAGCAGCCTGTGTATATTGATGGAAGCATAAGATCCCTAGCATGTTGCTTAAAATTGGTTAGCTCCTCCTTCATTTAGTTGCTCTCAATGAAGACCCAATGACATTTGTCTTGGCATCTTCTACACAGTCAACTTGTCTTCTGTATCTGGTAGACATCATGTCAAGAACAAAACTTCCTACTTGGTCTGTTAAGTGTTCTTAGCTCATCTTGGTTTGTTTAACAAATTAATGCTATCTTTGTAATACTTTGCTCCTTTAAATCCACCAGGTATACAACTTTGAATGGAGTAATTGTGGTCCTTCGGACCCTGCTCGGATGAAGAGCATGAATATTATTCCAGATCCTATTTGCATCCCAGGAGATGTCACGGTCAGTGCCTCAGGCACCACCACTACAGCTATAGAAGCACCTCTGAAGGTATGTAAGAGACAAGGAAGCCAAGCCAAGCTGAAATGGCTCCCTCATGTTTCCAAGTGTAGTAACTGGGTAAGCAAAACATACTGGGTATGTTTAGTGCTCTTAGAATTGCTGACCAAATTTGACTAGTGGTCCTAGCTAATCAAGTCGTATAAATGTTTTCATGCTATATGATGCTTTGATTGTCTGAAGATGCAAAATTTATTTCATTTGTACCCCACCCGTTCTGACCATGGTCAGGCTCTGGGTAGGTTACAAACATAAAAAACATTACATGTAAAATCATAACTGTACTGTAAAACTAATAATGACACTAAAACCTGAGTTCTATCAATAGATGGGCCTAATTTTTCTTGATTCTTCTCTGCTGGATGTTTTATGAATGAAGAATGGGAGGGCATAACTCTGGAGGACAACTGGAAAATTCAGGGACCTCTTCAGAACCTTTGGCAGTAGCTTAGGAGTCATAAGGAAAGTGTGGCTAAATTAGTAGATAGGGATCAATGTGATTTTTCTTCTTCTACTATTCTGCCACAGGATGGTTAGCTCCAAGCAGTTAAGCAGAAAGGAAAGTGGTATTGAGCACCTGGCAGCTCCCAAATACCATCTTTTTAGTAGATGGACCATAACTGCCTGCCCAGGTTGCCTGTTTGACATCAGCTGTCAAGCACATAGCCAGAATCTCCTAGGTAAACTTAAGAAAAACTGCAAAACAAAACAAAAATCTAAAATTATAGTTGTGGTTACTTCTGTTACCGCAGCCTGGGCAGCAATCAGAAATTGATATAAAACTGTAATAAAAAAAAGATTTATTGCGGTCGAACAGAGTTTCGTTCAGCAGGGAGAGAAGGCAGCAAAAGGCACGATGGCACAATGCATGAAGGCTTAATGCACACTGAACACAAGAAAATACAGAGTTCTTCTAGTAATTTTTAGAGGTTACATCGTAGATTGAGTCATACAATAAAATACGTATCCATCAAGGATCATTAAAGTCTGTTAAGCTTCTTCTTCCGAGACATCTGGGTCTCATCTTTGGTCAGGAACACCTCTGTATAGCCGTCTTCTTGATAATGCAGATATTTGCCTGCTGGCCCTTATGCATATTCACCTTGACAATCCACTCTGTATCTGGCTGTCAGTAGAGTATTTCGAAGCTACTACTTTGGGAGAGACTTTAGTATGGCTGGGCGGTTTTACCCAAACTAGCAGGAAATTCTTTAACATAATTTCTGTTATCAGATGCTGGCTTTCCTTGGTGTGTGTGACAATCACTTGGGAGCTGTGTCAAAATGCAAAGAGGTTTATCTGACTCATTAACTATCTGCATCCTGTTTCTCTGGGTCCATCTTTAGCATAATCAATTCTTATGTTTCAGCCAGCTTGCAACTTAGACAGTACATTCAGAGAATAATACATTTTACAGCAGGAAGGAAAACCTTTACAGAAAACCAGAAAAAAATCTAAATTCTACTAACATTAGATGTCTACCTAAAATCATATTAAAACAAAATCATTTTTATTCATCCCTCAGGTTACCCTTTTTGTTCTTTAATATTCACATCAGTGGGACCCATATTGTTTGTTTTAAGCAAAAAGATATTTAAGCCTTTGGCATGTATACCTATACATAGTACAGCAGTTGCTACCTGTGTGTTATACCAGTGAACTGATTAGAAACAGATGCAGCTTTGAAGAATATTCACATGTGGTCTGAAACACAAGGGCTTTTGTGCCCCCTTCCTTCTCTAAATGGTGTGGTTGAAACCTATGGCCAAGCAGGAGTATGTGTCCAGTGTGTCTTATTAAACAACTACATGTTGTTTAATTGGCTTAATGTGTCTGTCTGAACGAAATCTGGGTAGAAAATACCTGGAAAATATGTGGGAAAAGGGAGCATTAAAAGTGAGATGGATTCACTTTGAAAGGCTGTATCTACAGATTCAGGGCCTAGGTAGTTTGAAGATTATTATCTGTCTAGATGTATAGTTCATGGCTGAGGTCTCAGAAAATTAGAGAATGGCTATGCTGTAAACTTCTTTAATTTCAGGTCTATAAGCGGATTCTAATCTGGAAAACCTAGAGTGATTTTGCACTCCTCCACATGAGTGGTAGACACTAATCTGGTAAACCAGGCCTGTTTCCCCATTTCTGTACTTGAAGCTTACTGGGTGACTTGAGCTAGTCATAGTTTTGGCTGAACTCACCTACCTCATAAGGTGTCTGCTGTGGGCTGGGGGAGGAAAGGTTATTGTAACCACTTTGAGACTTCTTTTGGTTGAGAAAAGTGGGGTATGAAAACCAGCTGTTCTGTCTTGGTGATTTCATTACCCTTCTGCTGGTAATTTCACAACATTATTTTCACTTTGGGGACTGCTGAGATAATTCCTACTTTGTGGATTGTAAAGGGGTTTGTGATGGGTACTAGGATAGCCCTATATATTATCCAGTCGCTAACAACAGATTCCTTCTGTAGTGTAGTGTTCTTGGGGACTTTTTCTGCCTCTATTCCCCAGCATTTACCACAGTGAAAATCAATTCTTTTCTGTGACAACAGTATTCTTTTCTACGACAACAGTATTCAGTAGTGGCATAGGAGGTTAAGATCTCATGTATCTAATCTGGAGGAACCGGGTTTGATTCCCAGCTCTGCTGCCTGAGCTGTGGAGGCTTATCTGGGGAATTCAGATTAGCCTGTGCACTCCCACACACGGCAGCTGGGTGGCCTTGTGCTAGTCACAGCTTCTCGGAGCTCTCTCAGCCCCACCTACCTCACAGGGTGTTTGTTGTGAGGGGGGAAGGTCAAGGAGATTGTAAGCCCCTTTGAGTCTCCTGCAGGAGAGAAAGGGGGATATAAATCCAAACTACTCCTCCTCCTCCTTCTCCTCCTCCTCCTCCTCCTCCTCTTCTTTTTCTTTTTCTTCTTCTTCTTCTTCTTCTTCTTCTTCTTCTTCTTCTTCTTCTTCTTCTTCTTCTTCTTCTTCTTCTTCTTCTTCTTCTTCACGACAACAGTATTCTTTTCTATGACAACAGTATCAGAATAAAAATAAGAGGAGTTTCAGATCTTTATATAATTCAGTCTTAATAGAAGAAGTACGTGGGTTCATTTCCTCTTACAGTGTTTCTGTGGTAATGTCTGAAGAAGAACCTGTAGGCTGGTTTCACATTTGGAACTGCATTTTCTCCATTCAAGTTCCTTTTTTGGTAGTTCTTCTTAGAAGCGTGGTAGGAGGAAGCATAGCTCTCTTAAGCATGATGTCCAACCACTGCTTTGGAAGGTTCAATACTACATTTGTCCCAGAATCATCATCTTCTTCAAGCTAGGGCTAGTATTTCTTCTAAGTGTCTACACTGTATGGTATGGCCAACTGACCACTAATAGCCTTAAAACTACATCAGTTACAAAACTAGTTAGAGAGCTTGCTACTGGAGAGACCCAGAGAACCAGTACTAATTGTGTAAAGTCCTTTCTAATCTTGATGAGATCCATGGCTACTTCAGTTGATAACTGCTCCCTCAGGCAAAGTCTTTCACCACAATAGACAGCTGAGACTCTCATGAGCACTCTCAGTGAGTGCTTTTCAGTCAGTCCTTTCATACTTGGTTGCAAGTAAGCATGAGAAATGGGAGGAACAAACAAACAAACAAAGAACCTTTAATGGCATTACAACATTATATACATAGATCCACTTAACCCAATAGAGGGAAGCTAAAATAAATGGACAGGTAGAGAAGGCTGATGTTCAGGATCTGCTCCTAAAGCGTTGTTTTATATACAGGTCCAAAAATTTGGTGACTGCATCGTTTACATCACTACTGGAGCTGTCCAACAGAAAGGTGATCTTTTGCAAGTCAGATGCATACTCTTTTTTGAGTAGCAGAGGTGACAGGTGTTTGACTCTAGGTCCTGTGTAAAGTGGACAATAAAGTAGAATATGATCTATAGAGTCTACACAGTTCAAATGGGAGGAAAAAAATCCTCCTTGACTGATGCATCAGCAAAAGCGGAAGCGCTTACTGGAAACTTTGATATCACTGGCTGGCTGTATGAGCTGTTTCTGTTCAAGATCTTGTCATGATGGTTTAAGGGAGAGGGGGAAAACCTGGTTTTGAAGAAACTGGAAGAATCAGGCTTTATCAGGGTATTGCTAGCTAACCTATGTGTTTAGACTCAGCTTTTATGAATAAACTTTTATTACTTTTTTCAGTGTCAGCATATATTGAAAGGCAGAAGACAGTCAGTCATATGACAGTCCTTTGTGACTGTCCTTTCTCCTCCTAGTCACATCCATGCTTCTTAGCCAGCTGTCTGCCCAAAGCTGTGTGCATGCCTTTTTCCTTCCTTGAAAGCCTCCCATATCTTTTACATCTTGGAAGTTGGGAGGAGGGAGATTTTTAATAGCTAGATGGTTGCAAAGTAAAAAAAAAACAGCTTCTCACAACCACCTGCGGATGTTTTATATGTTGAAGAAAGACCTGTGTATTTGTGGGGGAGGAGGAGTCTGAGAACTATACCAATGCTTAGATTAAACATTCTCAATCCAGAAGCCCTGAAATGTTCACCTCAGTTTGTTGTGGTGTGACTCTTCATTGCTCTTTACTGCCCTTTTGTGGAGAGAGCTGCCTTACTGAAATAGACCAATGGCTAAGATTCTGTTTCCATCATGGTTCTCTGCGTAGCAAGAAAGGCATGAGAGCAGAAACTTGGTTGTAGGTCCCATGCCTTTCGTAGCCTGAGTCTTATTGCTTCTGACTATGTAGGTTGTCATTTTGTGTATCTTTTGAGTACTTTTGATAGACCTGTCCTCTATTGCATGTTGCTTTACCAAAAAATAAAAATGCCTTGTAATGGTGAATTCCAGACGTTTATTACATGTTGTATCATCATCTCCATAGCTTATATATTAGTTAAGCAAAAAAAAAAAAAGAATTTATTAGCATTCCTTCCAACAAAAGATCTGATCAGTGTCTGTACTGGATTTAATTCTTGATGGAATATCATTTACCATCAAACAATATAACTTTTTTGCAAGTTGAAAAATAAGATTGGGAGCACAGATTTAGAATTAATATTGAATATGCTATAGTCTGCTAGATTCTGCACTATAACCGACTGCACAAATAGAAGATTCCTCCTAGTAACATGAATTGGTTTATCCGTTTCCAGAATATAGGTTTTCAAATCAATATTAACATATAAAACAGCAGACAAATTCTAACTTTCATGTAGATAAATTTGTGGGAAAGTGGTTTTTACTATGTTCTGGAATGACAGTTTAAAGATAGGATATTTCCTTGCATCTTTTTAAATAAGTTGTAAAATGTTTGGTATGATGGTGTTACATATAGCGACACATATGAAGCTGCCTTGTTCCAAATCAGTTGATGAAGGTCATTAGCAGATGTTCTACCTCTGAGTCACAGGCTTTCTACTACAGTGACCTGACTGAGAATAATGAAGATCAGAAGCATCTATTGCTCACCCAAGTTACACAGAGTATTGAACAAGCCCTGTCTAGGACTTGCCCAGTTGTTCTGTCTGTATTGAATGTTTGTCTGTGGAAGGGCTACTGGAGAATTTTGGAAAGTGGTAAACTGCACACAGATTTTATTCTGATCATTGGTGTGGTATTTCCTTTCAGGGAAATGTTACTTTAGAGAAGAAGTTTGGTAATATGTGGATGAGAATCCCCTGTGTGGACGAACTTGGGAGCTGTACATATGATGATCTTTGTGCTGAACTGGATACCCTGATTCCTCCAGGCACGAAATGTCCAGAACCCATAATTTCTTATGGCATTCCTTGCCACTGCCCCTTTAAAGCGGTAAGTCCAGTCCTCAGTCTTCTGTGTTTAGAAACCCAAACCAAATACACTTGAGATTGTAGGCTAGTTGCAGCATCTGTGAGAAGATATAAATGGGATATTGGGCTAAAGGTACTATCACATTTCACCAAAAGCAGAATTTGGCTTGGAATGTGCAGCTCCATTAAAGCAGAATAATACTTTATAACAGCCAGTCAGCTTACCAAAATCTTCAGTTTTATCTGCTACAGCTTCGTTTATCTAGGTACATCTTTTAAATTTACATCTTTACATGGTACATCTTTCAAATTTAACTGTTTTTGTACTTTTGTGAGATCATTTCTTTGTGACCCTTAGAATTTTACAAAGCCCATCATGCAGTGTATCTATGAACAAACTGTGCTGGGTATTTAGAAGAAGTGAATACTCAATCACCTTAAAGCAGGGGTCCCCAAACTACGGCCCGGGGGCCAAATGTGGCCCCCTGAAGGCATTTATCCGGCCCGCCAGGCATGGCGGCGATGGCTTCATTCATGTGCAGTGGGGGGCTCGAGGGAGAGGAGGAACCGGCCCCAACGGCTGTTGATTTGCGGAAGTTACATGAGTGGCACCCCCCAAATCTCCATGAATTTTCTGGTGCACCCAGAGTTGGAAACGTTACATGTGGCAACACCTGCTCCACCCTTCCCTGTCAGCTACTCCATGTGTTGCTCTCAGGCTTTCTGTTCCGCCTCACTCCCATTGGCATCAGCCAGGCTGGCAAATCGCTCGCTGGCTGCTAGGGAGGAAAGAACCCAGGAAGATACCTGATCCTGGGATAGATGGAATGTTTCATTGGGAAAGTTCTGCTTTTTTTTTTTTTACAGGGGAAGGTATTCCACAGCCTCCCCAACAATATTTGGAGCCCACCCTGTACTTGACAGCATACTTTTGGGTTCTGTCTCTAAAAAAATAGACCATGACAGAAAGGCTGAAAGGTGAAATCAAACATTTTACAATCATTTGTGCATAGGAATTTGTTCATAGTTTTTTTTAGTCCGGCCCTCCAACAGTCTGAGGGACAGTGAACTGGCCCCCTGTTTAAAAAGTTTGGGGACCCCTGCCTTAAAGGGACAACAGCATAGAAAACTGGCCATGATTCCAATGGGATATGTTTTATGAAGAATCTACTTCTTGGGACCAGAAAGATGGGTATCAACATGGGGTTTTTCTTATGCAGTTTTTGCAGAACTCTATTCAGGCCCTGCCACTCGTCCCCATCATTAAAGGCAGCCTGCCAACAGGGTCTTGTTCAGGCAGCCTGTAAAGTCACCACCCTTATCATATTTGGAAGCTTGAAGCTTTTCATCCTTACCTGGCTACTGTTGCTTTTAGTTTCAGCTGTGTAGTAATGTTGGTCTGTTTTAAAGGTAAAAGTAAGCCCCTGCGCAAGCGCCAGGTCATTACTGACCCATGCGGTGATGTCACATGTTTACTAGACAGACTATGTTTATGGAGTGGTTTGCCATTACCTTCCCAGTCTTCTACACTTTACCCCCAGCAAGCTGAGTATTCATTTTACTGAACTTGGAAAGCTGAGTCAACTTTTAACTGGCCATCTGAAACTGACTTCCTCCTGGATCGAATTCAGGCTGTGAGCAGAGCTTGGCTGGCAGTACTGCAGTTTACCATTCTGCTCCACAAGATCAGTTTCAGTAGAACAAAATTCAAGTCCAATAGTAAAACTAATAACATTTTAAGCTTTTGAGAGTGAAAGCTCACTTTGTCAGCTGCAAGAAAGAATGAAGAGTTATATTTGCATCTGCTGCACTTCCCACCTCTTTGAATACTTTCTTGCTGTAATCAAGCTGATTCCCGTTTGCATTGTGCCTCTGCATCCTGACTCCAACTGGCTAATCTTGGTAGCACTCCTCCCACATTCTGGCCTGGTTATGCGGACTGATAGATGTTCTTTCTTTCTTGAGTTTAACAAAGTTAACCTTAACTCATGAAGTTTATACTGTACTATTGGACTTGAATTTTTTTCTGTAGCTCTTGGAAACAGGATTGGGAAAAGTGTGTGTGTGTGTGGGGGGGGGGGTTGCATTGCTTTGACCATTCAGATTGGATTGGCCTTCTGCTGTGACTTCAGTGAGGAGGTTGATTCTTTCAGTAATCTGACCTAAGAATAAGAAATTGGAGGTTGTATATGTCTGCCTTTAAGACTGCACATTGATTGATTGATTGATTGATTGATTGATTGATTGATTGATTGATTGATTGATTGATTGATTGATTGATTGATTGATTGATTGAATTCTGTCCTCCCCCTGGACTGGGGCTGGGGCTTGGAACAACATGCAGTGATTAAAACACAGTTAAATAATCTCAACATCAGTAAAACATCAACCAACAATATCAGTAAAACTTACAAATCTAATATAGATGGCTGCCTTATAAATCTTAAGCCTAAAAACTACTTACCCTTATAAACTCTCAATTTCCAAAAGGAAAAAGTGAAGTCCCGAACAGTGGGGTGGGGAGAGGGCAAATGCAACAGATGGCCAGTGTGCATGATGGTGCATCTGATAACCTGGCATCAGATGTAGTCTAGGTGTGGGAGGCCAGCTAATTCAAGTAGACAGTTGACTCATGGAGTGGCCTAAACCAAAGGCCCAGTGGAACATCTCTGTCTTTCAGGGCCTGCGGAACTGTTTATGGTCCCGCAGGGCCCTGATGTTAGCTGACAGAGAGTTCCACAAGGCTGGAGCTAGGGCCGAAAAAGCCTTTGGGCTGGGGACAACCAGTGGATTACCATTTGAGGACCAAAGCGTCCTTTATGGGCAATACAGAGAGATGCAACTGCAAAGGTAAGAGGGCTCCAGACTGCTCAGCGTCGGTACCAACACTGTGAACATGATCCGGTACTCGATCAGTAACCAGTGCATCTGAGTGCTGCCTGTATGCTGTGATAGATAAGCAAGCATTGAAAGGGGGGTTGATTTTTCTTTTGTGTTTCCTTTTCTCAGGGCACTTACAACTTGCCTCCTTCTGACATCTACATACCCAACTTGGACTTACCTTCTTTCCTCACCAATGGGGACTACAGGCTAACAGCTGTGCTGAGCAATTGTGATCAAGAGATCGCCTGTTTGAAAGTGAGATTCTCGCTGCATTCGGCGAGTTGGTGGTTCTGGTGGTGACTGCAGCTGTTGCCAACTGTCCTGTTACCTTCCTGCGCTTCCTGTCCCATAGACATTCTAGTACTGAGACTCACTTTTCAGCCTTAAAGGAAATAAGTTCTGCTTTTATGATTGCTTGTAAATCTCTCCAAGAGATTGATTGAATGTTAAATCTCTTGGAGATGCAGCCTAACGCAGTGAAAATGTGTTCATAAGTATTTTTAACAAGGAATTGAGGTTTCTGATCAGTCAGTATTGATTATTGATTAAGATAAGGGGTGCTTCACACAAGGCGTTTGTCCCACCTGGTAATTGCAAGGAAAGGTATAACTGTCATGTGTGTAGATCATGGGAATGCATCTCTGTGTGTTTAGAATGCACATCCAAGCGTATGCATGTGCATCAAAGTAGGCATGCAATGCATATCATTATATATGGGTTCATTCTACATCCCAAGTTCTCCGTTGATAAGAAAGGATCTAGAGAGGCACTAAGAGAATGTGTACTCTGAGCAAACATGGATTGGAAGGATAGACGCTCAGTTCCAGATCCTTTCATCTATGAGCAAGCTTGGTTTCCCCCTTTCCCCCTCTGCTGAGCCTCTGCCCCCTCCCCCCCCCCCGGGCTGTGGTTTCTTCGCCCTCCCTAGCATCCAAGAAAGATTGTAATCATTGCGGTAGCCATACCTACTTCATTGGACTTCATTCCTTTGCTCACTGCTGGACTTCATGAGTGAGTGAAGGAGTCTAGAACAAAGCTATGAGAGTGGAAACGGAGGGAAAACAGAAAGCTGATTCTTTTTAAAAGTCTGTTCACTCCATGTGTAGCTCTTATGTGCTTTTTGTATGTAATTAGGCATAGAGATCATCTACATCTTTTATCTTTTAAACACACAGTTGATGCTTGATTTGGAACAGTGGTCCAAAAGGTAAAGGAAGCTGGGATTTCAGGGAGATTCAAAAGATTTGAGAAATATATTGCCTTTTTCTCCCCGAGAGAGGAAAATCATGTGTGAAGTAGCCCTCATGTGCATTTTTAATTTAGTTTATTATGCACAAAGGTTTTAGTTATGTTGGTGCCCTTATGGAGGTGGTACTTGCCTTTCAAGTCAGCCTCTGGCAACATCTGGAAGAAAGTGGGCAACATGAAGATCTCTTCAGGTAATTCTGAGTTCTTTTACAATATCATGTGAAAGACTCTATTAACATTCCTGGAAAGGATCAAGTAGTTGTAGATCTTTTGCCAGGTGTTTGGATATTGCTGGATTTCCATTTTTATGGACATTTTCTTTTTGCTAAAGAAGGATAGATGGCTATTGATCTTTGATTTCTCAAGATAGTACTGCTAACCTAGGCAGAGTTCCAGCTTGCTTAATCCATTGAAGTCATGGGTCTTAGAAGGGCATAACTCTGCTTAGGAAGGCAGATGACTGATTTCACACTCTGATGGGTGTCTCTTAGATTCAAAGAGGCATGTTCATGGCCAGAATGGCCTGTGACCAGTCCAAGCTTTATTATTTTTGAGCCCAAGTAACCCTGGGATCCACTGAGCAATTTGAAGATGTTGTTTATTTACTGCATTCTGTTACATATAGTTAGACTGTGGTTTTTTGTGGGGGGCAGAGGTGGTTCTTGTTAACCACTCAGTTTTGTGATCAAATTTGGTATGTATTACATATGCTGCACTGGCAAAAAGCTGTTGTATTTGCTGATTGCTCTCTGTTATGGTTGTCACTCTTTTCTAGTTTAAGGTTAACAATTTAACAGTCAATTTGATATTGTTGTGCCCCTGGACTGTTCAATAGCAAGATTCTGTATTCTGTTGATTTCTTTATTATAAAACAGCATCAGGAATAAGAATTTATACTTCTAGTGCCAGAACTAAGCATAACCAGCAATACAGCCACCATTATACCCCGCGTCACCCCTCATGTCATATCACCCCACCCGTGACTACCAGTTCCCAAAGGGGAATGGCACCCCTCCACTCCCACAGTCTAGAGAAGAAGAAACCTTTCTCCCCGGGGTCAAAACAACCTACATTCCATACTACTGACAGAGCTACAACAGCAGGTGCCTGAGGAGGAAAGCAAAAAACAACAACAAAAAACATAAGCACGCAGGGAGGGAGGGAGGGGAAATGAGAAGAGAAAGGCTCTCACATCCCGGGCAGGAGACAGGAGATATGGCAGGATCAGACAGGGGCTGATCATGACAGATATGTTTTCTGACTGAAGATTAATTCTTATGGTGTTAGCATGCTTGATTGACTTTCACAGGAATTCTTCCACTAACCACTGTAATTTCACTATATTCCTCCCATTCTCTCTTCCTCTCAATAAAACCTTACACTTTTGAACAGTTATCATTGGTTCTACAACTCCTAGTGAATTTGGAGCTGTGATCTGTAGAATTAGAGTAACCACATACTTTGTCCTGTATTCATTACCCTTTATATTAATGACCTAAACAGAACCTCTTTCTCTAGGGTTATCTTTTCTGGAAGTTGCAGGTATTATGCTATCCTAACATTCTTGATTTTGTGCCATTGCATTTAATATGACCAAATAGGCTATCATGATTGTGCATCCTTCTTCCCTCTGTGTATCAGACATCCCCATTCTGTTCCTTCTGCATACTTGACATGCATCATGTCTTAAATTCTCAACTACTTACTGTGTACTCTGTGGTCTGCTGTAATCCAGGTTATTATTATGGCTAAATTATGGTTAAATTATTAAATTGTTAAATTGCTTAGTCCAAGGGCTCTAGAAGAAGTAGAGTTGGATTTATAGCCCCCCTTTCTCTCCTGTAAGGAGACTCAAAGGGGCTTTCAAACTCCTTTCTCTTCCCCCCCCCCTCACAACAAACACCCGGTGAGTTAGGTGGGACTGAGAGAGCTCAGAAGAGCTGTGACTAGCCCAAGGTCACCCAGCTGACATGTGTTGGAGTGCACAAGGCTAATCTGAATTCCCCAGATAAGCCTCCACAGCTCAAGTGGCAGAGCAGGGAATCAAACCCAGTTCCTCCAGATTAGAGTACACCTGCTCTTAACCACTGTGCAACTGCTGCTTTCTAGGGAAAGCTGCTTCATGCCTGTTAGTTCCAGGGAAAGAGTGTGAGGGGTCTGTCTGGAGACTTGATCCTACTGATATCCCATATATACCATGCAGGTCTGCTTTGTTTTCTTTGGGTCCCTAACTTGTAAAATGCTTTTAATATGTGTGAGTCAAGGCAGGAAGTAGCACATGATAAAAAAATGCCTTGAACTAGTTAATGTCAGACCATACACCTGCCTTATTCATAGGTCTCTTGCTGGATCCAGAATTACTTCCAGGGCATGTGTTGAAGAGCTTCCAAGTTCCCCATACTCATCATGTGGCACTGTAAATGAGGTGTGTGTTCAAGGCACCATTACTTGACTGCTAATTGTGCCACTGGCATTGTGTACTCCATTCTAAATAGTTGCTTGGCAACTTTTGAATACTATATAATGCATTTATGGGACTGTTCTAAAGCATCACAAAAAACTTGTTTGATTTTACCACTAATGGTGTCCTGACAATGATTCATCTCATATGATTATTCTAATATATGGGGTGTGAGGATTAGCACATATGTATTTATGGAATGAAGCAGACTGTTCAATTTCCATAATCTACTACATTTAATAGTGGACTATTGATTTATGTTGCTTTCATTTGCTCTCTAATCAGTCAGTTTTTTAACCCAAAATTATTATGAGAAACTAGTTGATTTTGTTGTTGTTGCGGGGGAGGGTTCAGTTTCATGATTTTAAAAGATGAATGGCCTTAAGTGCTGGTGATATAGGGAAATTCTGAATAAATCTTTTTATGGATACTTCTGTGTTAGTAGTTTCTTCATTGTTTGTTTTTTGTTTGCCGGAAAATCTTTCTGAAGGTTACATGACACATACAACAGCATTTAGATGGCAAAAATAATCACACAGAAAGAAATTCTTGTGTTCAGAAGATGTTGTTATGAATTTGGTGCTAGTTTAACTCTGACTAACTATTGTTTATAGATGTTCTGTAGCCTCTGTACAGTGAGTTGCTGCTAATGTTTACCTTCTGATACTTTCCCTTTGCAATAAGAGTTCACGTAACTATTGCCATTCTTAAAGTAATGCTTAGAGCAGTTTTACTGTTCTTACCATCAACGTACAACCACAATTCATCAAGCTGCTCTAAAGGATTGTTACCACTCTTCCTGTGCTCAGGTGAACTCTTGATTGATGAAATAAAGCTGCAGTCCTCTCCGCGTTTACTTTGGGCATAAGACCTATTGGGAGTTTGTTTGTTAAGTAAGCAACATAGGCTTGGGCTACACCAGGGGTTGGGAACCTTTTGCACTTAAAGAGCCATTTGGCTTGCTCGCTCGCCCGCCCCCACTCCCCCGCCCGCTTTCCCGCCCGCCCACTCGTGCCCGCTTGCTTGCCCCGCGCCCGCTGCTTGTTTGCCCGCTCACTTGCTCGCCCCCGCTCACTTGCCCGCCTGCCCTCTCCCCCGCCCACTCGCTCTCCCGCTTACCTGCTTGCCTCGCTCGCCTGCCCCGCTCACTTGCCCGCCGCCCGCTTGCTTGCCCCGCTCACTCGCCCGCCTGCTCGCCTGCCTGCTCACTTGCTTGCCCCCCGCTCACTTGCCCGCCCGCCCGCTCCCCCGCCCACTTGCTCGGCCGCTTACCTGCTTGCCTCGCTCGCTCGCCCCCTGCTCGCTTGCCGCCCGCTTGCTTGCCCGCTTGCTTGCCCCCCCACTCACTCCCCCGCCCACTCGCTCACCCGCTTACTTGCTTGCCTCGCTTGCTCGCCCGCCCCCTGCTCACTTGCCCGCCCGCCGCTTGCTTGCCCCGCTCGCTCGCTCCCTCCCCTGCCCACTCGCTCGCCCCGGCCCCGCTCCGCTCGCCCGCTTACCTGCTTGCCTCGCTCGCTCGCCCGTCCCCTGTTCGCTTGCTCCCCCCCCCCCCCGCTCACTTGCCCACCTGCCCGCCCACTTACCTCGCTGCCTTTAATTTCTGCCTGGGCTTGCCCGGGAAGGGGCAGCCATGCCGGGAGCCTCATGAGAAGCAGCGAAGAGCCGCTTGCGGCTCGCGAGCCGCGGGTTCCCAACCCCTGGACTACACATTATAACCAATCCAATCCAATCCAAAAACCTTTATTAGGCATAAACCAGAAGTACCATATATTCCAAATACAAAAACAGGTTCATTGTTATATATCATGTAGAACAAGGATTAAAAATGTAGCAACTGCTTCAGAAATTTCTACATTAGGGCTGTTCAATAGCTCAGACTTTTTTAGTTTGTCTGAGAGAAACATAAATTCTAGAGGTAGTAAAGCTCCCAGATCGGTTCTAATATCATTATACCTCGAACAGTAAAGCAGGATATGAGGGATTGAGTCTATATCATTGGGACAGTACCGACAGCAGCAACGCTCACTTTGTGGGATGTTAAGGAAACGAATCCTTGAGAAGATAGATGAACAGAGGGGGAATGAGTTGCATCTTGCTCTTGTCACATGACCCATCTGCACTTATAATTAACAAGCTGTTCTAAATTATACAGCGGGGGGCTAGATTTTACAGGGGTGTGATCCCCAAAGGGTATAGAGGGGAACAGGAGCTTTGTGCAGCACTCAGGAGAGGATTGGGTATTCCTGTAATTAGGTCGTACAGCCCTGATCTTTACAGATGATGAGTAGAATTTCCGTGGCGGTAAGCATATGAAGATACTCCCATGAGAAACCCAAGGAGAAGATTTTTTTTTCCAATATGGAGCCATCACTTCGAAAGCTGAAGTTCCCTCATTTCTAGCAAAGATAAACTTTTTGGATCTGTGCAGAAGCATAGACGCAACCAAAACTTAAATGTTACAGCCCATGCCCTAGTTTCTAATAAATGTTGCCCTGATTCCAGACAGAGCACACCATAAGGGACACAATGGGGGGTGCCAAATATCTTATACAGGAAGTTTGATTGGATACGCTCCAGGTTCTTGTGCCAGGCTTGGATCCAAACAGGGATACCATACAATAGGTACTGGACCACCTTGGCATTAAACACCTTCAGTGCTGCTGGAATAAACCTTCCACCATGGATGTTAAAAAATTTCAGAAGCTGCTCTAAAGGATTGTTACCACTCTTCCTGTGCTCAGGTGAACTCTTGATTGATGAAATAAAGCTGCAGTCCTCTCCGCGTTTACTTTGGGCATAAGACCTATTGGGAGTTTATTTGTTAAGTAAGCAACATAGGCTTGGACTACACATTATAACCAACTTTTAACCTAATTATATTTTACAACATAATCCTGCGGTAGGTTTGGGGTTTTTTTTTTAAATGTTACACTGTGTAGGAAGGCAGAATGTATCTCTGTCATTTTCATTATGGTTGAGAAGCAAGCAATATTCTTGAGTTGGTTTACAAGCCTGCCGTTGCCTCTGTACCTGGGAATAAGCTCCATTGAATACAATAGTGCTTATCTTTTAGGTCAACTGGGGTGCCTGACAACTGATCATTCCATGGTTCATTTCAAATTTCAGCCAGGGCTTTAAAGGCCCTAAGTCAGTGGTGGGATCCAAAAATTTTAATAACAGGTTCCGATGGTGATGGGATTCAAACAGTGGTGCCGCCACACACATGCACCTCCGGTCCCTATTGGGCAGGGAGGTTGCTTTAGAAACCCCTTCTCGGCACTCAGAAAAAATTAGTAACCACTTCTAGGGAAGTGGTGAGAACTAGTTGGATCCCACCTCTGCCCTAAGTACTGAAAATACTATGGTAACCCCATATGCTGTATATGTCATTCCCAATGAAAACAATAGTAAACTGTAAACACATAATATATTCTAATGAATAAATATAATTATTTGTATGAAACGAAATACCTATTATTCCACTGCTTTCTTGCCTTGAAGTTACATAACACTTTAACTTACACAAATCAAGGATGCAAAACAATGTTTACTGTTGCTTACTTATAACTATACTACAGAAGGGTTTTTTCTGCATTGTTAAATTGCAACATTTTTTATCATATCCTCAAAATTAATTTGACATAACAAATCTGCTTCAATTCTTAGCAGAGATAAAGAGAGAAAAACTCTTTGGATCCTCTTTACTTGCGGTCCTAAGCATGTACTTATTTTGCTTAAGAATTAATCCAGAGCTGTGGTCAGCACTGAAGAAGCAGAGTTGGATTTATACCCCTCTTTCTCTCCTGTAAGGAGACTCAAAGGGGCTTACAATCTCCTTTCCCTTCCCCCCCCCCCACAACAAACACCCTGTGAGGTAGGTGGGGCTGAGAGAGCTCAGAAGAACTGTGACTGGGCCAAGGTCACCCAGCTGGTGTGTGTTGGAATGCACACACCAATCTGAATTCCCCAGATAAGTCTCCACAGCTCAAGCAGCAGAGCCAGGAATCAAACCCGGTTCCTCCAAATTAGAGTGCACCTGCTCTTAACCACTACGCCACTGGCATAGCTGGGAGGAATGTGTGTACCACAACAGAACGTGTAGTGTTGAACACATCCATATGGATTGATGTGTTCAAAAATGGTGTGGCTAGGACTCTTCTCTTGGTTCCATAATTCCTCCAGTCAACAAGGATATTCCTTGGAAAGTTATCACTATTTTGCCAGCATCTCCTAAACCTGGTTGACTTTTACACAGGTGCCTCCATCATATACAAAAGTTCTTGTAAGGCCTGCCTGACATAGCACTATTTCGACAGACTCCACATTACACATAGGAAGCTGTTGTAAATGTTTTCTTCCCTTTTTATCATTAAGCATCATGACAGGGAAGAGGTGGAATTTGTTGTCCTGAAGGCTGTAAATTGAAAGATACAAAAAGAAACAAAAGAAACAAAAGGTGTTTGCCTTTTGTTTATCTAGATTTCTTAAAGCAAATGCATAGCTCATATAGTCCTTCTATATTAGATGGCAGTTGTCTCAGAGGGAGAAGGCCAAAGGAGATCAGGGGAAGAAATAAACACTGCTATGTTAGATCACCAGAAACAGATGCAACATTGTTACATTAGAACAAATGAGTCATTGAGGTAGAGATGAATGATGTGGTAGTGGTCAGTGAATAAACTTCTCTGCCTTGTGAATTGGAGGGCTTGCCAAGGGAACAAGGGGGTGGGGGGAAGCTGTAGTACACCATTGAAATCATGGAAAATGTGGTGGGGAAAAGCCGGCTTTTCTTCCCAGGAACAGTTATGCACTGAGTCCAAGAATTTGAACTGTGATGAATCACACCAGCAATTCTGATCTCTGTATCAGCACATGTTAAGGTGCTTGATAGGGATAGACCAAAGGAATCAGAAACATCTCAGTTACTTTTAGATAACTGGCTGCAGCACCCATAGTCCTAATCAGTTAACCTGCCAGTTTGTTCTTGTTTATGTAAAATATTTCTAGATTATCTTTCGCTACAAACATTGTTCTTGTGTTGGAAGGGCAGGATTCAGTTTTGAGGCAGGCTTCACTTCCCATCTTTCCAGACTTTCCAGAATTCAGACTTTTATAGTGGTTAGGATATGTTGCACCACATTTCAGCTTAATTTTTTAAATAGATGCTTGATATAAATTCTAAGAACAGAAATCTGGTGTGAAGTGCCTTAACAAGGATGGTGTGTCAGTGTGTGACAGATCAGAATCAAGAAGGGTGTGAAATTGTGCTGGGAAATGAGTTCTTGGTCTAGAGAGAGAGAAACAGAGCTCCTGAAGGGAAACGAGCAGTATTAGAAAAGGGCATCTCAGCTAAGGTTCAGCTTTCCTCACTCCTGTAGGACAAAACTTCGTCAACCTAAATTCCTTGATTGCAGAAACGCTGTTAGTTGCAGCTTCAGAATAACTTCTTGCTGCACACAAGGTTGTCTGTTGTGTGTGTGAATGCCGCCAAGTGGCTTCCGACTTATGCAGACCCTATTTTTATTTATTGATATGTGTACTCCCGCCACCATCTCCAAAATGTCCTGCCATTAACAGTCTTGCTCAGGTCTGCCAAAATAAGGGGCTTGCTCGACTGAGTCATTCCATCTCATATTGGATCTTCCTCTTTCCTTAATGCTGCCTGCAGCCTCTCCCAGCATTAATGTCGTTTTCAGCGGGTTTTGCCAGGTGCAAGGCGTACATGGTCATCCAGATGGCGCTTTAGAAACAAAACGACTCTAGCTCTTCTGACGTTTGGTCCCCGCCCCCTCAGAAGTCTTCCCTGTTCGGGCGGAAGTACAGCTAGAGGCGCTCAGAAAGAGGTCAGCTGACTCTCTTTTTGGCAATGGCTGAGCCGGCATCATCACGTGGGCAGGGAAAGCTGTTGTGTCACATGACCCGTCGCAGGAAGGGGCCACGATGGAAAGAGAGAGTCGGTGAAAGCGGAAAAGAAACCAGGCCGGTGGTAAGGAGGTGGAGGCTGGTACGTGGATGGTTCATGGTACCCGGATGGAGGAGGGGTGCGAGAGATTGGCAGGAGAGGAGCGGGGCTGCTAAGTGGTGGAGGGATGTTGTAGTTTGGGTGGGTCGGTGGGGAGTCCTAAGGAGGGATCCTAAGGAGAAGCACTGGGACATGGTTAGGGTTGTGTGAATGCCTGACCTAGGCACTGACAGCTGGGACAGGGAAAGAGCCACCAGGTGGGTGATGTGCTGTGCTACCCTCTCATAAGGTCCCTGTGTGTGTGTAACTGCTGAATAAGTGGCAGGTTTTTAAAGTGCAGATTTGTGTCGTGTAGGTGAATTGGTGGCAAATGATGTGCCAGCCGAAGTTTCCCCAGTCACTGTTATTAAAGGTATAGGAACTTTCCAGGTTGTGTGGTGATGGAGGCTGACAGTTGAGGGGTATCATTGGAATGGGGGTGCTTGCATGTGCTGTGGTTGCATGTGTATGCATAATGTTATGTTTCAAAGAGAAGAGAAATGTTTGTCTACTTCAGAAACCAAAAAAGCATGGTTTGAAACTAACATGAGCTATATTTGTGATGGAATGAAGGGGGGTGGGGTAGGAGGTGCACATACATATGACTTTCATTATATATGAGTACAATAAATTATTTTGTTCTCCTGTGAAGAGTGTTCTGTGATCCACTGGAAAGCATGACACTTGTGCATAACTTGTACTACAAAAGAGAGAATGAAAGCTGTATGTATTTTGGGATGTGCAAATTAAAACTATTGAGAAAGATTGTTTTTGATGGGGGATGGTTACTAGGTTATCTATCAAAAGAGGAAGATGCAGCTTGCTTAGCACACAAGATGGTAGTCAGTCATTTATTTATGGTTAACAACCAGTAAAACAATAATTCATAAAAAGCCAAATTCCAAATTATCTACAAACAAAGAAATAAGAAAATTAAAATATAAAATAGAACTTATTTTGACATTCCTCTATAAGAACTAAGGATCTCCTATCCACCTGCTCTCCTATATTTATTTACTAAAACACAAAACTGGGCTACATCACTGGAAACTCTTTGGTCCTTACCCAACACAAATAGTTCAGTTTCCATTTATTATCTTTTCCAGTCCATTCACAAGACAGTTGTTAATTTTTTTAAATTGTCAAATGTGTTAGGTTCTAGAAAGAATAAGAAAAAGGTAAGATATTATCAGGAAATTAATGATGCTGTCTTAAGATGAGTAATAGTGCATTGTAATAGTGCATTGTGATTGAGCAGTAACCCTAGGTAGTGAGCCTGCATTTTGTTTTATAAATAATTACAAAAGGAGAAACATTATATCAATGTGAGGAAGAACCCATTTGCTGCAATTGATATGTTAGGAGAGAATGAACAAGAAAAAAATGAGTAGACTATAGTAGAAAATAACTGAGTGATAGAAGAATGATTCATTTGGAATAGAATAAAAAACAAAAATAGTTGATCGAGTTACCTATTTTTAATTCATTTACACTGCACCTTTCTCCAACGAGTATTTAAAACAGCTTACAGCATCCTCTTCTGCTCTGTTTTATTCTCACAGTAGCCCTGTGAGGTAGGTTAGGCTGAAAGAGTGTGACCGGCTCAAGATCCCCCAGGAAGCTTCCATGGCACAAATAGGCATTTGAACCTTGGTTTTCCAGATACTTGTCCAACCCTCTTAACCATTACAGCTCACTGCCTTTTAATTAAAAAGTCCTCACGGTAGTGTACAGCACAGTAAAATGCAACAAACATCAACAAAAAGCTGCTAAAATACAGGAAGGGGGTGAGTATGGTATAATGGTTAGAGAGTTGGGCTAAAATCTGGGAGACTCATGTTGAAATCCCCACTTACTGGGTAACCTTGAACCAGTCATGTGCACTCTCAGCCAACTCATGCCTCACAGGATTGGTGTGAGGAGAAAATGGAAGAGAGCAGAATGATATAAGCCACTTTAGGTCCCCATTGGGAGAAAGGTGAGCTACAAAATTCAACAGTTTGTTTTCCATTTGATACAGTAACACATATGGAAACAATAATGTACTTTGACTTCAATGTGCCAAAAAAGGCTGAAGTCCAGAATAACCCTTAGAGTCTGACAAGATTTTTAGCTATAAGCTTCTGAGAGTCAATGTTTTCTTTGTCAAAACTGTGATTCTTGAAATCTTATATCCTGAAAATCTTACTGGTCTCTAAGGTGCAACTGCACTTGATTCTAGACCAGCGGTTCTCAACCTGTGGGTCGCAACCCCTCAGGGGTCGAACGACCCTTTCACAGGGGTCGCTTAAGACTCTCTGCATCCGTGTTCTCCATCTGTAAAATGGATAAATGTTCGGGTTGGGGATTACCACAACATGAGGAACTGTATTAAAGCATTGCGGCATTAGGAAGGTTGAGAACCACTGTTCTGTACCAACATTTTACATTCTACCCTCTGAAACTGTGACGAAACTTGTATGACTATTATATGTGACAGCGTGAAGGTATATTGGTTGGATATCTTCAAAAAAATCTGTGCACACAAAGAAGCTCACAATCTCTCTCTGCTGCAGCTCTCCAGTTCTCCCCTCATACTGTTCCTGTGTCCTTCCCCTGCATTCCTCAGGAGCATCATCTAATAATACATTACTTATGCTGATATAAGCATGTGAGAACTACAAGGAGCCTGGAGTGCAAATAAAATAAAGCCTCTCTTGTGCTCTGAAGTATCAGCTGCCAGTTTATTAGGCCGTTCCTAAGGGTAGTTCCAGACAGCTTGTTCAGCAACCTTGAGTATGAAGTGAGACATTTGCGTAAGCATGCGCAGGCTTGTGGCCAAACTGGGACCTGTACATACGTAATTCTTTCATCTCCAGGTGACCCCTCTGTTTTGCAAATTTTTCTCCTATCTCAGATTGTAATCCTTCGTCTAGTACTTTTCCAGATTCTACCTTCTCTAGTGGTTTTTCTCGCTGATTGCAGTGGAATTGGTCTTATGCTTCCTATTTCTCTGCAGTCTCTAAGCTAGAAATGCAGAAGTTGTATCATTGATAGAGCGGATGAATTTGCTGCTTTTCAACAGAAAATGGCACTGAAACTTATTGGTGGGCAATTGTTATTCCTCAAGGGAAAGGAGAATAGAAGAGTCATGTCCTCATTTATCAGACTTTCCCAGGGAGCCTGTTTTACAAAGTGGGGGCTGCAGTGGGAAAGGCACAGGCTCTGGCTAAAGCCAGTTGGGCTACCATAGGTGAGAGAACTGCCAGTAGGTGGCAGCTTGAGGCCTGTAACTGACTCAAGAGGATCCTATGAAAGAGGACCCTTTGGATTCATAGGTCCTAAGGCTACCATTTGGAACCATGTAAAGAGTCCAAGTGTGGGCATCTACTACTCAGTTTGTTCGGTATAAACCTTAACATTTTTATAGTTCCTGAAGACATGAGAAATTATCACCAAACTTGCTAAAACTGTTACTTAAAACAAACAAACAAACAGAAGTCCTCTCTTTATTAGTCCTCGCTAACGAACACTACTTTATAAAGTTCTCTTCTACAGTATTTTTCTGTACCAGGAAGTAATTCTGTCATTCTGGGGAAAAATTTGGAGTGGAATCTGTTCTTATCCTTCCACACACACAAAAAATATGTTTTGGAAACATGGGATGTTATTTTGGGACAGATGACATCAACAAAAGGAACAGTTAGGACATTATCTAGCTGCAAGTACAACTGGGTTTAATGTAAAAGTTAATATGAGAGCAGTGTTGCTGTGCTAACTTTCACGTGTATTGACACATTCGGACTCTAATTTGAGTTTAGGACATTTACCCAGAACCAGTTTGGGGGAATTAAGCTCAGTGGCAGGGGGAAATCTCTTCCCACTTCCACAGCCTAGGTACGTTGGAAAATAGACCCACTTGCCAATTGGCGGCAGCAGAACTCATGAGTTAGGGATCTTGGCTTGAATTTTCATCAAGCAAGTTCAAAGTGCCTCCAATATGCTATTAGTAATCACAAAACTTTCAGAGCTTTTGCAAACCAAGTTTTTGAATGTATTGAAGGAAATATATAGGGGTACAGGAACTGAAAAGCATAAAGATGGTGCAGTCGTTGTGTTCAGAATGACATGCATATGAGAGGAAAGAGCAAGTGAAACAGAGCCAGGCCTGTGGCTGAGTAAGAATTCTGCACCAGAAGATGGCTGCAAAGGGAAGTGGGTGATTTAAAGACAAGGAAAGGAGAGTGTTGGGGGAGGGGGGAGCGAACAGAGTTCACGTATCTCCAGTATTCTGAGTTGGGTACAGTACATTTATTTATTAAATTATTAAATTGATTTTAATTATATTAATTATAATTAGATATCTTCTCAGTTTTTAGTGTTACGGGTTTTTCAGCATACCAAGATAGTTTTATGGTATTGCTGTTCATTCTGTAAATTGCCCTGAGCCAGTTCTGGGAGTGGCAATTTAAAAAATTGAGTAAATAAATAAATAGTCTATTTAGGTTATTCAGGAGTTCAGTGCAGGTGACCTTTAGGCAGAACTTCCAAGGATCCCAAAGAAATAGTAAGAAGACCGGTCAGTTCCAGAAGAGAAAAGTGGAGTTTCCAGCTTCTGAGCTAGCAGAAGGGGGTCTTTCCAGAAAGGTCACACAAGGTGATTGCATCTAGGCAGGACGGAGGCTTCACCCATGTCTGAGTCAGGTTGGGAGGAGACATTCAGGCAAGGTCAGTAAAAGTAATCAAGCCCACCTGGTAATTGGATTTTGTACTCAGGAAGACTTGTCCTTGCTGATGAAATTGACATAGATAGATGCCTGGCTTTGCAAGCCCCTGTGGCAATGGGTGTCCCATCAGTGAACCAGTCTCCTGCCCAAAGTTTTGGCCTCTTGTTAGCATAGCCTGAGGTGGGTCTTAGCCTTCTCTAAAGTGTGGCATAGCTAGCTCCTAAAATGGCTGCTGAAGCTAAATTAGCCAAGAAGGAGTCAGAGCAGACCACACACATCTGGGAAGGGGGTCCTGGTGATAGCAGAATTATGTGGTTTTAAAAATGGCTGGAAACTGTGAAGGGGAGAACAGTAAGGCCTTTGCTAGATTTGGACTGGCTTCTAAAGGCTAAGTATCACTGCCCTAAACTAAATGATGGAGAGATAGGCCTTTATTTTTCATCTTCAGAGGCACATCGTAGACCTTGGAAACAGATGCCATCTGCCCACACTCTTTTTGGAGTCCAGAGTGTACTACTTATCTTGGTGGGAGAAAGCTAATGTGTGTGGTACGGTTTGCTAACTTTGAATTCATGTTCAAGGTAATGGTAACAGATAAACAAAATAAAAGTAGATCTCTCTCCCCCCCCCCCGCCCCTTTTGCCTTGTGGATGGGGATAGTGTGGGTGTTGGACTTTGACATGGTTACACTTTGACACTCATTGTAATTATAGTTAAGTGCTGATCTCAAAGCTCTTCATTGATTTTGAGTTTTCCTCTGATTGTGCCTCTGATGCAACTCACAATGCAGGTCAAGGGGTGTGTCACTATATAATGCTCCCAGGCACAACCTGCTCAAGTATTAGAAGCAGGGCAGTCATACAGCAGCAATGTCGTGTCCGACAAAACCTCAGGCAGAGAATGCAGCAGCAGGAGCCCAAGGAGTTAACCTTGAGTTAACAGGGACCGTAGTTTCTCCTGTTGCTTCCCATGCAGAAACAATGTCTGCCCGGAGGTTACGCAGTGACGACTACGATGACTACAGTTCGACAGAAGTTTCTCCAGACAGCAGCCCCCAAGAAGGCTTGAGCGGCTTTTCCTCCCCATCATCCTACCAGCGGTTTGGAGAACCGGATGGGACAACGTAAGCATTTTTGTTCAGAGTTCATGTATGTTGGCACATAAGCTGTTTGCTGCTAGCGTGGGCAGACTGCCTACATCATGTAAATACATTTCAGGATATATTTATAAAAGAACTGATGTCTGTTTGTGTATGATTGAACTCACTGGTGTTAATTGGGGGGGTAAGCACAACAGTGCCCTGATTCTTTAATCTGGAAACCATTTTGCTCATGGACAAGTTCCTGTACCAGACAGACCTTTAGGGAGCGTGCACTGAGCCAGTCAGGAGGTAGTTTCAGATCATCTAGGTACAGAACTGGATCTTCTTCTGGTTCCTTATTCCCTCAGGAAAACAATGGCTTGCCAAGTGTGCACTGTTAAAATATGTGTTATCCCTTCACATTATTCTCTCCAGGCTGCTCTGGACATGGAAAACCTATTCTTTGCCTGCACTTGGTATATTGAAAGATTATCATACCCAAATAATCAGTTTGTACACTCTCACTTTATGTGTTGGGTCACCTGGAGCCTCGAATTCAGTTCCTGATCAGTAATGGTTCTTAATCCTTCCTTTAAATGAAAGCATTTCTATCTCCTTTTTGAAAATGAATTTTTGATGTTAGATTAATAAGTTCTCATTGTATTGAACACCTGCACCCTTCTGAAATCTCTTTCACTGTACTTTTAAGAAGCTGCGGGCTGCATCCTCTGCCTGGGAAGAAGCTGGATACTACTTTCTAGGACTCAGCTGACTTGAAAATAGATGTAAGGATGCATCCTGCAAGGGGCTTGATCAGTGATCCCCAACATGGTGCCTAGCAATAAGCATCTTGGCATCTTTTTTGCTTTTTCTTGGCAAAGCTTCTTTTCCCCCAAAGCAGAGACCTGGCCCTGGCTTTCTTCCACCTTGCTTGAAGAGCAGGTGTTTCCAAAGAACTCAGGAGGCATCATCTTTGTGTCTGCAGGGAATGCTCATGCAGAGCAGCTGCCTCTCCTGTAGAGGAGGGCTTGTAACATCCCTAAATTCTGTGTTTGGCTCCAATGCTCCAAGACAGCTGTTTGCACAACCCACCCTTGAAATTTGGAAAGTGCTCCCAGGGCTGACAAATCTGAAAGTGCCAACAGAGCTTGATGGTCTTGATATTTTTTTTATTTGACTTCTTTTCTCAGATGGTTTCAAACTTTAATACACCTCTTGAAAGGGAACATCGGCACAGGCTTACTGGGGCTCCCCTTAGCTGTGAAAAATGCTGGCATTGTGGTAAGTTGTCTGCTGCTGAATTTAATGTATTAGAAATGTTGGGGATAAGGCAGTAAGTCTTGGTTGCTTTTTATAGAAGCTGGTCTTGTTTTCTTGTTTCATTAAGCTGGTGTATTTCTCTATGATACTTGTCCTGATGGTTCAGGGAAGAAGAGTTTACCATTCCAACTTACCTGAGTAATTACAAAATGATTGGCATCTACTAGGCTACTATTTGTACTCTTGGTTAGCACAAAACCATTGCTGAGTGACCAAGAGTCCTAAATTAAGCTATGGGCTGTTTGTGTCCATTTCTGCGTTCCTCCAAGGGATCTGCTTCTGCAAACCAGGCAGATAGCAATGAAGTTTGTGGGCATACATGAGGATACATAGGGGCGGGGGTGCCATTCTTGGGCTTTGTTGGAATTTGCTAGCTCCACTTCCAGAAATCCCTGTGCCTACTCTGTAGTGAAATGGTCTTTCTTCCATGATAAAAACCTACAGCAGTCCCACCATTTCTTATATAAAAGCCCTGGTGTATCTTGGGGAAATAGTAAGCATGTGGTGAGAATTTATGCATTGAACTAAACACATTTCATTGCAAGGCAGTCTGGTTGCCTGGCTTGCTTTGAAAGCTATTGCAGTATTCTGTTTCAATCTAGGATGCAAGCAACATTAAGAGCAAAAAGTTAGAAAGCATGTGCTAAGTGCTGTTTAAACAAAAAGAAGGCAGCAGTTGCAGAGCAGTTTCTAAGCACTACATTGATTAAAAACACCCAAGCTAAAGATAGTTTCAGTATCCTCTTCTTTCTTTGCTATGGAAGTTCCAACCAAAACCTGTGTAGCCTCTAACTACAGGGAAGTTGTTTGTACTTTACGTAACAGCTAAGTTTATTAAACACTGTGTCTATCATCTGTGTAATTATTTCATAGGTCAGAGGTTTGTAGGTCAAAACTTAAGTGCACTTTCTGAAGTTAGCAGTATACAATGTCTTAATTTTCTAGCGTGGATGTTAAAACTCTTTCCACTATATTAGGTTCCTTGAGACATGTACTCAAGATCATATAAGTTACAATTGAGTAATGTTAAATCAAAACAAAAGTATTTAGTTACAGACTTCAAGGCAAGAAACTAAATGAAGCGATTTGCCATTTCCTTCATCTGCAACCCTGATAATCCTTGGTGGTCTCCCATCCAAATCTAAACCAGGGCCAACCCTGCTTAGCAGATGACAAGAATGGACTAGCCTGGTCTATCCAGGTCAGGGCCTTTTAGTGCTAGATGCTGTAAGCAGAGTTATAATAAATAATCCTTGGCCACAGGCTCTCAAGCTGGCAAACCAGGTGACTCAAAAATGAAAACAATAAAAAGAGGCAGCAACCACAGTTTAGATGGTTAGAAGGAAAGGTTTGGGCATGGTCCTGCCAAACTTAAGCTTTTTGGCATTTGATTGGTGTTAATACAGAGGAAAGCATGTGCTAAACTCTCCCAACAGGATCGGTGAGACTAAATGGCACTTATCTTGGTTCATAACCCATGTACTCACATGTGGTTTAAACACTTGCTTATAAGAGGTGGATGTTGGTGCCTCTGAAATGCTCTTCACAAACATTTTATAACATATGCCCCCAATTTTCACCCAGTTAGAGGTGCTCAAACTAATTTTGAAAAGAGAATACTGTGGAAGAGGATTTGAGAAGAAAGATAAGGGACTGAGGAAGAAGGAGAGATAAAAACCAAAGGAACTGAAATTGGATCCAGTGAGGAAAGACGTGTATTGAAGGATCTGGTGCAGAAGAACAAAATTAATTAGAGTGAGTGTAACAAAGAGTCTAAACCAAAGCCTTTGCAGTAGAGTGAAACTTCAAAGAGTAACTTGCAGTGGTGTCTAAAAGTTGGGATTACAGAGGCCCTTTCCACACGGGCCTAATACAGCTGCTTCGCAGCCGCACCGGCCTCACGCCTCCCAAGCAGCGCGAGGCCGCTGTTTCCCAACCTTGCTCCCCAAGCGAGGTTTTTGGGAAACAGCGGCTTCCAACCACTGCCGTGCAAATGGCAGCGGCTGGAATGCGCCATCACTCCCCCCTGTCCCAATCGACTTACCTTCCTTCGACCATCCGGTGCATCGCTGAGGCCTGGGGACACGCTCCCGCTGCCCTGTGACTCCGGAGCGGTCCCCTGGCCTTGGCGACGCACTGGACAGTCGCAGGGAAGGTAAGTCAATCAGGCGACGGCGCAGCGCGGCACCGTCGTCCCAGTAGTTTCTGGGACCGTTTGTGCAAATGGTCCCAGGGGTGTTGGGTCGGCGTCATGTACGCTGACCCAACCCCCACTGTGGCCGTGCGCAAACGGCCAGAGATTCATGAAAGCTTGTCTAAAAGGAGGAAAAGAGTGAGTTGGGAGACTCAAGGTTCTGTATTTTGGGAAAAGGTAGAGGGAAATGAAGTATTATCTAAAGTAAAAGAAGGCTCAAACCACAGAGTGGGCAACAGAAGATGCCAAAATGGCAACAAAAGGAGATTGCAAAGAGGAGGCAGAGATTAAAAAGAGGATCGTTGATGTTTTGCAGGATGTGTGTTTCTAGATCTTCTTAAAATGTTTGAAAGAAATGTTGCATTTCTCATGTTGGCCGCAAGAGGGCACTCTTCATAATCTTCCCCTTTTTGCAATGTTTAGATGGGCCCCATCAGTTTGCTTGTGATCGGAATAATTGCTGTTCACTGTATGCATATCCTGGTGAAGTGTGCCCATCATTTCTGCAACAAGTAAGACAAAAATACCCAACTCTTTCTGTTTTCCCTGGCAGCATCGTCCTCCTTTCTGTTTTCCACCTCTAGCCCTTGAACAGATGTCAAACTACGTAGCTAGTCCTATATTTCTAGAACATTGTTCTTTCATTTTCTCCTGCACCAAACCTGTGAGATAGTGATGAAAAAAAAATTGTATTTAGGGGGAACTGAGGTCGACAGATGGCAACTTGCATCAAACCAGTGAGTTAGGACTGAAAAATTACTTATTTATTAGGGACATTGCCGTTTACAAATGGCAGCTTGCCCAAGCACATCCACAGAATCCTAGCTAAGCTCTTATTGAAGCCAAATACATCTACTGCTCTGTAAACTGGACTATGCTGTGATTACCTGCAACAGTCACCAGAATGGTTACTGGTACTGTTCTGATCTTCTAGGACAGAAGGTAGAAAACCCATCCACTTTTCTGTGTGAGAAGGAAATCTTCATTGCCTGGAAAGGAAAAAGCCAGGGTAATGCCAATTCCACCCTGTTCCCTTGCTCAAGACAACGGAATGCCTTGTGCAGCAGCAATGTTGAAGATACTTTCCTTTTTAGAACGAGTGCTTCAACCCCCCCCCCCACACACACACATGATCACAACCATTCATGTCTGTTAGACACACTTGTGTGTGCACTGTGTGCCTGTTCTATCCTGTCTGCCTCCACTTAATTCAGTGTTTTGACATCTAAGCACAGGCCTACATAGATGTAAACATCTCAGCCAAACAGAAGCTTATCTGACTTAGATCTGCTTTTCTCTGTCTCACGTGTGGGATTGTACTGTGGAGAAGTGGAAGTGCTGCAGGGGGTGCATGAGAAGCTTTCAAACAGTAATGCTGTTACAATAGCTGTAGGCACACAATGTGTGGCAAATTTGGCTAGCTCAGATTCTAACAAAGGTACAGAGTCTTTCAACTCCACCTGGAGTACATGCATAAGAAATGACTGGTGCATTTTTCTTGTGACTCTTGAATGTCTTGCTTAGGTTAAACAGGAAAACAGCGCAGATTTAACATGATGCAGAAAAGTGACAGAAATGTGCCTATTCAGTGGGGCCTTTGTTGCAATGCAATATGCTTTCTCCCCCAACAAATAAATCTATAGCAAGTGGATCAGCATATTCAGATGTGCTTTTTCCCTTCCTCTCCAGACACCAAAAGCCGTTTGTGGATTATGGAGATGCTGTGATGCATGGACTGGAAGCCAGCCCCAGTGCTTGGCTCAGGGATCATTCCATCTGGGGAAGGTATGTGTCCTGTTTCCAGATGGTGATGTATGGTCAGGCTGAGTAGTGCCAGTAGCATGTATGAGGAAGAGAATTTTAAATGGAAAAGTGGGATGTAGCTTTTATAAAATAAGAGGACTGATTTGGATTGTTTCAAATAGCAGTGGAAGAAACAGATTTTATTGGAGGGTTATCCTAGTCAAGGTGGCAGGAGATCTTTGTATAACAATTCAAAGCAGTGGGGGGGGGGGGGGGGCTCAAAGGCCCAGGTTTATCAGGGTTTTTTTCCAAGAGAGAAGGCATGTAAACTAGAAGAGGGTTAAATCTCCAGAGCATCTTCCCTGATATGGTTTAAGATTCCTTGTGGCTGCTTTAAACAAAACAAAAAAAAAAGAACCAGATCCTGTATCTCCACCATCTTGTCAAATTTGACTACAAAAGTCAGAGATCTTTAGATAATCACAAGACTCTCTCTCATTTCGTGAATGGGGAATACCTACTTTCAAACTGGCATGTTTAGCGTGGAGTTAACCGGGAATCAGCTTATCACTTGTATGCATCTGATGGACAACTAGTTACAGTTGCTTAGGGATACTGTGTTTATTGCAAGTTCTTGCTGTGTGAAAAACTTCACCAGAGCCTTAGAAAGCATTAGTATGCCAACTTGATAGCTGTAGTGTTCTAGAAAAGCAGTATTTTTAGGCTTGTGGAATTGTCCCCTTGTTTCTGATCCTTTAGCAGTGCCACTGGTACTGTTACACATTTCTGGAACCATGAGAGCTAGATATGTTATGTGAGTTGTAATGCTAACAGGCAAAGCTACTGAAATATGTTAGATTATTTCAAATATGCTGAATTGTTACAATAACTTCAGTCTGCAAATGGCATATCTTTTTTGTTCTTTTCAGGCATGTAGTGGGTTTTTTCTTGATTCTCACTCAGCTGGGGTTTTGCTGTGTGTATTTTGTATTCTTAGCTGACAATCTGAAACAGGTAAGATTTAAATACAATTTTATTCTTTGTTAATTCTCTGTTTTATGTCCAGCTGTAATTCTGGATTATTCTTAAACCTCCTATAATTCAGTAAAATACAAAGCATCCAGAGTTGGGGGGAAAAGGGGATATGTTTCTCTTGGTCATTTGCTTCCTTTTTGTATGGGACTGGAGCTAGCCTTCATGTCATGGTGATTACTTTGTTCTGAGGTTGTGCCCATGTATGTTTCTACTACCTGCAAAATTCCTTACAATTCATAGCTGCAAAAAGTATGTTGCTTACAGCATTATTCCATTGATTTCAATTAGTTTAGACTGTGGAAACTCAGTAGGGCAGGCAAGGGAGAGATATTCTGCCAGTCGTATGGCAATGGCAATAGTTTTAACCTGACCTGTCTTCCTTCTCTTCTTCTGGAGGTTGGTCCCTCCTCTTGTGCTATTGCACAGCTGCCGGATTAGAGCATCTTCCCAAGATGACATCATAGCAGTTAGGCACAAAATGTAGGAAACTGTTTATTAGGAATTATTTTAATTGCATAAATGTGGTTTTAAATTTGCATTTATATGCATTTACATTCATTCATTTATTCATCAAATATATAGGCCGCCCTCACCCAAAAGGTGGACAACAAAAATAAAATAATGTAATATATAATTTAATTTTTAATACCCATAATACTAAGTAATAAAACCTTCAGGAACCATTTAAAACATAGGCAGATGGCGAGAGAAAACCCAACCCCCTCCCTCCTGCAACTGAGCCCACTGGAGGCCAGGTACGATCGCGTCACATTCAACCCGGCTGGCCAAATGCCTGGTGGAATAGGTCCATTTTACAGGGCCCTGGTTTCTCTAGGGCAGGGGTCTGCAACCTGCGGCTCTGTAATTTGCCTGCCAAGAATCTTTGTTCTGAATTGAGTTTTCTAGAAAGTGTTGCAAGATTTCTGAGTATTGTCAGACTGGAACTCTTCCACTATAGAGCAAAAAGTAGTTTCATTAATTTTCCTGGGCTTCATAGAGAATTAGTAGTTGTTTCCCATGCAGTCAGAACAAGGGTTAGGTTATCTCCCGAGTGAAATCTGGGTTTTGTATTTCAAATATTTCATTTTTGCTTTGATGTTTGAGAGGTAGGAAGCAAAGACCCTCATGCAAGAACTTGTGATAGTGTACGTGGCTGTACAAATCTGTTTTGTTTGTTCTAATTGGCCAGGCTTCTTCAAAATATGAAATCAGTACAGATTGCAAAATAAGTACCCTGTTGATAAAAGCACATGTACAAAAGCCAGATATTTTTAAAGGATATAAACCAGTTTTCTCTTTTCAGTAATCATTGTTATTTTTTTAAAGTGCCCTACTTTCCTTGTTGACAAAGCTGGCATCATTGTGCAGAATTCCTCTTTCTTTTATTTACTACTTCCTTTCTATTAAATGTTATCTAAGCCACTAAATACCACAGATAGATTGGTTTGCAGAACTGCTGTCTTAGTCAGAGAGGATGTAGCCTCCCTCTTGGCTATGAAATACCTGGCAAGGGGATTTAGGGTCAGTCGTGTAAGCCAAGGTGAATGGGGGAAAGGCATATATACTTGTTTTAAAATCTTATTTTACAAAATATATGACCTTCCTTTCTGCCCCAAGGTGGCTAACAAATTAAAACATACATAATCAAATCACATAGTTTATTTAGAGTCAATATCCAATAATAACAAACAACAATAGTACCAAATGGCCACAAAATAATACAATACGAACAATTATACCTGTAATTATGAAATTAATAAAAATAAACTAAAATTGATCATAAATTTATAAAATAAATTATAAGTGAAAAGTTGATTGCAATCTTAAAATCATAAAATTTACAAAAAATAAAACCACATCTTAAAAACCATCCAAACCAACCAAAGCAAAATGAGTAAACAAAACAGACCTTTAAAAACTATTTTAAAAATGGGCGAAAAGGGAGGACCAGTAAAGGAGCACTAGATGAAACAAAGTGTTCACACTCTAGCAGAAGATGGCAACAGGAGATAGGTGAATATCCCTGAGGATAGAGTGTTAGAGTTTTGGTCCTACTACCAAGAAGGCCCTCTGAGGATGACTGCAGTGTTTGTCTGGGCTCATAAGGAAACAGTCAGTCCTTCAGGTATGTTGGCCGCAGACCATATAGGGCTTTGAAGGTCAATATCAGCATCTTGAATTGAGCCCAGAAGCAATCTGGGAGCCAGTGTCAATGGAACAAGGCTTGAGTGATGCGGTCCTTACAGTCTAGTCCAGCCAACATCCACACACAGTAAATGTGGAGTTCTGGTAGAATGTGGAATTTCTTCGGCTTTTTGACAGATATGGCAAAGGGAAGCAAATGTGGGGATTAAAGATCATTGACATAAAGTATGTACCCACATTGCTTAAAACAGATGCTGCACTGTGTAGCCATCATTTTCTGGGATTCTCCTGATATGCATATCTTTGGCAATAAATGTATGTCTCGAGTTACTTTTGCATCCAACTTTCAATGTTGTGTGCTTGTTACTGGTGCTTTTCTCAGCTCCTTGGCTGAAGATGAACATTTGGGAAGTGGTCATTATTCTTTTCCACCCACCTCTTTCCAAGGATTGCCTCTAATGTAATGCTTGCTGTTCCCATCCATAACTTGTTATGGCCTTTTTGATTTCAGCAGAGTAACCAAGGGGCTTTGAATGAACTGTTATTCTGGGGGTTTTTACTTTTTTTTTTTAAAAGAAAACTACACAGTTGAAGTTTTTAGCCACATTCAAAGCTGGCTGGGGGTGGGGGGAGAGATCCACACTGCTGGATGCCATGTGAGACTACATCAGCGGATTTACCCTTTCCGGGGCACATGACCGGGCAGAGGGGTGGATCTGCGATGCTTGAATGCAGTGCAGAATGCTGTGTAAGCATTCCCGTGCCACTGCCGTCACTGGTGTAGCAGGGGCAGTCCAGAGGCATAGCCAGGGGAGGGGCCAGCACTAGTTGACTTCTACCTGCTGTTGTCTCTGCTACGTTGGGGCCTGGGGCTTTGGATTTATGACACCTTTTTGGTGATGTATGTCCATGAAGTCCAATGGGCACTTTCTGGCAGTCAGGAGGCTCTTTTTGGGGGGGTCAATTTTGCCTCCTCGCACCTCCAAAAAGCCCGCTTGGAAATGATGGAGCAGAGCAGCTGCGGAGCCAGGTCTGGGCACCCAGCCCTTTGGATGGGACTGTAAGATAGCCATTTTAACTGTGTCACTCTCAGGGAGGCACAAAATATGTGGGAAGGGAGCTTTCAGTTTGGAATTGCATCAGAATTCCGAATGAAATGGGGTGGGGTAGAATTGCACAAGGTAATTTTCCCTCTTTCATTCAACACTCAGTTATTGTCTGAATCACAAATTCCTTTTGTTGTTGTTGCATGATTTGCTTTTCTGATGCACATCTTTCATTCAGCTGATCAGTAATGCCCCAAACATCTCATTCTTGTACTGTACAGACAGTAAGTCTGTACACAGCACAGTTAACACCAGGCTAGTGAATTCAAATACATAACTCTCAGCATTTCTGCCTTGGCATTTAGCTCTGGTTTTTTTCCTGTGACTTTTCACGTGGGTTGGATGTGTCTTGAAAGCAGTGAAGGTATTCATTCAAACTGCAGTGAGGACATGTGCTAGTGTTTTGGACAGTATCACCTGGATGTTTTCCTCCTGCTGCTTGTTATCACCTCAGCATTTACCCACTGAAATCAGTGGGTGCTGTTCCTTCTTTCCTGCTGATTCTTCCCTCTTGCATGGACTGCATTGCCTTTGCTACTCAGAGGCATAGCCAGGGGAGGCAAGAGATTTGTTTGACCCTTGAGATTTTCTCTGTACATTCACCATGGCTTTTATAAATAACTTCTTTTAAAGCCAGCTGTTGTATGCCCCATTTTAATGTTTGCATTTGCCCCAGATAAACTTGGAGGATCTCATCATCATCCTGCAGAACAAGGAGGTGCTTTTCCTTCCTTCTAACATAGGGAGAAAGGGAACTCATTCATTCAATAAAGAGGCTTCTTCTGGATTGAGTAATGGGAAGGAAGTGGAGGTCTTCCAAGGGTGGTCTGCCATAGGTAAGGAATTCAAATAGCATTCTGCAAAGAGGCCACCCACCCATTAAATGACTTAATGTTACCAGAGAGTAAAGTAGTCAGTTTCTACAGGGCATTTTCTTTGAATGGGCATATGAATGTTTGACATCTCCTCCACCACTTATGGTTCTCTTCGACTGAGATGTGCAGAGAGAAATTTGTCTGTTCCTGTAGAAGGCATCAACCTGCCTCCACTTTCCCAGAGAAATACCAAGTGCTAATGGTAGTTCATGACAGCTTTACGCCTCCACTTGAATCTTCATACACTTCAATAATTCCACCTTGAACTCTAATTTTTCATTAGCTATAATCAAATAGCTTTTGATCCATCATAATGTGTGGGTCCAGCTTTACACAAACATGTGAAGCTGCATTATGCCATGTCATTGATTCATCCAGCTGGAAATGGTCTATTCTGACTAGCAGTAGCTCTTCAAGACTGTAAGCAGAGTCTTTTCCGGTATGTGTCCTACCATAGATATATCTTCCCGAAAAATCTACTGCTTCTACTCCCACTTCAGCAGCCTGAACCTGCTGCAGAAATAAAGCACTGAACTTTAAAAATGCTGTTGCCGTATTGCAAGGGTTCCCTACCTTCTTGACCTTGTGCCTATTTCTAGAGATTTGAGACAGGCTAGTGAGCAAAACCACAAAACGACTGTCGTTGGGAGCAGTTACAAAAGCTAGAGAGGTCCCAAGCCATTACAGATACCCTTTTATAACTGAGGCAGCTATTTTGGAATTGGTGCTCATCACACAACCAAAGGTGATGCCTCTTGGGATCTTCCTAAAGTATCATGCTTCAGTAAAGTACAGATAAGCCATGAATGGCTCTTTGTTCGGGAGAAGTTGGTGCCGGGAAACACATCAGTGCATAGCATGTTGCCCATGGGAGCCACATCAGGGATGACTGCTCTAATCAAGTTTGTGATGACTGGTTGTTTAGCTAGGAATCTATGTTCTGGGTTAGCTGCTGGTAGTAACAAATGTGTCCCTTTTATCTCTCAGGTCTGCTAGCGATTCTGATTCCTCGGCTGGACATCGTCATCTCTCTGGTGGGCTCTGTGAGCAGCAGTGCACTAGCCCTGATCATTCCGCCCCTTCTGGAGATTTCCACATACTACTCCGAAGGCATGCATCCCGCTACCTTGGCCAAAGATGTGGTGATCAGTCTCCTGGGTTTCATTGGATTTGTGGTGGGGACCTATGAGTCTCTCTTGGAACTCATTGCACCAGCAGCCCCCAATGCCACAAGTGCCTTACTGTGACATCACTTTCAGTTCTTCATTGCCATTGAATATTTCCCCAGCCATTTGGTCAGATTCTTGGTTCTTCCTCTAGCAGCTCAACTGATTTTTGTCCCATTCTGCTTTCCGAGCATCTGTGTTCTGCAGCCTTAAGGACCAGGCTACTGTGGGAAAAGGGAGCACAGGCTTTTTATTTCTCTGGCTTGATAAGGCCTGAGAACCCTCATGATGTGGGGATTGGCCTCTGGTTGTAATGGAAATACCGCTTTCTGTTCATCTGGGAACAGACACTAAATAGTCTGCAAGGATTGATTCTTAGTTACTAGATTTCTGGATTTAGAGAAATTAATGTGTGGGAATTAAGAATCTCATAATTCTGAACAGGTGGATTTGAGTCCTGTAGCACCTTAGAGACCAACAAGATTTTCAAGGGATAAATTTTCAAGAGTCAAATCTTTGTCAAAAACAAGTCAGAATTGAAATCTGAGTCTTTTTGTTCCAATCAGAAGGTAGGAGGCGTGTTGTAAAGAATGCAAAGGTACAGTGTTCTGGTCACCCTTATAAAAACCTTTAAGCATATTACCAAGCCTTGAGAGGAAAGACCCCCCCCCATTCCCCTTTGGATTCTGTTCCAAAGCACTTCCACCTGATTACATGAAGCTCTTACTGGGTACACATCTCCATGTCTATCTTAGCAAACAGTGTGATCCGGAAATGGCATTCAGAAGTAGTGGCCAGTGCTGAGGAAAGACAGACAGGTAGCAGCACTTAAAGGAGTTGGACTTCTTTTGCACAGGCATTTTTAATATTTGTGAGAGAGAAAGAGGCCAGGAGAAGATCAATTGTGAACATTTATGCAGATGCTGTATACTCTCAAGTGTATGTTTCTATCTCGTCCATTGTGGTCCCTATATTAACTGTCTGGAAATGGTTAATGAGTTATATGCCCCATAAAATGGAGGCAACGTCAGTCAGACTGTGTGCAGAAGATGGTCAGAAGAGAAGTAAATCTAATATTCTTGATTAAATAGCTAATACCCCAGAGGACAGAGTCAGAATTCAAAATGACCTGGACAGATTAGAGAGCTGGACCAAAACAAACAAAATGAATTTTAACAGAGATAAATGTAAAATACTACACTTAGGCAGAAAAAATGAAACACACAAATATAGGATGGGTGCCACCTGGCTTGACAACACTACATGTGAAAGGGATCTGGGTGTATTAGTAGATCACAAACTGAACATGAGTCAGCAGTGTGATACGGCAACCAAGAAATCCAATGCGATTCTGGGCTGTATCAATAGGAGTATAGTGTCTAGATCAAGGGATGTAATTGTACCTCTCTATTCTGCATTGCTTAGACCTCACCTGGAATATTGTGTACAGTTCTGGGCACTGCAATTAAAGAAGGATATTGACAAGCTAGAACGGGTCCAGAGGAGGGCAGCCAAAATGGTAAAAGTTCTGGACTCCATGCCCTACAAGGAGAGACTTAGGGAGCTGGGTATGTTTAGTTTGGTGGAGAAAAGGTTAAGAGGTGACATGATAGCCATGTTTAGATATTTGAAGGGATGTCATGTTGGTGAGGGAGCAAGCTTGTTTTCTGCTGCTCCAGAGACTAGGACCAGAAGTAATGGATTCAAGGTGAAGGAAAAGAGATTCCACCTAAACATCAGGAAAAACGTCCTGACATTAAGGGCTGTTCAACAGTGGAATTCACTGCCTCAGAGAGTGGTGGAGTCTCCTCCTTTGGAGGTTTCTAAAGAGAGGCTGTCAGGAGGGCTTTGATTGTGTGTTCCTGCATTGCAGAGGATTGGACTTGATGGCCTTTGGGTCTCTTCCAACTCTATGATTCTGAATGAGACTTCCCAGTGCAAAGGTCATCAAGTTAGCAGAACGATGCATGTTGGAGTTGGGAATGCACTATAGAAAGCGATTTTTAAAAAGAAGTAAATTTATTTGCAGTTGTGTATTCACAGCTGGGGATGGTCAGTTGCAGGATGCAATCTTCCATCTTTTTGGTGAAGTTTGCAGTAGAATTCTCCTGCTCGCTTGCTAAAAAAAAAAAATGCCGGGCAAAGTGGAAACAGTGATCACACAAAATCTAGTTTACGGGGGCAGAAAACTCTGCCCCTTTTAATTTTGGTAGATACTGGAACGTATTATTTCTTCACTATTTTGCTGCTGTAAGCCATTACAAATGGCTCCTATTTATAGCCTGGGGCAAAAGAATACAATTTTAAGTGCCAATTTGCTTTGACAAGGCCCAAATAATGTTGTCAAAAATATAGGTCTTACCTTGTGCTAGATATATAATCATGAAATAATAATTTGCATGTTAACATGTTAAGCTTCAGAGCACAAACAGATCAAGTTTTAAACTTAATTTTGTTTCATTGTGTGAGCTATGGCATTCATTTATTTGTTGAACCTACCATAGTCCAGCTTCTAAAGTTCTAACATGCATATAGACTGAACTGAGATGCCTATCTTTTATTCAGTAAGCCAAAAGCTTCTGAGCTTGGCTTCCCAGTTTTAAAAAAAAGAGCATAAGGTCAGTGGTGTATTGTCCAAGAGGACAGGTGGGATCAAATGACCCTGGGCACAATAAATCGCCCCCCCTCCTTTCCCACACTTACCTGGTTCAAAAAAGCTGGATCAGTGCGGGGGAGGCGCCTAAGGACAGAGCCGGCCTGCTGCTGCAGTGCCCATCCAAGCCAACTCCTTCCAGCAGCCGGCCTGCTGCTACAGTGCCCATCTGAGCCGCCCCCACCCATGAGCACAGGCGCTCGGAGCAGGTGTTGTCCCCGGGCACCATTTCACCCCAATATGCCTCTGTAGGAGGTAGAGCTTCTTTGTTGGAGCAGTCAAGCAATATGGCTGCTTCATACACCTGTGACAGAGAAGTTTGGACTTCTTATAGGTTGGAGCAAAACAGCCAAACATAGTGCTTCAATGTTCATAGTTCCCGAACGAAATAGCTTCATTCAAGTATGGGTAACTTGATACAGGATAGTGTTATTTAGAAGCCAGTTTCCCTTTTAAGAATTTAGTATACTCTGGCTTCAAATAAGAAACCTGATGAATATGTCTATCTGTTAATACTGTTATTAAAGAAATGATCACCATCCCTCTTCTCATCCTCCAAAGTGCTCATTCAGTGCATTTTACACTTTTAAGAGCACATCTCTTCCTATATGGTTTATGTCAAATTTTATTAGTGCTTAAAATGCTTGCAAAAAGGAAAGGAAAAAAGATCAGAAACTATAGAAAGTGCACTTAACATAAGGATTCCCAGTCATCATGTGTGAGAAGAAAAAAAATAATCAGTTGCTCTTTAATGCACATACTTAAAGTTCCAACCTAACAACCACTACTGATGAGTAAGACTTTTCTCTGTTAAGGTTTACAATAATAATCCATTAATCTTCAAAATCACTAATCATTTTACTTTTTTCTGTTTTACCAAAGTAATCCATCAACAAGTTCCAATTATCCAAAAATTTTACTAAACCAATTTTTTAAAAGTAATGAAGTGAGTTTGGCATCTCCCCCAACTCCAAAACCTTCACCCACCATTCTTCCATTGCAGGTATCTCTGAAGAGTTCCATTTTTGTGCATAAAGTATTCTTGCAGCTGATGTCATGCATAAAAACAAGGTTCCATTTTTTTTCTTGAGAGATCTGTCCATAAGTCCCAACAAGGAAGCTTCTGACTTCAATTCTATATTCATTTTAAAAGTCTTTTGTACTATTGAATGTATTGACCTCCAATACTCCTTAGCTTTTTCAAAAGTCCACCATGAATAGTAAAATGTTCCTTCTTGGTGTTCCTATTTCTGACACTTATTAGAAATGTTTTTGTACATCTTCACTAATTTTCTTGGTGTCACATACCATCAATACATCCTTTTATAAAAATTCTCTTGTAGATGAGAGCTCAATGTAAATTTAAGATCCCTTGACCACATATTCTCTCATTGCTCTATTTGTATATCACACCCAAAATTAGTGGCCCATGTTCTCATGCATCCTTTCACTTCTTCCATTTCATCTCAACAGTAATTTGTACATTTTTTAAATAATATGTTCATCATTGGTACATAATTCCATTTCAAATTCAGTCTTGGTATTTTCAAAACCATAGTGTTTTATCTAATTTAAATCTCCCAGAGATTGTAAATAAGGGAACTAGTCACAAGAAATGCCTCTTCTTACACAGGGAGGGAGACAGGAGGTTCCAGGCACCCAGGTGTAAAGCCAAGCAAATTCATCACATGCTCTGGTTGTTCTTGCTGTAACATTGGATTGGATTGAGACTAAATATTCAATTACTGGAATGGAACTGCCTGCTTCCCCACTCCAACTGCAGGTCAGTGATCTCCATCAAATCCTGTTCTTGCAGGATAGACTAACAGCATGCAGGGGACTCTGCAGTGGGAATGGAGAATCAATGGAAACTGACGGTTCAGTCTGGATTCAACCTATTACCATTTTGCTCATTCCAGAACACCTGTACAGATGTTACCAAAGCATAATCCTGCTATATAAATAGGTAGAAATTAGGTCCTGTGGTGCCAACACAAGTAGATCAAATATTTGCACAAATTTTAAGTGACGTTACCATGATACTGACTCAGTGGTATATTCACACAAGAAGTTTCCACATTAATAATTTATGAACTGGCATTTAGGTTGAACCTTCTTTTATAGATCTTTGAATCAGCCTGTTAGAATAGTTCTGCCACAGCCAACAGGTTTAAATTTCTGAAGTCTCTCTCAGGGCAATGTAGGAATGCAAGTATAATCCGTGGTCATGAATATTTTCTGTTGTTTTATGGAAGAGAAACTGAAGACAACCATTATATATTGAGGAGGAGTAAAAAAAAAACCTTGCACCTGTGTATTGTAGGAGAGTATTGAGTTTTTAAAAAGAGATGTATGTAAGAAGCAAGAATGGTGAGATGGTGAAACAGTTCTTGTAGAACTTGCTTTGCCTTCATGTTGCTGTAGAGCTCATCTCAGTGCTATGGCAGGGGAGGGAGAAACAAGCATGCATATAAACTACTGGAGAACAGCAGTCATGACAATTTGGGTTGGGACACTATTCCCCTGAGTTTCATAGAACTTCCACCACGTAGAAGTTAGGTAATGCTGCCTTGTATTAGCGGAAGGTATTGGTGTCAATAGTCTAGCCCTTCACATTGCATCCATGCCATTAATATTATGCATTTGCTGCCATAGAATTTAGAAACAAACGTTTGGCTACAAGTCTGTAATTGTCTTAATCTGTCATTGTTAACAGTTCTGTAAAATATTTATTCTGATTGAACTCTGTGAGTATTCCTTTCAGCAAACATGGCAATGATTCTGGATTCCTAAACAATTAACTGCTTTAACATCCTTTCCTAATGGGGAAAAGTTATGTACATAGTAACAGGTTTATTTCTACTTTAACATCTACTGTTGGTGATAGGGGTGATTGTGCAGTTTTGTATGTTTCCAGGAATGCATCAGTCTTTGGGAGGTATGTGAGATACGAACTGTCCCGCTTACTTCCATCTAAAATAAAATACTGTAGAAATAAACTATACCTTAGCAGCACGGAACACTAATAGTAGTTCAGCTTTATAGAACTGAATCCCAAAAAATTGCCCTATATGTTCACTGTCTGCACCTTTTTGCAGGAGAAAAATAAGACAAGAGTCCCTTTACTGTTTTCTAGGGAATTGTCACCAGATAATTTAAAAACTACCCTCTCTCTAGTTGAATGTTAATCCGTTTTTACAAGTGCAGACTATGTAGTTGGGCATTTTATTTTTACTTTGACAGTAGATAAAAGGGAATTTCAACCAAATATGTGCTTGGATATTTATTTATTTATTAAAAATGGCTGCAGTTTTGCAGCCTGTTTATAAAATTCACATTGCAGCTAGGGCCTTCCTCAGAATTTTGGGGGAAGAAACTTGTTAACCAGCCTTCCAGCAGTGGCTCCAGCATGAACCAAACCTTTGTAGTCTGAGGCACACATTTGCTGCTCTTTCCATAGATGATCATGAAGAGGAAAAAGTCTGTTCCTTGTGCAAATCCAGTTTTTAGGGTTGATTTTAAGCCCTGGTACTCTGGATTGGGAGCACTGGGGCTTTCTATGTGGTTAACTAGAAGACAGAATTGTCAACTCAATTACAAAAAAATTCAGCATTTTTTTAATATTGCAGAATCAAATGAATTCAAATAAATTTTAGTGAGTTGAAAAAAGAAATGCATAAAATTAGCCCATCAAAATAATTTTTCTGGATGAGATGGTTTTGGACAAAAAAAGGTGTGTGTATTTATCTTGAATCAGTCAATGTACGTTTATTTGTACCTCAATCTGTATATATTGTGAGCATGCACTTTTGCTTCCGCACCTATCGAGTGGGGAAGAACTGTCTTGATGTATGATGGTGCTTGTACCTAGATCATGTTCTTTTATTGGTGTTTACTCAATAAAGTCTGTTTTTTACTTTGACAAGGATTCTATAATGGTTTATTTTAAACATATTGTGTTGCTTTTATGTGGCTTTAAAAGTCTCATCAGTGGATTACTCATTCCACTTATATTTTGCATAAAAATGTGATAAGTTTATCCCAATCTGAAGTATTATTTCCATCCTGTTCCATGGCCTGATTTGCCATTTGTGAAAACCAGGCCTACGTTTGCTTTGTTCGGGACCAGATTTCTAAGCTGGTATTTGACTATTTTTCATCTAGAGCAGAGCAATTTCCAGCTGCTGAAGAAACAGTATCCATTCCCTCTGCAACAATTTTTTTTCTTTCTCAAATGTTCCCTACATGCCATAGCTGCTGCCTCAACTGTGTACTGCATATTTTGTTTGGTTCATGTTAGTAACTCCAGGCAAGAACAGCAATTCTGCAGAACATCTGGAAGGACCTGTTTACAACCTGTCCTTTGGGTCAGTTCCTAGATACAGTCTGGCTAGCTCCTCTACTTCATCTCCTCCTACTGCTGCTGCCGGCCTTACCAAGCCTGCTCTGACATGATGGAGCAGCCCCTGGCAGTCTACCTTCTCTTTTTTTTTTTAGCCACATGCATAGGAGGAACCCTAAATGGGCTCCCACTAATCTATCTTGGTCCCCTGTCCAATATAAGAATACAATTAACATCAGTCAGAATCCACAGGTATATCCCAGCCCTTGTCTTCTTCATGAAGATTTGCACAAGAGCACACTTCCCTCCAAATACTTTAAGGTAAACAACCCGAATACATGAGGTATAGGACTTCTAAGTGACCTTTATTACAGAGTTCAATGGATAGATAAATGGAATTAGAGTGAGGGTTTGAGGAATGAGGATTGTCCAAAGTGGAGAGGAGCAGCAGTGGCGTAGGAGGTTAAAAGCTTGTGTATCTAATCTGGAGGAACCGGGTTTGATTCCCAGCTCTGCCGCCTGAGCTGTAGAGGCTTATCTGGGGAATTCAGATTAGCCTGTACACTCCCACACACGCCAGCTGGGTGACCTTGGGCTAGTCAGCTTTTCGGAGCTCTCTCAGCCCCACCCACCTCACAGGGTGTTTGTTGTAAGGGGGGAAGGGCAAGGCGATTGTAAACCCCTTTGAGTCTCCTGCAGGAGAGAAAGGGGGGATATAAATCCAAACTACTCCTCCTCCTCCTTCCTCTTCTTCCTAATAGGCATATTTTTAATGTACATACCTGTATTTTTGCACACTCGCCCTCCAAGCTGGATTGGGATGGTTCTGCAAACTGGACATAAGGAATGCATGCAAAGGTAGGAAAAAATTCTGCTTTGGGAATCTGAAAGGTAATCTTGGCATCCAATCAATAACCATCAGAATAACATTGGTTTTCCGGGCTGTATGGCCTTGTTCTAGCAGCATTCTCTCCTGACGTTTTGCCTGCATCTTCTCCAGGAGCTTCAGTAAAGATTTGCTTTGTACCCACTAGGGGTCACTTCACTCAGTGAAAGCTATATGTCATTGACAAGGAATTTCACCATAACATTGCTAGGAGTGTATCTTAAACATGGGCTTTGCAGACTATCAGTTTCCAGGGTAATAAATGCACACTTGTAAGGCTTCTCAAAGTAGCTTATGAACTCCTTTTCTCTTCCTCTCCATGCAACAGACACGTTGTGAGGTAACTGAGACTGAGAGAGTTTGAATGAACTGTGACTAGCTTATAGTCATGCAGTAGGCTCCATGTATAGGAACGGGAAAACAAATCCAGTTCTCCAGATTAGAGTCCACTGCTCTTAACCATTATATCATGCTGGCTTTCAGACAGAAGACCCTGCAGGGAGATTTCTCCCAACCAAAGTTCATTAACAAAAGGTTCTTCATTCAGTCAGATGACTGCTACTAAACCATGTCAAGCTCAATGGGAATAAGAGAACTCTGAGAGGTTTCAACAATCCACTTAATTCATAACATAACTTTGTTGCTAAACAGTTGCTTAATTTAACTCTATTAACAAACATAAAAGCCCTGTTGGATCAGACTAGTGATCTAGCTAGTCCAGCATCCTGTTTCCCAGTGGCCAAACAGATGCTTCTATAAGCCATAAAAGAACAGCTTTGGAAGCCCAAAGCCACCCCAGTTGTTGCCCTCCCCAGTCACTGGCATTCACAAGTATTTTAGCTCTGAGGTTTCATTTAGACATTAACAATATCATTTTGCCAACAAGACAGAGTGTTCTAAGAGTTAAGCCTTCTAAGGCTATGCCAACCTCATTGAATTCACAGAGGATTAACCACAGCTGGCCCTTTCAGATCCTGCTTGAGCAAATGTATGCAGAATTATAGATTCCTTTGAGATGCACCAAATATTTCTGCAAACTTTATCCTACTATATGACCTCAAAATCAGCCTTCTCACCCCATTTTGATTTTTTAGCCAGCTCTAAAGGCTGGTGGTTGGCAAAGAGTGAGCATGATCCTCTTGTACTCCTTTCTGAAACTGTGGTTCAGTGCCCCGTAAATCACAGCATTCAGGCAGCTGTTAAAGTAGGCCATGAAATAGCTTGCTGTGAAGAGCCATTTGGGCATGGAGGAATCCAGTGTTGGTTTCAGGGCAACTGCAAAGCCAATGAGGTTCAGTGGAGCCCAGCAGATAGCAAAGAGAACAAAGACAATAAACATGGTCAGAAAGTTCCAGAAGTCATGAGGCTTTATTCTGGGTTGGACATCTGGCTTGACTCTCCGCCGTACCTGGAGCACGAGGATCCAGATTCTTAGGTAGCAATAGCTGACAATGGTGATAGGCAAGAAGAAATGAATGACTACCACTGCTATAGTGTAAAGGGAGCTGACGGATTGGGAAAAAGTACAAGAATAGACTCGAGGATCATACTTTAGGGATTCCACAAAGAGGTTCGGCATGATTGCCAGCAAGGTAAGGGCCCAAACTAGCCCCACGTAGAAGAGTGTGTTGGGGCAGGAGAAAAGCCTGTCGAATTTCAGGCTATGGCAAATGTAGCAATAGCGGTTAATGGCAATGCCGGTAATGTTGAAGACGGAGCTTATGACGCTCATGCCCATCAGAAAACCGCTCACCTGGCAGTGTAAGCCTCCCATCACCCAGTCGTCATGGAAAATGGCTATCAGAGCCAATGGGAAGGGGTACAAAGCAGCCAGCAAGTCTGCAATCGCCAGGCTGACCACAAAGGCATTCCCTGGAATTAAAAAGAGAGGAGCTTCAAAGATAATGTGAGTTATAAACATGATGAGGATTTAGTGGGGCTTATTTCTTCAATATAATTATACCTGCCTGTGTCTCAAATCACTTCACATAAGTGAATGGGGCACTCGCCAATTTATACCTGAGATTGATCTGTTCCGCCATATATAAAGGAGAGATCCATTTTATAAGAAACCTCCAAGATACAACTGGTTGTGGTGGGTTTTCCGGGCTGTGTGGCCGTGGTCTGGTGGATCTTGTTCCTAACATTTCGCCTGCATCTGTGACTGGCATCTTCGGTGTGTAACAGACTTCCCTCTGTGATACACCTCTGAAGATGCCAGCCATAGATGCAGGTGAAACGTTAGGAACAAGATCCACCAGACCACGGCCACACAGCCCAGAAAACCCACCACAACCAGTTGAATCCGGCCGTGATATATACAAATAAATGGTAGATGATAAGGAATTCATGTTATATATCGACAAACTGGTGAAGATTAATATTGATTTAAATAACGACTTAATTTTCATGGGTGTAATGGAAGACAGAAGGGTGGATAAACAATATAGCTATATGTATAAAATAATGATTAAAGCAGCCCATGCAACAATAGCCCTGGGCTGGAAAGAAAAGAAAAAATGGACACTTCAGAAATAGTTAGAATATATCTGGGAACAAGTGACACTTGATATTTTCGATATATTAACCAAAAATAAGATGTGGCAAGATAAACAGAATGAAAATTTGAAGATATAGATAATATATGTGGACTGGATGAAAGAAGCTTGAGTCAATGAAGAAATATGGGAGAAGAGGCTACAGAGAATGAACTTACAGCTGTTTGTGTGACAAAACTATGAAGAAGAACTGGAGATGGGGACCTTTGAGGGTCCATAACTTTGGACCCTCTGAACCAAACTTCACCAAACCTAGGTGGTATCATTAGGAGAGTCTCCTAAAGATACCCTAAAAGTTTGGTGCTGCTTGCTTAACAATTGCACCCCTGACAGCAGGACCCCCCAAATTTCCCCATATTCTCCTTTTAAATCCACCCCTTTCAGCATGGATTTAAAGGGAGAATATGAGGTCCTCAGTTTAGAAGAGTTGGTATTTATATCCTCCCTTTCTCTCCTGTAGGAAACTCAAAGGAGCTTGCAATCTCCTTGACCTTCCCCCCTCACAACAAACACCCTGTGAGGTGGGTGGGGCTGAGAGAGCTCCGAAAAGCTGTGACTAGCTCAAGGTAACCCAGCTGGCCTGTGAATTCTCCAGATAAGCCTCCACAGTTCAAGCAGCAGAGCAGGGAATCAAACCTGGTTCCTCCAGATTAGAATGCACCTGCTTTTAACCACTACGCCACATTGAAAGTGATCCTGTTTCACGGTGGGGGATAATCCACCCCAAAACAGCATCACTTTCAATGTTGTTTAACTGGGGACCCCAGATTCTCCCTTTAAGGTGGATTTAAAAGGAGAATTTGGGCTCTCTAGTTTAAACACCATTGAAAGTGATGCTGTTTGGGGGTGGATTCCAGCATCACAGCAGCTGCCGGGGGAGGCAAAACTCAGTTTTTGCACTGGGTTCCATTTTCCCTCTATGCATCTGCCCAGAGGGGAGGGCAGAAGGAACTGCCAGCTGACGGCTGGGAGCCCAGCTAGTGGGGGGCAGGGGAGGGCAGGGAAGTCTGCCATCCCCAGCCTTGGAGAGCTGCTTTTATGAGCGTTAGGCGGGGGGGGGGGGGGCTTGGGAAGGCATGGCCATGCCCTAGGGGGGTGTGGGGGTGTGGCCCTACCCCTGAACCCCCCCATAAAAAATCTATACCTACCTCGCTGCAGATGAGTCTAAATTGAAAAAAGATAGCATTAGGCAAAATGTAATTATCATCTGGCAACCCTGATATAGTGGTTTGAATAATAAATATCACAGATGTTCCATAGGAAAGATCCATCAACAGTTATTAGCCAATATAATCTGGATATATATTCTTGGTTCAGAAGTGTCCTCAAATATTTTACTGTCATAAACTGGAAGTGAACTACAAAACTCAGGCAGATACATAATAATAATAGTAATTATTTACTATAATAATAGTAATTATTTACATTCATTTTCTCCCCCTCTCTCTTTTGCACCTAGTGGCATGCACAAGATGAAATCCTGCCACAGAATTCTCATGGTGTTGATTCACGTTGTCTTTAATTTTGGCTGCAGAAGTGGACACAGCTATTTCCTAAAGGTTACAGGATTAGGTATATGAGATGATGTAAAAAGTGGGAATGGGCCAGCAACCCTATTACCTGCTTTCCTCAACTTCTTGTTCTGGTAGACTGACAGTATCACTAGGAGGTTGCCCAGGATGTCCACAGCAATGGTGAGGATGAGGATGGCTGCGAGAAGGCTCGCCACCCAAGCTGGATAGAGGTCCTCTTTCCTTCCTGAGCCCGCAGACCCATTCCTCGGTAATAGCCCCGCCTCTGTCATTCTCCCTCTGCTGGTCCCCTCTCCAGAAGTAGGTGGGAGGATAACGCGGGCCAAGCGCGGCCAAGCCAGACAACCAGCCCCAGCCTCTCGCGACAGCCGATCCAAAGCCAACTCTGCTCACCAGTCCCTGGACCAAAAGAGAAACACGAACTCACGCAAAACGTCCTCTCACCAAAGCTGGCAGGCTTCGAAGTCGTTTGCGCCGGGCGAGAGCCGCGTGGCTTCGCCAGCTCCACCCCCGGGGGTCTTGGCTCTACCCTCCGCAGAGCGAAACATTCCAGGAGTTCGTCCAGCCGCCTCTCAAGGAATATGCAACCAACCTTTTCGTAGCTGTTGCTGCCGCTCAAAGTGCAGCCAGGCGCACGAAGGCATTGTGCCGGCCGGCTCGCGTCCCTCTCCAGCCCGGGAGATCCCACTTCCCGCCGCCCTTTCTCCTTCCAGCTTTGCTCTTTCGGCGCCGAAGGGGCGCGTGGCCAGGCTTTTTCCCGCCAGGAGCCGCTGCAGTTGATTGCAGAGTGCTTCTTAGCTAAGGTTGCAACCTGAAGATCTCCCGGTTTTGCAGTTCTCCAAGCGACTAAGCTCAATTTCTCTGGAGATAAGGGCTGCTGTGAAGGCTGGACTCTGTGGCATTATTTCCTGTTGAGGTTCCTTCCCGTCCCCACAGGCTCCAACTCCCAAATCTCAAAGTGTTTAAAACCATGAGTTGGCAACCCTATTCGTAGCCATTGCTTCAAAGGCGCACGTTCACTAAGGTGCGAGGCAGGGCCGCCATCCACGCCGTGCATTTGCCACTCTCTTGACTTTTCGGCTGTTTCTGCTTCTCTGTTATCCCGCAGTTGCTCTCCTCGGTCACGGGCAGGCTGGAAATACAACACTGGGGAAAATTTCTCTTCAGCAGCGCGTAGGGAACTGAATAAATAAGTTTGCAGCGTGGAGAAATCTTGCCCCTGCTGTCCCAGTCCCGTCTCCATTCAAATCGAACAGCTTCACAAAGCAAATCTCTTGGCTTCCGGATACTATGAATAGCACAATATTTGTTCATTCAGTCAAAAACTGTTTGGAAAAAGGGACGAAATTCTTAAAGGATAGAATCTATCCGACACATTTAACTTGGGATTCACACTCTGCAGATTGCAATAAGGAACTGCAAAAAAAAAAATGTCCAGCAAAATCAGAAAACACTCTCCAGTCAGGGATTCTCATATCAATATAATTTTATAACAAATATGTGTACCATGTTCTCTAATCTCCCAAGGACTCCTGTTGCCTGGAGGCTTTAGGTACCCTGAGCTGGGGAGATACCAGAACAAATGGATATAGATAGAAGACTTCCTTGCTTTAGTGATAGGAAATTGACTGTGCAAATGTATGCAGAGTTCATCAGTTAATTTAGGTTAGATTAACTGCATACAACTGCATTTTGAGAAAGAAAAGCAGGAACCATTTGGCGTGATCTTAATTTCTCAACTTAGTTTGCTACCTGGCTCCAACTTTTATGATCTAAAACACCTGCTGAGAATTTTGTTATGTAAAAGACAGCCTTTCCCAGTCCCTCCACAGAGTAACCCAGTTTCTTTACATGAAAGAGAGCAGATCAAAGAGAGCTGATAGGAGTTTTGCAGTCAGAAAAAAAACCTCTTCTTTGAAAGATGCTATTTTAAAAGAACAATTTAATTTTCACATTTCAACCAACAGGCAAGGATGAACAATGACAGCTCTGTTCAATGCACACTCCTTCACACAATAAGCTTGTTCCCTGGAACCCATTTGCAGCATACCAGGGTGAGAGGAAAGTGGGTGTGGGGTGTTACTTGCTTTTAAGTTGTTTTCTCTCACCCAGCCATTGCCTTAAAAGTTGCCATCTCACAGGTTATAGGGTGCCTTTCATCCCACACTGTGCCTTACTCATGCAAGTTGGAATCCTACATACAATAATATCACATCTAGCCCTTCTTTCTAGCTTTGGTTATCTCTTGAGGAACCATTTGGACATAGTATAGCAGCTATACTGAAATCTGAGCTCAAAACAGTGTTGCCAGATAATACCAGTTCTATCTCTGATTCCACAAATTCTCTGGTTTTGCTCACAATTCTTATATGGGAATGAGGGTAGGACAAAACCTGACAGAAGTTGCCTTATGCACCCTTCTGTTTCTTTTTCAGCTATTTTACCTCTTGAAAGTCCTTCAATAAAAATAGTGCCATCACATTTCTTAACAATTTCTCTTTCAAGAGCCAGATTGATACACAGACCTATACCTTGGGGCCTCAAATTATGAAGGGCCTATAAATACAAAAGCAATTGCTACATTTAAATATTAGAACAATATACATTTTGTTAATATTATGGGGCCTCTTAAATAGTTACCTTAAGTTCTATCACAGTGACTTATAACTTTTCTATTAGCTCATATTTCTTGGTTCTAATCATTTTGGAAGAAATCATGGCACTAAAATCAACTAGGGGGCAGAGCACATGGTAAGAGCTCCAGAGGAGGGGCATGTGTGACTGTGGGCCGGCTGGGCGGCTGCGCCTGACCACCCGGCAATGACCGTGCTGGTGCACGTGGGCATTAGGGTGAAGCATGCGCCCTATATAAGGCAGCACGCGGTTGCTCTGCCCCCTTTTTCGACGCCTGGAAGCAAACTGACCCACCCACCCTCCCTGAAGCAAGGGATGGGATTTTAGCTTTATTGTCGCAGCCCTTGTGGGGTGGTTGGGGCAGAGGAGCACATCTTTTTTGGGGGGGGGCGAGCTTGCATGCCAGTCCTCCCTGCCTAAGGGGGCCTCCATAAGAGGCTGGGGGCGGGGCGGGCTCGGGGCGCATGCCGCAGAGGCCTCTGCTGCTGAGCCTGACACCCCAGCAGGGTGGCGCCACAAAGAAGGCCCAGTACCTCTCAGTCCTCCCCGTTAAGTTTGGGGTTGAAGCCGGGATCAGCCATGGATGCTGACCGGCAGATAAGATGCACTCCTCTTGCTCGCCCAGCTTCGGTATAATAATTAATAATTCAATCCAAGCTGTGTCTGTAGTTATTACAAAGTAGCCTCTGCACATCTGGCTGCAAATTAGAAGAGCATGCATGTAGCTACCCCCCCTCCCCCCCGGCATTCCTTCTTTAGTCCAACCAATGATTACAAGTTCACCAACAACTCATTTTAGATCTGTGGTTGGCATAATTTTCTTTTTATTTCTGAGGGCTCCGGAATAATAGTGCAGTCCCCCAGAGACTGAGGCCACCCCCACATAGAAAAAACATTTTACAGTAATTTCTGACATGTAGCATAAATGTTATGCATTGCTGGCCCTTGTCCAGGACCTCATGACAGCAAAGACATGCAACGTTTAATCTTTTTTGTTAATCCATTATAGTAGTAAGTGCACAGTACAGGAACACACACAGTGACAGAATAACGCTATGCATGGAAAATGAAATGTACAAAGACATGTTGAGATATTCTGAAATCCTTTTCCAGAAGACAGGATAATTTTTTGGAGGCACAGTAAAGCTGACATTTTATCACCAAGGTGCTATACATGTTCTGGTACTGAAACCCCAAATCCACTAACAAGCACCCGCTGGTATTTCAGGCCTCTGAAAACTGTAAACTGAGCACAGTGTCCTTTACCCAGCAAGGAATATCCATGTACGTAAGAAACCTGCCATGTTTTTGGCCATTTTGGATGTGCATTTGGGTGCACATCTGTATCACAAACAGCCACATGTGAACTTGATGGATACAAAATTTGGTGTGACTCCATAACTGCAAATACAGCTGGATCTAGGCAAAGTCTTCATAATGTGCTGAATCAGCATGTAAGATCTAAATGCTGTCCTATTGTCAGGGTGACTGAAGTCTGAATCAAAATTCCACTCCCAGCCCCTCCTGTCTTTATTCTGGGAGATGTAAACTGGAACATGATTGTCAGCACAAAACCAAAATTAATCCGTTAAGTAAAACATTTTTAAAAGGTTCTTTTATTGCTTTTTATATAAACAAATGTACACAATAAACTCTCACAGAGAAATAGTGCATAAGGAAGCATTAAAGATATACAGGCCAGCCTTGTATTAAATAATTCACTCCACATTCAATTTTGGGATGAGATTGCTCTCTTTCCCCCCAGGCACGCTTGCCCGTAAACAGACACTCTCTCACTCACCCTTTTTCACACAACCTTGCACAGTGTTGTGCATGTACATCAGCAGGACATCTTTGTTAGATGTCTGTGGTTCATGGCATGTGCGAAAGCTGATAGAGGTGCATGTTCTCTTTGTTCCTTGTCTCTTTGGGCAGGTACATGGAGACACTTGATGAGACAGGCTATGGTTAATTACAAGAATCACAGAATGGACTCTGTCTCCACCCATGAGCTTCTAGATTGGATTCCTACAGAGCTCTTGTGCTGTTCTTAATAGAAAGGACACCAAGCTATGCTTATGGTACAAATGAGGCAAGAGGCAGATTTCCAGGTGAAAAATGGAACCTACTTTAATACCTTTATGCTTGTTACTGCCAAAGCCTTTATCTGACCTACAACCACCACTGTGATATCAGATAATACATTCTGCATAGCATCATTTATTGCTAGAAAAATGTAGCGGTTCTCTCTATCCCTCTCCCTGTCCCTTTCCTGCAGGATGAATGAGCTAAGGAATGATCAAATGTGAAATGCTCTTATTTTCAATCCAGTCCAAAATTTGTGGTGCTGGTACCGGAACCAAAGGCGCAACAGAGAAATTTCTCATTGTTACTCTGCCTTTGTTAAAGTTTCCCTGTGGTGTTCATCCCTGATTTTCTACTCTCCTGGCAACCACCAATGTCTGCCATTGCTTGGTTACGATGCACTCTAGCTTTTCTTTTTCCCTGACAGCAAACTGTTCTGCACAGTTGACAGGGAACTGGCAATGCAATTGCCAGTGTTTTTAAGGGAACCAATATCAGTGAGAAGAAATTGCACTTAGTGCTGAACAGAAATGCTGTTACATTTCTTGATAGGCACCCTTTGTTTTCTCCAGATGTCGCCCAACTAAAAAAACAGCAACAAGATCCATCTGAGATTCAGTCCGAGGCAACGAAAGGTGACAGGGCTGAGGACTTGAACAGCACTGCTTGTTTTCAATGTCATGTGTGGCAGTGTTGCTATTAAAAATATCAAGAAATCTGTGCTCAAAGGAAGTTCTCTCCTTCAGATTTACTGTGGATGCCACTGAAAACTGCTGCATTGCATTCCTTCTCATGTCAAGTGGAAGTCCTCACTAAAACATCACCTCTTCACAGCTCCCGTAGTCACTCTCCACCATGTCAGAGCCCTCATAATTTGGAGGCAGTCCTGGCTGAGTTCTCACATTGGACGTAGGCCTTGCCTCACAGTCTGCATAGGATGGCTGGGCCACACTGAGTCTCATGTTTACCCTCTTGTACCCAATATCTTGGGAGTAAGGTGCCCCCTCGTGCTCCAGCAACTGAGAAGGGTAGTAGCTAATAGCCGTGTATTCATTCTGACATTGGGAAGCAGGTATCTCAGCAGGGACAGGGGGTAAAAAGTCTTCCAGGTTCTGGTTGCTATAGCGTGGTGGGATAGGCGCTCGCTTGTTGTTTTGGTCAAGTGGAAAAGGAAATCCACCATAAAGGGCAGCAGGATCCGACTCTATGGAAGGACAGTGGCGAAGGCATGGAGAGGGTGGAAGGGGACCTTGAATAACCTCATACTGATGGTACTCTTGGACATCTCCTGGTTGGTACCTGGGTGGCCAGTAGATCGTCTCTCCTGGATACACTGAAATAAAATCACAAAGTTATCAATATTTTACAATGGATTGTGTAACTGGTAATTGCTCATGTTTAGCCAGCTCTATGTCTTCCTCTGTACAATGATATACTGAATGATAATAAAAACTAGGATAACTTATACTATAGCACCTCATAATCTTTCAAGGATATGTAGAAATATCTCATACCCTCAACAATGTACTTCTTTCCTTTTGCATCTGCTAATTTATATAGACATGGCAGCATACTGGTTTATTATAGCTCAGAAAAGCATGCACTCAAGGGGAAAAAAAAAATCCTCACAGGGCTGAATGGCCTTTTAGCACAGGCATGCTGCTATAGCTCTGAATACCAAACAATGTAATGGCATCATGGATGTGGGATTTGAAGGAACAGTTGGATAAAATTATTTGCAGTTTTGAAAATATAGTGTACTGGAGTGTAGTGTGTGAAGATGTCTAACTGAAAGAGCACCAAGATTCATGACAAGGATGTTTGTGTTGCAGGAAAGCTAAGGATCTGGGAGATCTGGGGATGTTTAGTCTGGAGAAACGTAGGTTAAGGGATGACATGATAGTCATGTTTAAATATTTGAAGGGATGTCATGTCGAAGAGGGAGCAAACTTGTTTTCTGCTGCCTCAGAGACCAGGACACGAATTAATGGATTCAAGGTGAAGAAAAAGAGATTCCACGTAAACATTCAGAAGAACTTCCTGACCATCAGGGCTGTTCAACAGTGGAATTCACTGCCTCAGAGTTATGGAATCTCCTTCTTTGGAGGTTTTAAACAGAGGCTGGATGAGCATAATGTCGGGAGTGCTTTGATTGTGTGTTCCTGCATTGCAGGGGGTTGGACTTGATGGCCCTTGTGGTCTCTTCCAACTCTATGATTCTATCTGGGGATCCATTGGTGGAGCTCAAAGGAAGAGTATCTGCTCACACTATTCTACACAGTTGCCTGCATGACTGGTCCTTTTCTACCAGCCCAGTATGTCCAGACCTTTTAGGGTCTTTCCAGGTAACAACAAACCCTCTCAAGGCTTTTTAACACTTCCTCTAATGGAGTTCTTTACGCGCAACATCCTTTGTTCATGTAATGTCTGTGGTGAATCCTACTATAGCAATAGTTACATTTACCAGGGGAGATTTATGCACCATTGTGTGAATGTGTGAGGGGGAATACAGTCATCAAAGAACTACTTTTCTCCTCTTGTAAACAAGTTTCATGAAACAGTGGTGGACTGATGTAGGAGGAAGATGTACTCTTGTTAGTGCTCTTGTATTTGAGTGGTTGAGTAAAAAAGCCTCTTCAGAAAAAGGAAATGAACTTCATGAAAGATCACAGCACAGTGGGAGTGGCTCATGGAGGGAGTTTATAATTTTGAGTCCACATGAGCACAGATGAAGCTGCCTTATACTGAATCAGACCATGAATACACAAATATCAGTATTGTCTACTTAAATTGGAAGCTGCTGTCCAGGGTCTCAGACGGAGGTCTTTCACATCACCTCCTACCAGATCCTTTTATCTGGAGATGCTGGGGATTGAACCTGAAACCTTCTGCATGCAAAACAGAGGCTTTTCCACTGAGCTACAGCTCCCTCCCTTTGTCTGTACGTTTGCACTCCAAATGAGTGCACTAAAAGGTGTTGCCCAGTGGCAGAATATTATGATTTGCACTTTGATAAACTGTGATAACCTTACAACGGGAACACCCTTTGAGGAAAGATTTCTGAATCTCCCCCAACAAATTAATGGCAACTATGTGCACTTGCACAAAACAAATCATTATCGGGAAAGATCCTTATACAGCAGAGGGAAGGGAAAGAGAAAGAAGGTCAAACAAACCCATCTTTTCTCCAGCCCAGGTGCTCTTCACGATGGACTCGTTGGGATTGGAAGACGGTGGGGCAAGTGGGAGATTGGGAGCCACACTACACACAATGGCCCCTCGCTGTTTCTGGACATTGTTGGCAGCGAAGGTGACCAACTCTGGTGAGATGGTAGGCTTGCCTGGATCTAGTGCATCACTGTTCCGGGGGTTGTGGTGGCCATTCCTGAGGATGTTCAGTTCAATGGGAGGAAGTCCTTGAGTGCCAACCCCCACACTTTTGGAGAATTCACTTTTGGAGAGCAGGTCTGGGTCTTCTTTGGCCACTGGCTTGTGAGCTTTGACTCTGCGACAATAGCGTTTGCGGATTAATACGAATGCTGCCACCAGGATGATTAAACCTAACACCCCAGCTGAAATCACAGCAATCTTATCAGAGCCCAGGATCCAGCCGGGTGGTCCAGTTGTTGAGGTCACAATCCTCTGTGAGCAGAACTCCCCCTGGAAATCACCCATGCAGATGCAGTGAATGGAGCCATCAGAATTCACACAGCGGCCAGAGTTCAGGCATGGGTTCTCCAGGCATTCCCCAGCAATCATTTCACATCTGTGGAAGAGGTAATGGAGAACAGTGAGACCTCAGAGAAGACAAACCAGAGATTCTGTCTGTAAAAGCAGTCAGGCACTAAACCAGCTAGAGTTAATTGAGCTGATCCCACTGAAATCCCTGACCCTACTCTCATTCCTTTTAAGTGGACTTCTAACCAAATAACTGTAGCTGATCAGGAAACTGATTCAGATGAAGCAGTATAAAATATGTTTATATAAACAGTAGAATCATGGATAAAAATAAGTGAAAAAGTATTTCCTTTCATTAAGCAACACATAATTTCTCTTCATAGTTTTGGCATCTGAAGGAAGGCCTGTAAAAAGGTGGCATGATAATATAGCAGCGCCCTCTAGTGATCATTTGTGCCCAGCTCACACCATTCCTCTTCTCCCTGCAGCCTCATCTGGCAAGACTGTTTGCTGAAGAAGCTGTCATGGCCCTCACCACAGCCTTTGGAAGGGGTCAAAACTTCTCCATCTACTCACTGAGCTAGTATAAAGACTGGGAGGACTAAAGCAAAGTCCATTCACTGTTTCCCAGTGCTACTAAAAAAGGCACTCATTCAGCAAAGCAATTAATCCTGAAATGACTCTTACAGTATTGTTACTAAGTCATCAAGGGTCGGGCTGTTCACATAAGTGTGCACACAACACTTGGATTTCCCTGTCCTTGAATAAAGTACATTTAGAGTGGATTACAAAGGCATGTTTATCACCAATACCTGAATTGTTCTGCATGAGAGATTATTACAGATTGTAAAAGATGGTATTTCAGCATTTTCCATACATGTACTTACTGCAGTAATGCTCCTAGTTTATACGACCATGCTAAGGTTAACTATTTCAGTGCTGTGTGGTTTGTAGGAACTGTTCTTTACCATTCAGATACTCCAGAATAACTAAACAAATGATTGTACTGCATGAAAATCGCCTATAAGGCAGGGAACTATCATTCAAATGTCCCCATCTCTCAGGAAAGGCTAAAATCTTTAGCACAATCTAAAAAATTAGGGAAACTGCCAGCAACAGTTATTGCTGTTGGGAACTGTCACTGATTCTGGTGGTTTTTATGGGCTGTGTGGCCGTGGTCTGGTGGATTTTGTTCCTAACGTTTCGCCTGCATCTGTGGCTGGCATCTTCAGAGGTGTATCACAGAGAAAAGTCTGTTTCACTTCGACAAAGCCTTCGACAATAAATTGTCACTGAATTTTACAAAAAGGCACTACATGTAGCCCATTCATACGAGCATATTAAGAAGAAGAAGAAGAAGAAGAAGAAGAAGAAGAAGAAGAAGAAGAAGAGTTTGGATTTATATCCCCCCTTTCTCTCCTGTAGGAGACTCAAAGGGGTTTACAATCTCCTTGCCCTTCCCCCTCACACCCTGTGAGGTAGGTGGGGATGAGAGAGCTCCGAGAAGCTGTGACTAGCCCAAGGTCACCCAGCTGGCGTGTGTGGGAGTGCACAGGCTAATCTGAATTCCCCAGATAAGCCTCCACAGCTCAGGCGGCAGAGCGGAGAATCAAACCCAGTTCCTCCAGATTAGATACACGAGCTCTTAACCTCCTACGCCACTGCTGCTCCTATTATTATTACCTGATGTTATTGAGAACCAAACAGGTATATATGGATTATTTGTAACATCTGAAGCAGTATAATTTCCAGGTTTTCATTGGAAGCATGATCCTACTTTTCATATGTCATTTAAGCTAAAAGCATGGTGTGTGTGTCTATGTGTGTGTGTGTGTGTGTGTGTGTGTGTGTGTGTGTGTGTGTGTGTGTGTGTGTGTGTGTGTTTTAAGGGACATTTTTACCTTTCTCCCCAGCGCCTATCTGGGCAGTGGCATTTATAGCTGCCTGTCTCAGAAATGATGCAGGTCCCTCCATGTAAACAGGGCATGGCTTCGCAAAGGCTGTCAGCAACTTCACAGAGCTTCCCTGAAAACTGGATAGGGCAGATGCAAGAATAACCTAATAGCAAAAAAGAGAGGAATGTTTAGAAAACCACAACAGCCACCCAAGTACGCAACCAGAACATGCTTCAGGTGATGACGCTTTTATGCATGCAATGCCCAGCTGATACCTGTTCATTGTAATAAATACAAACAGCACCCTCTTCTCAAGCTAGAACAATATGTTTCTGTTAATCACATTTTTGTCACAATCAAACTAATACAGTTACAGGGAAAATGCTATTCCCGCTCTCCCACTAACCAAAGCCATTGAGAACTAGCACTAAGTAAACTGATTTTACCATGCAGACCCTAGATGGGCCAGTGCGACCTGCAATTTTAAGAGAAGGGCTAGCACATGGGAAAGACCCTTTCTGCTACCAGTCCTGGTTTCCCTCTGAAAATTCCAAACTGCTTTCAGTCCTGCTGGGGAAATGTACAGCGCAAGAGATGAAAGGCAACGTAGTTCTGTGTGCAGAATTCTAAGACCTCCGCCTGCAGCTGCCTCTGAAAGAGAAGTGAAGCCCATCCCAGGTACCCTATCCCAACACAGCGGTCAATGTGAAGGGGTGGTGGTGGATTTCACCAGTTATAGGAATACAAAAAAAATTCCTGTACTGAAGTCTTAAAATGCCCAGAGTATGTTCAGATGTTAGCCCTGTGGCTGATCTTGTCAGTCACTAGCCGTCTAGGACATCTGAGTGTGCCCTCCACACTAACACAACTGACAGTAAATGGGCATTTTGCATAAGCACACATAAATCCCAGATACACTATGTGTTGCATACATGCACACAGTCTTAAAGGTCATGCATCTATGCTTCCTGTCCCTGTTAATTTTATATTTGAGCAAGTTATCTTGTATTAGGAGGTCGGCTGCTCTGATTGGAATTCTACTTCTACTCCTTCTGTTATGAATTGTAGGAAAGCAGAACATGCGTATTCTGCTTTTGGATAGTGGCTCTCTTCCTGTCAGAGCATGCAACCCAGGCCCCAGGCAGAAATAACAAAGGCTCACATGCTAATAAAAAGAGGCTCAAAGGGTTGCTTATCTCCCATTATCATACAGTGGCATCAAATCTACCTTCATGCATCCCTCAGTTTCATCCCCACCTTCAGGAAAGAGACAGTCTCTGCAAGCTGTGAAGCATCTCATAAAGACTTTGCTGCAGTGGTGGGATCCAAAAGTTTTAGTAACCGGTTCCCATTCATTCATTCATTCATTCATTCATTCATTCATTCATTCATTCATTCATTCATTCATTCATTCATTCATTCATTCATTCATTCATTCATTCATTCATTCATTCATTCATTCATTTATTAATTATATTTGTATACCGCCCTCCCCGAAGGCTCAGGGTGGTTTCCAACAACATAAAAATTTAAAACATCATAAATATAAGTTAATTAAAATACATAAAATATTAAACTAGAGATGGCTTCAACTATTCTATTCTATTCCCCCTTTTATGAACCCACGGGAGGCCAGATGTTTACTTATTATTGTGGTTGATATCATCCCGGCTGGCCAAACGCCTGGCGGAACAGGTCCGTTTTACAGGCCCTGCGGAAACTTTGTAAATCCCGCAGGGCCCTGATCCCATGGTGGTGGGATTCAAACTGGCATAGCACCAATGGGGCTGGGTGGGGCACAACAGGGGTGTGGCTGGGCATTTCGGGGGCGGGGCATTCCTGGGAGGGGCTGTGGCAAGGACACAGCTGCTGCGCCAGTCCTTGGGCGGGAAACGAATGCGCGCAGGCTGCCACGCAAACCGATGCACCTCCTGCTAGACTGCTTCAAGTTCTGCGCGATACTGTTGAGAGGAGGGGCATAACTAAGGCAAAAATCACGTGGCAAAATCACCAATTAGTAACCCCCTCTCGGCACACACAAATAATTAGTAACCTACTCTCGGGAACCTGTGAGAACCTGCTGGATCCCACCTCTGCTTTGCTGCCTCCTCTCATATATGCCAGCCTGTTAGTCCTGCCTGCAAGAGAGCCTGCTTACCTGCCAGCAGAACAAGACCTGGTGAGCTGTGGCCTACACCTGTGGCCAGAGGGAGGGAGAGAGAGTCCTTCCTCACCCACCCCATTTGGAACACCTGTGGAGAGTGCGGCCTGGCAGCTATATAAGACACTGCAGCAGCAGCCCAAGGCAGCGGCCAAAGGACCGCAGCACAAGGGTGCTGCCAGTTTAGGGGCTGGTTGGGGGATGGGCTGGGGGGTCGAAAATGATGGGCAACAGAGCAGGGCTAAGACGCCCACTCCAAGCAATACAACCTGAACCTGTTTCCTGGAGAGAGACTGGCCGCTATCAGAGATCCCAGTTCTTTTGTGGCAGGGAAGTATGCTGATAGGATGAGGCTGAATGAGAAGGGGGTTGAGACAATATATGACTCATCCACGTTCTGACCTCATTCCTATTTCCAGATTTGAGGGTTGCGGGCAAGGGATTTTCCCTGCTTCATCATTGCTGCTGATGAACACCAGGTCCATCAACAATAAGATCAGTGTCCTCAGGGATTATCTCAAGGACCAGCAGGTGGACTTGGTGTGCACCACGGAAACCTGGGTTAAGGAGGGCAAAATAGCTGCTCTGAGTGTGCTTGCCACCCCCCACCACCCCAAGTTTCATGCCTCCACCAATGCTGAACATGGGGTGGGGGCCAGTCTTCATCTCTGATTCTATTTCCTTTCGGACAATTCCTGCGCTGTCAATCTCCGGGATAGAGTGCGTTAGTCTGATGGGAAGGGCAGGCTTGGAGAGGCTGGCTGTCCTTCTGATGTACTTCTAGTCGCCTGGCACACTGGTAGGCAGCCTGTCCCAGTTGCTGGAGGCCATCTCGGGATGGGCGTTGGGTTCCCCAGGCTTATTGTCCTGGGGAACCAATGTCCATGCAGATGCAGCCTCGTGCCATGCAGCGGTGGATGTAGTGTCATCCATGGTGGCACTAGGCCTCTCTCTTCTCAATACTGGCTCCACATATCAGGCAGGTCACACTAGTAGAATGCCATGGTCTGACCATTTCGCCCTGAGGGTTTGGGTGGAGTTACCGTCCTACCCCAGTCTAAGCAATGAGCAGGTTTTAGCTTGCCCACGGAGACTTATGGATCCGCTTGGTTTCCAGAATGCTCTGCGAGATCCTACGCCCATTGACATCCTCAATGAGCAAGTCAATAACTGGTTGTCGGATGCCATCGAGTTAACTGCTCCCTGCTGTCCTCTGTGCTCTTGTCCCCAGTGTGCTCCCTGGTATACAGAGGAGCTGTGTTCGAGGAAACGAGAGCTCAGACAACTTGAGAGAGTGTGGCTGGCGTAAGTGGCTTTTGTACCAGAGCTAGGTTCATGACACCTCCTCAGCACCCCCACCCACCCTGCTGCACTGTACAGCTGGCTATTGCAACCCTTCCCCTTAGTTTTTGTGAAAACAGCATCTACCTCCACTTTGGTTCTCAGTGCACAATCCATCATTGAGGCAGGGGTTGTTGCTACAGGCACCAGTTTGGGAGCAGCACTGCCTAACCCCTGCCTCTTCAACAACCCCTCTGGACCTCTTTTCCTTAGGCAGAATGACCAGCTCTCTTCCGTCAAGCATGATGGCATCCAGGCAGCCTCTGAATCCGCTGGTGACCTTCTGGGCCTGATGATGCTGAACAAACCCCCCAATGAGCAGATCTCTCCTGGAATGGGAACTGCTGCAGGCCTCTGGCAGCTGTAGCGATGCATTTCCCAAGCTGTCGACCAGCAAGCGGATGGAATTGCCTTTCACTTCCAAAAGGATTGAGTGCCAACCCCGGTCACTCACAAAATGGTTGGATGAAAAGTTCCCAGTGAAGCCATTCCGACATCTGTACCCAAGGTGAGGAATTCCATTAATGAGCTGCAAAAGATAGTGAAAAAGCCAAAATAAGAAAATCTGCCTCCAACTTTCATTCTCTTAAAAAGAAGAAAAGAAACATTAACCATGTGATTTTTAGACTCTCAGCAGATTTTTCAATTGGCCAAGAAACAGAGGTCTTGTTAAAATCTTCATTAGCATGGAGTGTAGAGTCTATGACAAATAATGCAACCAAGCATGTCAAACAGACCCTCCAGATGTTCATGGACTATGATTCCCCAGCTGGCAGGGGCTGATGGGAATTATATTTCATGAACATCTGGAGGGCCAGAGGAGTCCCTAGTCACTAATAATTGGGGGAAGGGCAAATCTACTTGGGTGGCGACAACACAAAATACCCAGTGGGAAGGGGGAAAAAGGAATGGGAAGTGCCCTCATACACACATCTCCTCTGTGACACTTGCCAGATATGACTTGGCTTTTCCAGCTAGAAATGTGGTGTCATGACATCTTATGGGCTGCCTTGTGGCCTGATGGCACTTTCACAGCACTTCAGTGGTTTGAAGATGAATTTTGCCAATTCACACACTAAAATGCAGTTGCAAAGTGCATTAAAGTGAACTGGAAGTGTATTATCGGCCCTCTGATTCACAGATCTTAGGCTATTCCATTGAAATCCAGGACATCTTTTGACAGCTGGATGCAAGTGAATGCTTGTCTGCCAAAATGTTCTGTGTAGTCTTAGCCATGGATTTGTTCTTACTATTTTATTAATGCTACAGATGTTGTCTATTTACTCTTTTGTTGGCATTAGGAAGAAGTGCTGACAGAATCCAGGCTGGGAATGGCAGCTGGCTGTTTTACATGGGAAGAAGCAATACAGAAGGGGGAGAGGAGGCTGAGGAAGAGCTCCATTGTTACAACCAGCTATTTAGCAGCAGGATAGAAACACAGCCAAGCTGGTTCATGTAGCCTTAAGCTTAATCCAATGCCTGCAGGGTAAAGCATTGTGAGAAAAACAATAGGATCACTGAGGAACTCACAGACCTCATTGTGTCAGGGAAGGAGCAGTAAGAAGTTGGTTGTTCTGAGACTGATTTTGCCAAATGTTGTGGTTTAGTGACAGGTTGAGGGTAGGTTAGGAGAAACTGGGCAATTGCAGCTTCAGGTAGACCCGGCCTAAGACAAACTTCTATGTCTTTCCTTTTCCTTAACAGGCACCTGTGAATAAGGACCAAGTCTGTCTTTTCATGAACTGGGCACTATATAAAGCAAAACATTTATTAATGAAGAAGAGGATTTTGGATTTATACCCCATCTTTCATTCCTGTAAGTGTAAGGAGACTCAAAGGAGCTTACAAACTCATTTCCCTTCCTCTCCCTACAACAGACACTTTGTAAGGCAGGTGAGAGAGGTGGGACTGAGAGAGTTCTGGACAAACTCTGACTATTCCAAGGTCATCCAGCAGGAATACAGGAGTGGAGAAACAAATCTGGATCACCAATGAAACTCCAACATCTATACTAGTGGTTCCCAATCTATGGTACGTGCCAGAGAGTTTGGGGGTACAGAAAAAATAACGAAGGGGTTTGCAAATATGGGGGCACAATTTTAGAGAAATAAATTGTCAAGGGGTACACTAGTGGAAAAAAGGTTGGGAACCACTCATCTACACCCTTCAAAGGGTAAGGGAGTTTTGCTTTTAACAGGATGGAACATAAATATTTAAAATAAAGTTCTTGTGAGGCAGATTTAAAGACTAGATTAATTCTGATATATGACACTTATTTCAGTAAGGTTTTTGATAAATGGTAATATTTCAGAAAAAAAATCTTATTCACAGAAGAACTTGCCAAGGTTGACCTCTTTCACTTTTGTTGTTTGATTCTGACACTGAGCATTTGGCTCCTGTTACCTGAAATAATTTAAAAAATCTATGGAATACATTTCGGTAATTATGTTTCTAAAATCTGTCTTTATGCAGATGATGTAGTTCCAACCTTAAGAAGACTACAAGTCTCAGTTATAGAAGTGGTCAACCGGATACATACATTTGGGGTGATACAAAGTCATGAAATGAAATTATCTAAATCTGAATGGATTGGATTTAATATCTTCATGCCAGTGAAGAACAAGTTAAAATCTGTTCTATGTCATGGAGTGATCAGCCAGTTAAATAAATGGATACTTGGATGTTACAAGCTCTTGATCTTTTGGTTGAATATAATCATAATAAATTATTCAAAGCATGTATTGCCAAACATCACTAATCTCTTGATTGGGAAGAACCTCTGTGGTAAAAATAAAGGTGCTACCTAAACTATTGTTTTTGTTTATGAATCTACATTTTCAAATAATACAAGCTGCATTCTGGGAAAAATTAATTAAAAATGTATTTGGGGCAACAAATGCCTATGGGTAGTTTTGAAAACTCTGGTGTACACTATTAATAGATGTAGTTTGAGGGTACATAATATAAATTATATTACAGTTAAATTGACAGATACGAAGGAGTGGTTTGTGGAGAACAAAGTTGTATTTATCTTAGAATCCTCATAGGAAAAGACCTGAAGTTGTGACATTTGACCCGTGAATAATTTAGTTATAAGGACTACCTATCAAAGTGATATAAAGTTAAATCATGTTTAAAAGTTCTGGTGTTTCACCTTTTACTTCCACTGTGTTTAATGATCAATGACATTTTTTCATTAAATATTTTTAATGTCTGGAGGCGTGGTAAATTAGATATTTTAGAAAAGCTATTAGATGATGAACATACAGAGAATTATGAGGAAAATTACATGTAAATTAGGAAGAATAAACCCCCTTTTTAATTTTTGTTAAAACAGAGCATGCAGTTACTCCTTTATAAAGAAAGGATAATGTTTTATAATCTTTTGCACATATTGTTATAACCTTATATCAGTACCTTGACATCCAGATGCTGAATATTTTTTTAAAAGATCCTCAGTGTCAAGGGTAGAAATGACTGTCATGTGGACAGCACCAGGGAAAGCTGAACTTTACTACCCACACAGCAGCCATTCAGGCTTTGCTGCAAACTCTTCCAAAACTTTGGAGCAAAGCAAGCAGGTTTGGGAAAGACTGGTGAAAAACCAGGAACACCCCAGGGGGTGCATAAATGCAGCATAGTGCTGTGGAAAATAATGTTGCCAATCTATTGGAATTACAGCTGATTCCCTGATGAAAAAGAGCTGCTCCCTTGTAGAAAATTTCTTCTTTGGAGGCTAAACTTTACAGGAGAGTCCTGGGCCAACGTAAGACAAAGTATTGTTGGATTATTTATATTGTACTGTCTTGCTGCTGCAAGACACTTTGAGTGCCTCTGGCAAGAGTAGTGGAATACAAATATTTTAAATGAATAAGGTAATGGAAAAAATGAAGAAGAAGATGCTGGCCTGGGGAACTCCTATAGTTACAGGACCTCTCCCATCCAAACATGTTTATGGTGGATTCCTGCAGGTCTTTACATTTGGACTTGTAAAATGTATTACTAGCAAGTCATGATTCAAAAACCCAGTTTGTTGATCTTTGGAAAGCAGAATAAAGCTTCAGGGAACCGTTCTAGATTTTTTTTTTATTTGATGCTTTACCCTTTTAATGGTTTACTTTGTATTTTGTTTTAGATCATATTTTATTTTTGTTTTTATATTTTACATGAGGTATTTCAAACCATTTTGCTAAGAGAATTAGATACAAACTGATAAAGCATAAAAGTCCATATTCAATCCTGTGCAGCAACCTCATTTACCAAAGAACAGTAGATGAAAATGGCTTGACAAGATGCTGGTGTTGCTGACTTTGTTGTTGTAATCAATACAGAAGATATGTTAAGCAAGTGAGGATTTTAATCAATGGTGCTAATTGAAAAAGGAACAAGACAAGGATGTCCACTATCACCATTACTATTTATACTAGCCTTAGAATTCCTTGCAACAAGGATCAGACAAGATCCTAAAATCACAGGTTAGATTAGAATATAAAATGGTGAAGAATATAAGATGAAAAGTTATGCAGATGATGTGGTACTAACAATATCTAATCCTAATTCTTTAATAAAACATCTGATGGATCAAATAGAAAAATATGGGCAGAACATGGATTTAAAATAAATCATGGATTTAAAATAAATCATACTTCTTTACAAGAAGTAAAAGATATTGAAGAGAAAACTGGTTGTGATGTTTCTACCAACAAGTTTAAGTACTTTGGTATCAACATAAATGGTAAACCGAATAATTTATTTCAAGATAATTATGGAGTAACTTGGAAGAAGATTAAAGATCTACAAAGATGGTCCAAACTCAAACTGTCCTGGCTAGGAAGAACAGCAAGTGTTAAAATGAATATTTTGCCTAAGGTGAATTTTCTATTTCAAATGTTCTCTATATACATTAATGAGAAGATTCTTAATACATGGCAAACGTACATTAAAAAATTTATCTGGGTCTACAAAAGACCCAGGGTAAGATTTAAAGAATTACAAGATGAAAAAAAGAGAGGAGGAATAGCGCTGTCAAATTTTAAATTATATTACTATGCAGCTGGACTAACTTGGTTTGCTGACTGGATACTAAACCCCGCTCACAATTCAATGAAAATAGAAACTGTGGGTCTTACTTCAGGTATACATTGCTACTTATGGCAAGAAAGAACAGATTCAAAGAAAGAACAGACAAAAAAGATTCACATGTAATAAGAAAAGGATTACTCAAAATACGGGGAAAAATATATTCCACTCAGTGACCATCTTAACAGCATCCACCTAAACATCCAATTTACCATGGAAACTGAAAAAGAAGGAAAACTGACTTTTTTAGATGTCTTGGTCTTTTGCAAACCCAACCATCAGTTGAGCCACACAGTATGCAGAAAACCAACACACACGGACCGGTATCTACATAAAAACTCCAACCACCACCCACAACCAAAAAAAGTGGGGGGGGGGGGATAATCAAAACTTTGACAGATCATGCAAAATGAATCTGTGAATCTCACCTCCTCCCTGATGAAATCAATAATCTAGACTGGGCTCTGAAGGCAAATGGCTATTCCACAACAGAAATCAGAAGAGCTTTAAGACCAAGAAAAACTCAGAGGACTGAGGAGAAGCAACCCCCCACAGGAAAAATATTTCTACCGTACATCAAGGGAATCACAGATCAAATAGGGACACTGATGAAAAACAATAACCTATAAGCAATCTTCAAACCTACCAGAAAAATACAGCAGATGCTATGCTCAGCAAAGGACAAGAGAGACCCCCTCAGTTCTACTGGAGTTTATTGCATACCCTGCAGCTGTGGAAAGGTCTACATAAGAACTACAAAACGCAACATTCAGACTCATATTAAAGAGCATGACAGACACTGTCAGCTTAACCATCCCAAAAAATCTGCAGTAGCAGAACATGTTTTAACAAAACTGTACATAACATTTTATTTGAAAACACTGAAATTCTGGACAACTCGGATGGTTACTATGTCAGATTACACAGGGAGGCTATTGAAATCCACAAACACCAAGACAACTTCAACGAGATGGAAGACACCCTGAGAATTAACAAAACTTGGCTACTATACTTAAAAACACCAGACTCAAAGACCAAGGGCATGCTGGGTTCATGGACAATGAACTCCACCCAGACACAGGATTTGTATTCACTAATACTGTTGCTACTGCAGGGAATGCAAATATGAATATGAGTGTAAATGGACTGAAAACCCCACCTGCAATACAATGCAGTCAATCACACCTTTGCATAGCAAGTTCCACCCAAACACTTACTAATTGGTTCCCCACCCTGGCACATGGACAATACATACTCCACTAAACATTCCCTTCTCACTGGACACAGTGTGTAACACACTTCTCTCTGTGATATACCTCTGAAGATGCCAGCCACAGATGCTGGTGAAATGTTAGGAACAAGATCTACCAGAACACAGCCACACAGCCCGGAAAGCCCACAACAACCAATTGAGTCTGGCTGTGAAAGCCTTCGACAATACAAGGAGAAATTAAATCGTGGCAAACAATAGCAACAGTGGGAAGCAAAATACAATGGTTGACATATTTTCAGATTTCATCTAGACTTAAAATAGAATTAAGTTCACAGAATGGAAAACAACAGGACTTAATAGATTTTGAAAAAGAGATCATAACACAGAAATAACATCTGATGGGCAGAATATACAAATGGAAACAGAAATGGAACAAGTAAAAGTATGCATGATAAAATGAATGCAAAACTTCAAGGAAGAGATAACTTTTGAAAAGTGGGAATCATTATGGACTAAAAACATTAAACTCACTGCAAGTCAGATACTAAAGGAGAATTGGTATAAATTTTTTTTAGATAGTATACGACAACTGAAATGATTAAGAAGATGACTAAACAACATGATGGTATCTGCTGGAGTAATGAAGAGATTGGAACTTTCTTTTCAAATGTGGTAAACTTGTAAAAAACCCAAAAAGTTCTGGATAGAAATACATAAGAGGATACAGCAGATAATCAAATTTAAATTTCCTCTCACTGCAAAAACAATGCTGCTGGGTATACTACCAGAAAAGCTTCCTAAGAAACTGAATGAACTGTGTTGGCACTTAATAACTGCTGCAAGAATTATAATCACAACAAACTGGAAATCTGATAAAGGCCTCACAATAGAATGCTGGGAGGATAAAATCAGAGAATATGCTATCATTGCCAAACGAACTAATCTCATGAATCGATATTCAAAAGATGAATTTGAAGAAAAAATTGAGTCCTTATTTTTTATATCAATCCGACCTGACCATGTAAAAACAAAATATCTTTAAGTCTGGAATTTAACAATGTTTAAGATATAATAAATGGATTAGTAAAAATACCTAGAAGTATATAAATGATAAATATTTTAAAACCTTATAAAGTCTCTCTAATAATTAGAAAATGTTATATCTGAATCCATTATGTAATATGTACATTATGTAATATGTAATAATGAGGGGTAGATTTTTTAAAATGTAATCATGACTGTTTTCTATTATTTCCTTTCCTTTTCTTCTTTTTTTGTATAATAAAAGTTGAAAAATAATAAAAGATATATTAAGGATACATTCCAGCTAAAGTTAAGTATTTTTAAATCACTGTGACAGAGTGCACTGAGGTCAATGGAATTTAATGCACATAACTTTGATTCAGTTGGGTCCTAAAATATTTAAACAGGTAAACTACATTATTGAACAAACAAACAAAAAGAAATGTGAATAGGAATTTAAGGGTAATTTAAAAGCAATCTACCAGTATTCAGTGTACTTCATCTACTTGCTACTTAGCTTTGAGGAAAATAAATTTTTTATAAATGACCATAATGCTGAATTTAATTTATGGCACAAAACCAAGCTGCTGAGCTCAATATGAAAATACTTAAACCAGTTACAAGCTCTCATTTCTCTACCAAGTCCCATTAAAATCAATAAAGGGCCAGCAAATAAAAAAGGAAACCATGTTTGGAAGGTGATGTTCTTCGTCTGCTGCCAAGACAGTAGAGGCACACACCTTTGAATTCCACATAGATTCCAAAAGTACAGCCAAAAAACAGGAAGATATCAGATTAAGATATTCCTGCTTCTGGCAAAAATGCACCGAGTGATGAAATTCATCAAGAGAAACATCAACATACAGGCTCACATGTTTGTGCTTGACTAGGTCTCCAGCTCCCTTTTCACAATCTGGTAACCAGCACATGGGTTGCTCATGAGGGACACGGTATTGTGAAATGACCATGAAAAAGACAATTGAACTCAATGAAGCCCCAGATCATTTTATTGATATTATTGCCTGGCAGATGACATTTTTCAAACAAATATGATCACCAATGGATTGTATCTCATAGTCTCCAGGGACCTTGCCACAATGACAGAATCTTGCCTTTATCCTTTTGGGAGAAAATTAGACATTTCCCTTGATTAGGACACAAAATGACACAATTCTAATTTCATTGAAGTCAGCGGGTTTAAAAGGGTGTAAATTTGCCTAGAATAGCACTGATTGTTCAAAGCCCCATTTATATCAGTTAGAATCAATCTGTGGTTTGGAGATTAGCACACACTTCATATTAAATGCATTTGAATGATTCAGTTCTGAGTAGACAAACACCTTATGTTGAGGAGTTACAGGCAGCCAGTCAAATGCTACCAGAGAGTTTTGATGTTCCTGCCTGTATTCATGTTGATTATGGAATAATTTATAAAAATGGTTTATGTATTGATTCAGTAAACCTTTAACCTGTCCCAGCATTAAACACCAAAAATACACTGAATTTGTAAAAAACATTTGGACTCATAAGTCTTTTTTCTCACAATATTTTCCATTTACCCAACTTGCCTCTCCCCCAGTTGCAGAAGCCCCTCTCTCCTCACATCAATCTTCCACTTCAAGCTGTGACTTCAGCAACTTCATTGTGTCAGAGGGGCAACAAATCCCCCAACAAATCATGCAACATGAAGTTCTTCCCCAACTACACAAACAATCTATAGTGCTTAATGCAGGCAATTAATAAACACATTAATTCCAGACTGTCATTCAGTTAGTTCTGTCCTGTGGTTATTTATCTTTTCAAAATAATCTGAAAAACTAGATACTTAATGACTAGATAGATAAGATAGATAAGATAAGATTGTGCGCGAACAACGAAATTGACAATACATTAGATAGAAGGTAAGTCTGTGGCTGTTTTCTCCCTTTTGTGTCATCATAGAACATTCAGTATCCAAACACAAGCTTGTAATGGCATGTTCCTTTTCACTGAACATAGCACAGGAGAGTACATAGTACAGGAGAAATGTATTCCAGTTTCATGGGCACAATACACAGCAATGAGGGCATTAGCTTTGACAGGTTTGGGACAGGATATGGAGATACTATGAAGCAGGAGCATCTTGAAATCCTTGCCACAGTATGATTGTGTTTGTTTCTCCTGCCCCAAACAAAAGTAAGGGAATATTTACTAGTGTGGGTGACGTTTCCCAGCCTGGCGCCTGTCAGATTACTCTCTCTTGGCTTTTGCATGCAGGCAGTAAGCTGGTGAGTGAGAGGCAAACCCAGTTCAGAAGCTGGGAAGGGGAGGAGGATATGTTTTGCCTGAGGAAAACCCATTATTTTCAGTAGGGATCTCTTGCTGCTCCCCAACTCTCTCTTTTAAGAGCTTGGGAAGGCAGCATAGTGTAGCGATTAAGAACAGCAGACTCTAATCTGGAGAATAGGTTTGATTCTCCACCCCTCCACATTAAGCCTGTTGGTCACAATTCTCTCAGAACTCTCTCAGTCCCACCTACCTTATAAGATGCCTGGTGTTGGGAGAGGAAGGTATTGTGATTGTAAGCTCTTTAAGGTAGAGAAAAGCAAGGTAAAAAACAATTCTTCTTCTGCCATTGCCACCACCAACTTCCATTTTTTAAAATCACATGACCAGCCTAATGCTGGCATTTCAGGAAGACTTGCAGGTAGGCAACCATTCAGACTCTTTACCTTTTAAAAAGTCAAAGCTTTATTCCACTGTCAACATATCTAGAGAGTATACAGGCTTCAGAAAGAGTTGCTCCCTTTCTACTTTCTCTTTCCCCCTCTGATCAAACTGGGCTTGGGATTCTGAGTGCAGTAGCCTACCGGAATGCAGTGACCAGTAGTCAGGTGCATGCACATTAGAGGAATTTCTTATCTTCCTCTCAGGCTGTGAAAACATACAGTTCTGGGAGAAATAAAGTTTTCTTAGCCTAACTCTCTACAAATACTGGTTCATAAATGCTCTTGCCCATGACAGCAGGAATGGTAGTTCAGAGGTTTGTGCTCAATTTCCATTATATTAACTAACTTGTGCCCATCTTGGTTTTAAGATTCTGCACTGCCTAGAGTATGCAAAAATCCCTCAAAAAACAAACAAAAAAACAAAACCCCACACACAGTTTGTTGTTTAACACATTAGTACAAAATGTGGTTTGTGGGCAGTGGTGGGATTCAAATAATTTAACAACTGGTTGTTTATAAGCACCATTTTAACAACTGGTTCTGCTGAAGGGGTGCGAACCTGCTGAATCCCACCACTGTTTGTGGGGAATACAGAAAAGTTCAGCTTCAAAGCTGCAGGCAAGGGGAGAAAGAGACTGAGGGCCCCAAACATATCCAAAGCTCATGGCCGTAACAACAAACCATGGGCCGTTTCCACACGACGCCGACCCGACGACGCTGGGACTGTCCGCACGGACGGTCCTGGAAACAGCCGGGCAGCCGGCGCCGCAGAGCGCCAGCGCCCGGCCAACCCGGCATGTCCCCGGGCCTCCGGCGTGTCGCCGAGGCCTGGGGACACGCCCTCTGGCCCTGCGCGCCTGCTCCAGCGGCGCAGGGCAGGGGGGCGTGTCCCCAGGCCTCGGCGACGCGCCGGAGGCCCAGGGATTAAGAGTCAGAAGATGCCGAATTGGGGAAGTGGCTGAAGCCGCTGCCGTTCGCTCGGCAGCGGCTTCGAGGCGGTGTTTCCCCAAAAAGAGCGCTTCCAAGCGCTCTGGGGAAACGCCGGCTTCGCGACGGGCGGGCGGCGCGAGGGCGGTGCGGCTGCGATGCAGCTGTGCCCCCTGTGCGAATGGCGGCCTGGAGACGGCGTTTTTACCGTTTCCAGGCCGCCATTAATTGCCCGTGCGGAAACAGCCATGGTTTATTAATATGTCTGAATGCATCCTAATTTACTAGACCTGTGTTTTTAGCCTTCATACTATTGTCAATCCATTCTATTTAATTTCTTAATATACTTGAGAGTGTACGTTCTATTTCTTAAAATAATTTTTAAAGTTTAAAAATATTCTAGACTTGTGTCTCAGAGATTAGTAATTTGTCCCAACCATGCTATTTTAAACGTTTTAAAAAGTGAGGATAGAACACTCCACCACCAAATGAGAAATGGTTACCCCACTTCATGTCTATTTGAATCCTGTTTTCATTTACCAGTTATCTTTGCTTTCTGGGATGTCATCATTATCATTCATCTAATAGTCAACATGCCCCTTTGGTGGCTATGTAAATTTGTGGATTGGGGCCATGTACAGATTTTTCTTCAAAGCCCTCCCCCTTTCAAACCAGAGGGGTGCATGAGAGGATGAGTGGGTTGAGAAGCCAGCCCAACTACCACCCACAGTGGTGGGTGACAAGGAAGACTAGGAGCTGCTGGAACTACTACTCAGCCACTTGAGCCAAGTGAGTTGAGTAGAGTGGAGTAGGGGGAGCAGTGATGTGGGGCATTGGAAGTGGTGGCTAAGGAACTGAAGGAAGCATGTTGGGTAAAAAAGTGGAGAGGTGCAGGGCAAGCAGTTGGGCAGGAACAGTACCAGAAGCAGCACCAGTGAAAAGGAAGGGTACCCAGTGTGGAGGGGAAGGTGGTCGGCCAGCGAATGGTCGGTTGCTGCCATTGGGATTCCTTGTCCCCTGTGGTATAAAGTGGTGGTGCAGCTGGTGTAATCTAGCTAACCTATTTTAGATCTTGTGTGCTAAAGTTCATACTAGTGGGAATGAGAACAATATTTGTTCAATCAAATCCCTGGCCCACAATACTTTGATCCAGTAAATCTTCTCTCCTAAGATACAAGTACGTATCAAGATCAGTGATGGCAATTAGTGATGACCAATGCTGATTCCTGTGCGGCCAGGCTGAGAGAAGCTTACGTTGATAGGCAGAGTTGTTGTTTTTTGCAGCTGTATAGGCACTCCATATTTGAGGCAAGGATCAGTTCTAGTTGCTTTTTTGTGTTGAATTTTGCTTTACATACCAAAGCATTCTGAGCAATAGAAAAACCAGGAAGGACTCTTACCTGCAGAGTAGCACTGTTGGTTCCATTGGTAATGAGAAGTATGGCTTGGAGCTGGTGGGTTTGCAAGAGGAACTGCATTTGCCAATCTCTTTTGCCTTGTTGGTGGTGCCATATGTAACTGTGTCCATTGAACCTTAACGCTGTGCCTGACAATACAAGCAGAGAAAGCTGTCTTCTGAAGGAGAACAAACAACATCTACTGCCGTCACAATGATGCACTTCAGACTTCTAAAATCTTACAGAGAACAAGTTCTACTGCTTCACTTAACAGAGATTTCAATGGCCTTCAAATGTGGCTGTACATACAAGGGGTGCCAGATCTGCCCTACTTCCCTGTGGCTCCCTTGTAATTTACATCACAGATTCATAGGGCTTTGAAGCCTGAACTTTCTGAATGCTGGGGCTGGGGAGGAATATCTTCTTAAGGGATTCTTCCTGGCCACTTTCCATGCTTTTTTTTTTACTGCTAAAGTTCTACCCTGGTTGCACTGAAGGCACTGAACCCTAACTGAGCTTAAGAATCTGCTATACAGATTGTAGGACTGCAACACATACAGCAGTTCAGCCTTTTCCTGATGGCTAGCCGCTCCACTTCTACTCTGGATCTCTGCCAGTGTGTGTCCCCCCCCCCCCAATCAAGTTATGGCTTATTTTTTTAATTTCTTGATTTACCCTGTCTTAATTTGACAGCCTCATATTCAACACACACGTTTCTCTGCTCTTTCTATAAGAAAAAAAAGAATCTGCACATGATGTTTTTTAAAATCTTTCTTTGACAGAAGTTGAATATATAATATTTTCAGACTCTAGTTAATGTCATCTGGATGCAGAAGTAAAGCACAGATCTTTCTATTAAAACCTTCTATTAAACTTTGTATTAATACTGGAAAAATCTATTAAGTATCTCTGAATGCCTTTATGCACATCTGAAAAGACATACTATTTATATTCCTAAATAGCTGACATAATTGCTCCTGTGAACTGTCTTCTGGAATGAATACCATGATGTCTCAGGCACAACTGAAGTGCCCAAGTAGCACAACCATTCTGACACCAGCACAGAACTACTCTCTTTAATGAGATGTAAAAAATTGAACTGGTTTTGCAGCGCCTTCTTGGAGGGCAGGACAGAATTAATGGAAAGCAAAAATCCAGGGTGAGGGGAATCCTGGACATTCTACCATGAGATGAAAAACATCAATAGGGTGCATGGGTGCATAGAACACAGAAAATGATTATGACATTTCTCACCATTGCATGAACATATTTGTTCCAAGCTATGCCGAGGAGTGAGAACACTGAGACGGGCAGTACTATATGTGTAAACCATGCCTGGGTCAAGCTGAATTGTCTCTCTGCAGGCCCGCTGAATAGTACAGTCTGTCTCATGGCATGGCACATGAGTCATTTTCTTTATCTGCAGTCCTACTGCCTGGCCTATCTCGTCAAGGGACTGAGAAATCCTCTTGGCCAGTAAGGTTGGCTTATAGAATGAATGATGAGGTTCCCCAATAGCCAGCAGGAGGTCCACACCATTTGAAACACCTGAAGGTTGTAAACTCGCCATGTGGATGTTTTGCCGCCTGGTTTCCAGAATACTTCCCAGGAACCTTTGCAGGTTTCGCCAGTGATCACCTATAAATTCCTCAGGGGAGAGGTGGCGGAAGTGCAGCACTACAGCTTCATCCAGAGCTTTCTGGCTGAAGGACCACACATGTATGTGGACATGGGCAGTAACTGCAAAGGTCCCATCACTGACAGTCACATTAAGAGTATAGTGGCCATGAGGAAGACTTTTGACGGCAATTATCTTGCCATCTGTAGATCCCACTGCAAAGTGTTGCTTCTCTAGCTCTTCAGATACCAACATATATTGCAGGGTATCCTGGGGATCTCTATCTGTGGCATGAATTTTGCCAAGAACTCCACCTCTGAAAGCGTTTTCATTAGTTGTGATGAAAATCTCTAGAGGAAGTGCTGAAGGTGGATATCTGCTTTGCTGAGTCACCTGGATGCTTATAAACGCAGATGAAGAGAGAGGAGGGATTCCACTGTCTGTGACCTGATAGAGAAAACACAACAAACCATTAAAAAACCTACACAAATCTGCATCAGGTTCTACATTCATCTTGTCTTTGGGCTGCATTTGTTTTTTTTCTTATTCAGACTTCAAAATATTAAAAAGTATTTGCTTGTGCTGATCTGTATGCATTTTCCACAAAACGATGCTTCAAATGGATCCATATGGCCAACAAAAGACAAATGTGTACCAGATGGGCTACAAATGTAGAGCGCAGTCCTACTTTGGTATTTTGTCTCCTTTTTTGTATATTCTTTTTTGACTGTGACTTTCTTATTAATGACTTAATTGTAACTGATTGTAATGAAATAATTCTTGTTTTTGTAGATTATCCTTATTAGTACCATAATTGTGATTTTTAGGTACTATTCAATCTGTAAGTATAATTATTTTATTTTTGGGACCGTGGTTTCCTAGTGGACCTCCTTATCTATGTTGTTAAATGTTGTTTGCATTCCTTTTCAGAATAAGCCTAGAAGTTGTTTTCACAAGGTCGGCACAGTATCTAAAGTCCGACTAGCTTATTCTTTCATGTATTATTGTTTATCCTTATATGTATGGATGCTTTTGGCTGTATTTAAGTGTATGCCAATTTACTTACCGTATATACTCTTGTATAAGTTACCCGAATATAAGTCGAGGCACCTAATTTTACCACAAAAAACTGGGAAAGCATATTGACTCGAGTATAAGTCTAGGGTGGGAAATGCAGCAGCTACTGGTAAATTTAAAAAATAAAAATAGATACAGTCAGGCAATATTTGGGGGTCTCTGCCACTGACCCCCCATCTCACCAATCCCAACGTCTCTGCCACCGACCTCTCCATCCTGCAGCTTGTCTAGCTCACCCAGGTCGACTGGCTGTCACCCGACGAGAGCCAGGGGCCAACCGCTGCTGAGAAGAAGGCAGAGGCAAAAAAAACGTCTGAGAGGGAGGAGGCAGAGAAGAAGGCAGATAAGGAGGCTGAGAAAGCGGCTGAAAGGGGGGAGGCAGAGAAGGCAGAAGAGGAGAACGTAGCAGAGGCAGAGAAAGTGGCTGAAAGGGGGGAGGCAGAGAAGAAGGCAGAGGAGAGCGAAGCAGAGAAGGAGGATGAGAAAGCGGCTGAAAGGGGGGAGGCAGAGAAGGCGGAAGAGGAGAGCGAAGAAGAGGCAGAGAAAGTGGCTGACAGGGGGGAGGCAGAGAAGAAAGCAGAGGAGAGCGAAGATGGGAGGGGGGAATGCCACACAAGAATTAAGTGGGACCCTCACTAGCGTATAAGTCGAGGGGGGCTTTTTCAGCACAAAAATATGCTGAAAAAGTAGACTTATACACAAGTATATAAGGTACTTCGTTATGCTACTTGTTATGCTATTTTATAAGTAAAATTTGCACTCTAGTGGGTGGCTTTTTTCAAGTTTCATCTGTAGCCCATTTGGTACAAATTTGTCTTTTGTTGGCTGTGTGGTTTTGTACCAACCCCTTTTTCTGATTATGGTGGAATCCAATGATACATAGGCACACATTTATGCACATTAAAGATTTTCACAGCTGTGGGGTTTCAGCAGAGAAAAAGTGATGGGTATGGATTTATTTTTTATTGAAAATTCAGTTACTTGTCCTGCTCCCCATCATTCCCAAAAGCCATTTTATGTTGAAAATAACTCTTTTTCACTGAAGCACGTCTTTCTTGGTAAAGAAAAAATGAATGAAGGGTTGCAGACTGAAGGGTTTTCATTAACCATTCAAAAACACAACTTGGGTCCAGATTCAATGTGACACTTGGTAAATACAAAAAAAGCATCTCTGTGGCATTCCATATATCTGATGCCTGGTTTGAAGTGCCTGTGCATGCAGCTTTTAGTACATATCATGGTCTCTGCCGAGGTCACACAAATCCTGGCATGCTAATGCTGCATGTACAGGCAAGATGACTGAGTTTAAATGAGACACTGGATGCATGAATGCCTCATGGATCACGTTTGTGTACACATTCAGCATCATACTTATAATGGGCCCTACTAACAGAACTGGTATCATATCTGTAAAGGACAACATGGGAATAGCATGCTTCAATTGACTCTGTTAGATTTTAATTGCTTTGAGATATCTCTGTAGATTAGTTCTACACTGCACACCAGATTTTGTACATTTGAACTGGCTGGAAGAAAGTGACCTACCTGGACTTGTAATAGGTACTGTTCTTTAACTTTTCTATTCAGGACAGATGATGTCACCAACACTCCATCCTGGTTGATCTGGAACACCTTTTTTTCATTTCCCTCTGTAATCTGGAAAGAGTATGGTGGCCCATTCTCTGGGGAGTCTCTGTCACTCATGATGAGCTCTAGGATGTTTGTGCCCACAGGGGAATTCTCCTGAAACGTTGAAGAAAAGGTTGAGGAAAGGACACCGGTCATATAACTGTGTATAGAACTGCTTATTTTGTTGACAGGACAGAAAATAAACTGGATTAAAGAGGTAAAACTATTTGGATGTTGGTTCATAGTTTTATTGCTTTAGCCAAAGCCATCAAAAAGTCAAAGGTTTTTAAAGGTATGAAACTGCAGGAAAAAAATCAATTATTTCAATAATTCCATCCGTTTCTGTTATGAAATCCACTGACCAGATGTAAATATTGCAGAACGGTTAAATCTCCAAATTTATCTTAACTTTGGTACCATGAAGCAACTTCTGAAAGATCAAATTTCTGGGTCCCACCAGATTGGTTTCTTATTATGGCTAAACTTTGGTAATCTCTGAGCTTTCAGGCAGACCTCAGGATTGCAACATGGCAACTTTCAGGATTCTCATTTAAATGGACTGATTTCGGTTGGTATTTTACCTGTACGGCCACACTGTAATTGAGCTGAAAGAACCTAGGTGGGTTATCATTGACATCAGACACACGAATGAGCACAGTGGTGTCACTGAAAAGAGGTATCTGTCCATTGTCCATGGCTTGGATTTTTAAAGCGTAGCTGGATATCTAGAAAACATAGCACATGTTCATTATTCCAATCTCCATTAGCCCAAATAGTAAAGATTAAATTAAATCACTGTTTTGACATCCTTGATGCTCATGCCTTATACTTCATGGATCTGATTAAGACTATAAAGTCAACTGGCTGTTAACTGGTCCTGCAACTCCACCCAAACAGAAGATGCATGTTCCACAGGTCTGTTATGTATTGAACAGATCACTGGAAGGTTGAAGATAAAATTATTTTTGGATATTTCTCCTTCTTTGTATCTGACTCACATAAATATTATTGAATAATAAATTAAGAAACTTGCATTATCTGACAAGTAGAAATTATGTTTCTCAGAAGGTAGAGTGTAATTGGAGTGCGTGAGATGTTGAGGTTTATGTACCTAATATATGGCTGTTCTAAAGTATTACAAATGCTATCACAACTAAATGTGGGTCTCAACCACTTCCTTCCTATCTGCAGATGAGCCTGTGCTCCCTCTTGGAATAGTATTCACAGTCTCTGGGGGCTTTCTATGTCTCATGAACCACAAGTGGCCCATTCTTTTTGACTGTAATAGTATGACATAATTCAAAACATGATAGGGCACCTACTTTGCCTCCCCCTCTTCTCCTTTGGGCACAGGGAGGCCATAAGTGGGACCAGGCAGGGGGGTGCAAGGGGCAGAAAAACCCTGGATGCCTTTGGGTGGGGGGCGGAAAACTATGGTCTTGCCCCAGATGCCATTTTCTGCCGGTACGCCTCTGCTCTGAAATATAACTTCCTGGTGCAAGTAACCACCCTTTAAGATACAAGTAACTTCTCCCATTCCTTGCTGAACTTATCACTCACCTCTTCCCTGTCCAGGAGCTGGGCAACATAGATCTCTCCACTTCTCGGGTCAATGACAAAACAGGCTAGTGAATTGCCACTCACAATAGAATATGTGATTTGGTTGTTCATCACACCATCTTTGTCATCAGCTAAAACCTGTTGAGGTAAAGGGAGCTAGCTGTATCATCAACACAAGCATCCTTTCATGGGAAGGAAATGTTAGACAGTCTGGGAGACTGGCTAAAAGAGCCAAAGAAAATGTTTCACTTTGTGTAGTTGAAGGGGAGACAACATAATTAAATGAGTCTGAGTGCCAAGAAATTCCCTGCTTATGGAAAGCTAGTATGCCAGAGGAAAGAGTGCACATCTTTCCCTGAAAATGTAGAAAATGTTAACAAAAATGTATTTTGTTTACATGCATTAAAATATGTGAAAATGAATTCACATGAACCCAGTAACCCATGGTACTTCCTTACCTCTCCCTTACCTCTATCTCCTTGAACATACATATCAGAAGTAACATAGTAATGAACACAAATATATATGATTTAGAATTGAGCTGACAATTAAAGCATTCTAAAACAGTATGCTGCATGAGTCAGCATTTTAGTAGTCCCACATTAGCCTGCTAAACTCCCTGGCCCGACCTCAGTAAAAGACAGCTTCACATGTTCCTATGTCAGACCATTGGCCCATCTAGCTCAGTATAGTTAGTTACTCTGATTTATAGCAGATACTGGGGACTGAGAGAAAATAAAAATCTTTCCAATGACCTGCCACCTGTGAACTTTCAGGTAGAGATGTCAGGTACTGAACCTAGGCTTTTCTGCTTGTGGTATTTTATCATTGAGCTGGAACACTCCTTTCCTGCATCATGGACTTTGCCTTCATATCTGCATAATGTCAATTCTCCTAGCATTTGGAAGGGCTTCTGGACACCACTGAGACACACAGTTACAGCCACAGAGACAAAATTGTGGCCACGGCAATAATGGAATTGCAGATATGTCTTACCATGAGGATCATTTCACCAATGGCCACGTCCTCACGGATGTCCACAGTATAAAGATCTTGACTGAATTCTGGCGCATGATCATTTATGTCCGTGATGTTGAGCACAACCATGGTGATGTCGGTGAGAGAACCAGAGCCTTTTCTTGCACCCTCAATAGACAAGTAATATTCATGGCTAACTTCAAAATCCAGACTCCCATTGACAAATAATATCCCTGCATACACACATGTACAACAAAAACAGGAAACATTCTGAGCACATATCCATAAGAACTGAGGGGAGTACCACTAAAGCAACATTTCCAGTCACAAATTATCCACAAGGCCAACAATATTTAAGGTTTTTGAAATTAGAAACAGTAGAAACTTAATACCGTTAAGAGCTGCAAGAAACTTGTGGGAGCAAAAATTCCACCTGCTAGCCGTACCACTCCCCCCATCACGGTGGGTACTGAAATGGGAGGTGGGGGCAGATCCCATGAGGTGGTTCCTCTTCTGTTGGCATGGTGGGAGGTGATGCCTCTTCCTCCACAAGAGGCTGATAAGGTAAGAAAGTGATGATGGGGTTGGCAGAATTGGTGGTTCTTCCTCCTCCGGCACCCAAAGTGCAACTGCCTCCACCACCTGTGGAGTCAGTGCCTCATTGCCTCAGAGACTGCTGAGGAGAGACAGCAATGGTGGGGCAGGTAATGACAGCAATGGTTCTGTGCAAGTGCAGAGAGGTTCCTCTAAGGGAGGTTACTCCTCTCTCCCAAGTTAGCCAACCCTGTAGGACCCACCCCAATCTCCCACCACAGTATCCACCATTTTTAGGTTTTTCTTCAAACCTGAAGTCTCTCCCAAGTTAGTGGAAAAATCTCCCTTCACTCTACCTGGCCACGATATACAGATTTTGGTATCCACAGTTGGGCCAATTCCAGAATTAGGTATATTGCCATTAGGGGAACCCATAAGGACTTGTGACAGGGCATGTCATTTTCCACTCCCCCACTATTTCCTCTTTCCTATCCCTAAAAGTTCCCCTCTTCCTGCTTCCTTTTCTCATTCCCTCTCACAACACAATTCCCTCTCACTTACCTCTACCTGCCCCAAGTCTTCAAATTTCTCTCCTTCCCTCCCACTGGCAGCCTTTCCTGGGAAAACTCTAGCCCAAAATTACCTAGTGAGCATCCAGGACAGAGTGTAGATTCAAACCTAGGTCTTGCAGATCCACATCTAAAAAATAACCACTATATCACACTGGCTTTCTTGGGTGGCTGCTGTTGAACAGTTGCAAGCAACCAGCCCAAGGTGAGTCATGCATGTCACATAGGGTATCAAGTTCCTTGGTGGATGCTGCTGGCCCTGGCCCAATGAGTCTTACCTCAAAGGCCAAAACAGCCCAGGAAAGGACCCTGCTCCTCACTTTTTACTGACAGAAACCAAGGCTTGAAGACTGGCAATACTGTTATGGCTGCCTAGTAACAACCTTTGAGGGCATTCATTTGTTAAAGCTATAGAAACTGTTGTATTTTAAGATTTCAGAAGTTTCTGCAAACCTGAGTCTTTTCTCAGGTGTGTAGAAACATTTGTCATGTCTATCCATGGCTACAGTCTCTGGATTCAAGTATCCATAGATGGGCACATGTTAAGAATTAGATATATTGATAATGAGGAAAAGAGAAATATCCAGAAGAGACCAGAGGAAACCTGATACAAGAGAACCAAAGAGGATAAAATTGGAGTATCCTGATTGATGTGAAAATAGCCTATTTACCTGTGTGAGGATGTAATCTGAATTTCCCATGTTCATTTCCATTCACAATTTCATACTTGATCTCTGTGTTCTGAGCACCATCCCTCATCACTGAAGACAGATTCAAAACCTCTGTACCAACAGCCACATCTTCCTGTATCACAACCACATATTCGTTGTCCAGGAACACTGGCAGATATTCCTTCAGATCTACTATTGAGACTGTTACAGTGGCAAAAGAAGACAGAGAGTGAGGAAAACCCTTATCCATGGCACACACAGTCAACTTCAATGCAGATGCCTGCAATTCTTTTAGAGGTTTCTCCAGTCGAATTACACCAGTTGCCTCCTCTATGGAAAAGTGCCCATTAGCTGATTCAGTAAGAGAATACACCACCTCTGCATTAAGACCTGGAAAAAAGCACAATAAATAGCATAATTACAGCAAAGATATTTTGGAACCATTACTTCATACATGGAATAATTGAGGAGAAAACTTGTGCATCTCTTGAGGGAGTGAACAGAGACCCAGGATTTTATCATCATCAAAAACTAGGAAATTGACCTTGCTAGGAATGGTATAAATTAGATCAGTATGCAGACACTGTAATAGAAATGCTTTGGTAATACTAGATGAAATTACACTGAGATTAAAAGTTATCATATTCAATTTTATCAGCATTTGCAAAATTAAAAAATTTACCTCAGCCCAAAAAAGGCTAAAAATATTTTAAGACATTTTTAAAATAATTTAAATAAGCAAGGCAACATCTTCTAGATAGTGTTAATTATTTCATATCACTCCAAGGATAAATGTTACATAATAAAATGTGACAAAAGAACAGGAGCAGGCAATTCCACATAAGTATTTCTGTTCCATTTGGGAGATAGGCAAGATAAAATGTTTAAATGTTTTCTGTCTGCTTGGATTTTAGAAATTTATTACTATGGAAGGAATTATAGCATTTCACATAGATGCTATATTGTTAGAGTTAAGCTTGTTAGAGTTAAGCAAGCCCAACTGAAACTTGTTGAAAAATAAAATTTCAGTTGTATTATCTCTCAAGGGGTATTTACACACTTATATAAAGTTATTCATCTCTATTTCAGTTAGATGTTTGCCATACACTTTCTCCCTAAATATCTGGAATTCATTTTAAAAAACATTAAACTAGTCAGCAGAATGCAGTCAGCAACCCAGACACTTCCAAATTCAGTCCTACTCACAAGTTCCTGTGGTTGTAAGATGTTTTTGCATGCTGAAAATACCTGTGGATATTGCAATATGGTAGAATTTGTAGATACTACATTCTTACTCACCTTCATCAGGATCCCTTGCAAAGACAACTGCAATGGGTGTCTTTACTGTTGTGTTATCAAAAACAGACACAGCCCAATGGCTTGGAAAGAACGTTGGAGCGTTGTCATTCGTATCTTCCACATCTATAAGTATGTCCACCTGGCAAAAACGTCCTCCTCCATCTGTTGCCTTGGCTACAAGCTGGTATTTGGGCTTCAGCTCTCGATCGAGTAACATGGAAGTAGTTAGCTCACCTGGATGGATTTGTTAAAAAGAGAAACATGGCCATGATGGCAAAGAATGATGCAGCATAGGTTATGTTAACAGGATAGGTATTTAAAAATATTTATCCGTCGTATTTCAAACTCAAAGAAAAAAAATCCCCTCTGTGTTAAGACTTCAGTTGTCCACTATCAGAAGAAAGAAAGTCATTAAAATAAAAAAGAACTGCACAGGAAAGAAAGTACCTGCCTGGTCCGTAGAATACAGAAAGATGATTTAGAGTACTGTACAACGAATGAGTACAGAACTCAAGCATTTCCTTTCTAAATGTCTTTGGAGACAGTTTTCACTCTTACCCATATGTGAGTCCAGTCTGAAGTCTTCAGCACCAGGTCCATGGAGACTATAGGCAATCTGGCCGTTGCTCACAACATCAGCATCAGTGGCTAATACTTTCAAAACAGAAAACCCTGGAGCTGCATCTTCTGGAACTTTTCCTTCATATGGTGTCTGGAAAGAAGAGACTGCATTTTACTGGTGAAAACAACTTGCTTCATTTGATACATGCAATGCCTGAATCCAGGCCTATTAATAGAAATGACTACAAGTAGAGGTCACAGATTAGAAAAGTTAAACTGAGAGCAACCATGGATGTTGGGGGGTAATTCTGATTCCCAAAGCTAGAACCATCCATCCACCAGCTAGCTATGTTGGGAGAGTCAGTGTGAGTGGTGTTTACAGTGCTGGACTAGGATTTGAGAGACCTAGGTTTGAATCTTCACTCGCAAACACCAAAAAGGGGGGGAGGGGGAAGAACTCAATTACAATTGTACAGGGAGTCTAAAAATGGTAAAATCTATAACAAAATAATTGTACTTATATACTGTACACAACGTTTGTTAAAAACAAAGGGCCTGAAATACAGGTTACACCTTAAAAAATCAGTATGAACTGTCACACAAGTCTCAAACACTGTTGATGATGCAATCATATAAATGCCATATGCATTTTGGTCTATTCAGCCTTATGCTTCCTCATAGACCAAAGCTGCATAGTGCTCCATACAAAGTTACATGTATCTGGTGTCCAGCTCAGGGACGTAGGTATAGAATTTTTATGGGGTGGGTTCGGGGGCGGGGTTCAGGGTGCAGGCCTCCACCCCCACTCACCCCTGGGGGCATGACCCGCCTCCCCAAGCCCCGCCTCTAGCCTGCAAGCCAGCTTGTGCCTGGGAAAGAAAGTCTTGCCTCTCGCGAGGCTGCTTCACGAGAGGCGAGACTTTCTTTCATGGGCTCTGGCTGACGTGCAGCTTGCAAGCGTGCGATGCGGGCTGTGCTTGCATGGGTACACAGGAGTGCCTGCCCCTGCCAGACATAAAATGGGGGGGAGGGTTAAACCCAAGAGTCCCTGGTCAGCTCTTTCTAACTATTATTGTTTATTCAAAGGTACTATTTATTTATTAAACTTATTCAAAGTGATTCAGGTCATAAGGAGATCATATCTTGTACAGAGAGTTGGTAAAGATAATGGTTCTAATGGCTATTCTCTTTTTCTGCACTTGTCAGACTGCTTTGCTTTGACCTTGCAAGCATTTCTGATGCAACAGTAAGCTAAAAGAACCAGTGTCTACTTAAATCAAAAAGTGTGGGATGACCCAGTAATGAGGACAGTTGCTCATTGATTTCACTATCAAAGTTGACTTTGATTTCACTATGGTTTCTTCTGATCAGCCTTGATTCAGAATTACCACACAGTATGAACAGTCTGGTGGTTTGTGGGTGAGCAGAGGCTGCCTTATGGACATAATCACCTCCTTGCATTCAGGGCTGTTATCATTATCGTCAAGGACCAAAACCTCCACTTCTGTTGATGTTTGAAACTTTCCATCAGAAGCCATGACCTTGAGTAGATATTTTTCTGTATCTTCTCTGTCCAGAGGTCTCTTGGAAAAAATCCTCCAATCCCCATCAATGTGGTCAACACTGAACTGTCCCAGAACATCGCCTTCTGATAAATCAGAGAAAACAAAAGTATTGAAAGTCAATGCAAAACAATTAAGAGTTGCAGTAATAGAGATAAGGAAAAGAGACAAGTAAGTATCTTGTTGACTACATATAGACTGTTTGATGCTTGGACCTATTCATGGAATTGAACTGCTATATTGACTATTGATTATTTGGCTGAAAGACACAATACATTTTCCCACAAGAGCTTATATCATAAGAAGAGGGTAGAAATAACAATGCTTCAATTTTGTTTCAAAGGGGTGCCCTTCTTGGGAAAACTGACATGTATTTTCACATCTGCACCATTGCCACAACACTGAGAAAAATATGTTATACAAGCTGGAGGACTTTAGGGATCAGGGAGTGGAGTCTGAGAAATATTCTCCTGATGCCAGCTTCTCCTGTGAAATACTTTCAAAGACTTGAACAAGACAGTTTCCCCTCCTCCACCTCTTTCATTTTCCCCTTTAATGGTGTGTATGGTAATATTCAATTTATTCTAATTAACATTTAAAAAAGGTAAATTCTTACCTGTGATATAACATGTGACTTCTTTATTTTGCTCTGAAATATCAGCATCTGTAGTTCTCAGAGTTGTAATCATTTGCCTAGACTCAGCATTCTCAATCACTGACCCTTTGTAGATTTTTGAGGTAAACTGTGGAGCATTGTCGTTTTCATCAGTGATAGTGACCTCCACTAATGCTTGGGAATGAAGCTGTATTTTCCTGCCATGGTCTGATGCCACAACATAAAACTGATATATTTCCTGGACTTCACTGTCCAATTCTTTAAGTGTCACAATCCAACCAGTCTCAATGTCAATAGTAAAGTATTCTCTGATATTGGCAGGTTCCAATGCTAGGCTATAGGTTACCTCCCCCTCACTCCCAGTATCCTGGTCACTAGCAGTGACCTGAATTACAGTGGTTCCTGCTGGCATGTTCTCCATGACAAAGGCTCTGTAAGGATCAGCATCAAAAACAGGTTTGTTATCATTGACATCTTTTACATGGATGTTTATGGATACTAAAGAAACTAAGTCATTATCTTGGTGTGAGCAGTGAGCCAAGACATCGACTTGGTACCATTTCATCTTCTCATGGTCCATTGCTTTCTGGACAGTCAGGGCTCCTGTTTGTTTATCTAAAGCAAATATCCCATCTTTATTGCTTACAGCAGTGGTTCCTTTCACCAGACTATAGATTACTGGTTCCTCTGCCACTGCTCTGACTGATCCTATTTCTGACCCTTCTGGAAGATCCTCAGATGCTGAGAAGGTATACAGTGGCTCAGAAAACCTTGGCAAAGACACTTCCTTTGGAACAACTTGAAGATTCACTGGGACAACAGAGTTCCAGTGAGGAGGTTGGGCATCTTCAGCTTTCACTTTGAAGTTCACTGTTCTGTTTTCTAGCATATTAAGACTCTCCTTGACCTTAACAAGTCCAGTGGCAGTGTTAATCTCAATCACATCCTCTGCAACCACGTCCATCAGTGAATCAACAGAATAAATGACATCAGCATTGACTCCTTCATCAGCATCATATGCTAGTATTTGGATGACTGGGGACCCTTTGCTCATGTTTGACTGGACAGACAAGACATATTCAGAAGCTTTGAACTGAGGTGGATTGTCATTTTCATCAGTGAGTATGATTTTGACAGTACAAAAGGCCACTTTCCCTCCCCCATCTTTGGCCATGACTTTAATAGCAACAACCCTTTCTGTGGAATTTTCCCTGTCCAGTTTCTGCAGTGTTTCTATGCGGCCGTAGTTATCTATTGCAAATTTCTCTTGGCCAAGTTTGTTTATGATGGTATAATCAACAGTGCCATATGGGCCATCATCTGGATCAATGGCTAACAATTCAATCACCTTGGTTCCTATCTTGGCATTTTCAGCCAATACTGCTTCATACACATCTTGCTGAAATGATGGATTATATTTATTTACATTTGTGGTATTGATATATACTGGCACTGTAGTCTTAAATACTCCATCGGATGCAGAAACTCTGAAGTTATAAAAAGATTCCAGGTTCCTTTTGCAACGATTCAGTGTGGAAATAATTCCAGAAGTGCTATTAATGGTAAAATGTCTGTTGTCATTCCCAGAAAGTATCATATACTCCAGCCTGGGGGTATCCCTGCTGTCAGAGTCAAAAGCCTGGACTTTTGTTACAATGTGGCCACAAGTGGCCATTTCACTGACATTAGCTTCATACTGAAGCTGACTGAACTTGGGTGGGTTATCATTGATGTCCAAGACACTGACACTCACAATGGCTTCACTGCTTAGAGGAGGCATTCCATGGTCTGTGGCTCTCACTTTAAAGTGAAACTCATGGTTGGCTTCATAATCTAGTGCCTGAGTTGTTGTTATTTGACCTGTGCTGGCATCGACATTAAATAACTTTGCCATATTTGAACTCTCTTCCAAGATATGATATGAAATGAGTTTGTTCCGTCCTGAGTCTTTATCAGTAGCAACGACTTGTACAACAGGAGTCCGAGCTGGCATACCTTCAGTGACTGATGCATTATAAGCCATTTGAGAAAATACAGGTAAATTGTCATTAGCATCCTCCACCTCTACTTCTACCACTGCTTCTGAAAAAGCACCCAGGGCAGTGTCTGTTGCTCTGACAGTAAAGGCATGCTTTGTTGCAGATTCATAATCCAGTTGGCTGATGACCGTAAGTACACCAGTCTTGAAGTCAACATTGAACAGTTTAAGGACCTCTTTTTCCACAATGTTGTATATAAGGCGCAAGCCTTCAGGACTCCGGGCCTGGACATGGAGAACAGAAGTGTAGAGTGGAATGTTTTCAGGCACTTTGACACTGTAGAAGAGGCACTGGAACAGAGGGTTGGATTTGTTCCTCACTGTGACAAGAACCTCTTCCAATGCAGATAAGGGGGGCTCACCACGATCTGTGGCTTTGACTTTCAGGCTATATTTATTTAAAGTTTGATAATCAAGGGGTTTCTTGAGTGAAATGTCCCCTAAGAAGGGATCAATCCAGAAATATTCATAATCTTCAACAAAGGAGTAAAAAATAACTCCATTATTTCCCACATCCTGGTCAGTTGCAGACACCTGAAAGATGACATCACCTGGCTCAGTGCCGTCCTGCACCATCGTATAATAAGGAACATTCTCAAAATAGGGTGGATTGTCATTAACATCATCTATGCAGATTTTCACTATAGCTTGAGACACCCTTGGTGGATTTTTAATGTCCTTTACCTCCACTGCAATCTCATACATGTCCTCAGTTTCACGGTCAAATTTCACACCGTTTGTCTGTAGCACACCTGAAGACTGGATTATTTGAAACTTCTCTTTTTCATTCATGATGGAATAATGGAGTGGCTCATTCAATTGATTCCCAGTAACTCCAAGCACAACCAGAGTTTTAATATCAGTGGAGTTTTCTGTCACAGATGCCATATATAAATGTTGATCAAATTTTAAAGTACTGTCTTGCACTTTAGTAAAATTGATTCGTACCAAAGCATTAGTCTTATACAGACCATCTCCAGCTCTAACTGTCAGCTCATGATAGTTTCCCAGTGTGGTAGTGTTCAGCACAGAAATGAGTCCGGTCATCGGGTGGATATGGAAAACATTCTCAGGATTCCCATCCACTATACTGTAGATTACCTCTGAATCTTTGTCTTCTGCATGTACTGTGAGAAGATCTATACCTTGGTACCCAGGTAGCACAGCAGACATTTCATATAGGCCTTTTGAAAATACTGGAGGACAGTCATTTATATCTCTGACATAAATGGTGACTTCGGTGGGTTTGGAAGCAAATAAACTGGGACTGCCGCTGTCATGGGTGTGGACACTAAAGTGGAAAACTGGAGTACGTTCGTAGTCAATATTAGCACTTGTAGTAAGAGTGCCCATGCTTGGATCTATTTTGAAAAACTCTAATGCCTCTGGTTGCAAAGTTTCATAGAACAACAAAGCGTTCGAATTTTGATCAGCATCTGAAGCACGTATCACTAGGGGGGCATTGTTTTCATCCATAACCATACTGCCCCATGGAATGTTCTCACTGATCCAGCCAACAAAAGAAGGATTGTCAAAGACAGGTGCATTGTCATTCTCATCTATGACATAAACAAACACTAGGACATCCATAAAGGCTCCAGCCATGTTGGTGCCACGGATTTTCAGCTGATAAGATGAAGTCTGCTCAAAATCTAAGTTCTTCTGAATACAAATAAGGCCAGACTGATAATTGATGGAGAATAAACTATCCCTATTTCCTTCCTTTATTTCATAGCTCACAGGCAAAGCACTCTTGGCTAAAACAATGATGACAGAAGAGCCGATGACTGCAGATTCACTGATCTCTGTAACATATTCCACTGCTGTAAATTGGGGAGGTGTGCTATCAGAGGGCTTAATGTAAATGTGCACAGTAGCAGTATCTGTCAGCTGAGGAAATCCTTGATCTTCTGCTTTTACAGTTAGATCAAATCTTTCTTGCTTGGATCGATTTAGTTTCTGAGAAACTGTAATAATCCCAGAGAGCATGTTGATAGAGAAGAATTCTCCCATATTCCCTGAAACAAGGACAAATTAAAATGAATAAATGAACTCTTTAAATAACTTTAAAGACTTTTTAATTGACTGCGGTTGGGTTCTATCTAAATCTGAAATTTGCCATCTTTATTCTCTGGGAAATTCCATTTTATTCTATGGAGTTTAAGCTTAAGAATTATACCATTGTCTATTTAATTCATAAGTGTGGCCCAAAGATGTAGGTAAAAAAATCTGCAGAAAGTTACCACTCAGAACTAGGATAGATGTTTCTGCAGATCTAAGAGATTTCCCAGGTTTGCAGAAAAGTCTGATCATTTAGAAATATATCTCCCAAAGCAGACATTTTCAGATCTCAATGGGGACTAGTTTTAGGTGGCAGTTTTGGTTAGTACAGAAACTCAAAATAGCTTCTGACAATGGGAAGTAGTGTGGGAAGGGGGAGAATATAAAGCAATTAATATTGAAACCACTGCCAGTCCTACTGCTACTATCATCGACACACAGGCTCATTCCGCACACGCAAAATAATGCACTTTCAAGCTGCTTTCACAACTGTTTTTGCCATTCCGCACAGCTTCAAAGAGCCCTGAAAGCAGCTTGAAAGTGCATTATTCTGCGTGTGCGGAATGAGCCACATACAACAGCTACATCATTTACTTAGTGAAGTGAAAAAGTAATAAAGGTGCCTTAATAATCTATAACAGTATAAATGTACAAAACCTTCCAACGTACCAAAAATACACAAAACATGTATGAATCAAACAATTCCCTTAATAACAGTCTTGGCTGCAATGATAGGGAATTAGAGTAATGCTGTACTTCTTCTTTGGAACATGAAGTATTCAGCAGAAGGTCATTCAGGTTGAGGGACTTGGGTGTACACACAGCTGCCCTGGGAAGAGGGAAGGGTTTGGAATTGCTCCTTTCTTTCTCTTCTGTATACAGAGTTGTTGGATCAGAAATGGCTCTAAAAGGGAGGGGAGGGGAGGGGAGGGGAAGGAAGACCCCAAACCTTCAATGGTTTCTGCTGGCAGTTCACAGGATTCAAGGCAAAGAATTCTACTAAGTAGAATACAATACGTAACAACAGTTCTTTCCCTGGCTGGTTTTTGTTTAAAGGGAAATAGAAATGTGAAATTTATGCATCATGTGCATTCATGGCAGAACCAGTGATTCATGCAACATCTTATGTGGGCCTACCCATATGTTGCAATAGGATAAAAATAAACCCAGTATAGAATGATCCCAGGTGGTATTGATAAACAAAGCAATGCTCAAGAAAAGTCCCTGAAATTTCTAATAACAAATTAATTGCCTCTTCAACTGTTGTCTTATCCAGGAAGGGGAAATCTTCAGTAATCGCCTCTCAAGATGAAAGCTGCTACAAGTAAACATAAGGGGTAGTGTTTCTATAGACTGAATGCTAAATAATCATGTGCTCCAAAGATCTGCATGTTAACAGCATGGACGCTATAAGATGATTATTAACTATACTTCATAGCTGCCATACACAAAGTGGTACGGGGAAGGGAATATTATTTCCCTTGGTTGGTCTGGTACAATTCATACAGCTCTCCTATTTTAGCTAATCTTGTACAGATAATATAATAGGATAGCATTGAATCTGTCAGTTACATATGCACCCATATTTATGTCAAACAGTATCTGCTCACACTGCTTACCTGCCTGGAGGAAGTAATGGATATCAGCATTCATTCCTTGGTCTCGATCCAGAGCTCGGACTTGCACAACTTCTGTATCTGATGGAGCTGCATCTAAAATGTCTGTTTTATAATGAAGGCTAGTGAACTGTGGAGGATGGTTGTTACAGCTCTCTACATGGATGGCAACTCTGGCAAAGTCTCGCTTGACTGGGACTCCTTGGTCTCGTACCTGAGTGGTGGAAAAATACAGAAGGGATTGTCAATGTTAGGGAAGAGAGGTGACTGTAAGCATCACTTTATACAAGTGGGAACTGCAAAGAACCATCCTTGGCAACCACAAAAATATCCTTTCTGAGTCCCATTGATCCCACCCAGATCAAACCCCAACACTGTATGAAGCCAAATCATGTGACTTGATCAACTCCATGCACCCCAGGTGACCAGGGCTGGAATTCTGTCCCTTTACTTCCACCCTTCAGGGACAATAGTAGGAAATGAGATAATCCCTACTTTAAAATATTAATCTTGATTTCTTGTATTTTGGTCACTGCATTCATTCATTTTTTTTAGTTATCCATTGGCAGCTGGGGCTATGACCTGTGACTCAATCCTTTCCATTTAAAAAACCAAGTGCATTAGAGTGCAACAGCAAAAGGTGTTGATCATAGAAAAACTATGACATGCCTCTATCTTGACTCAAATCTTGATAATTTGTAGACTGCTCCTTTAAAACAACTGCCTTCATGGCAAATTCTTGCACTTCCAGTAGTTTGGCCCACACCAAGATCTTCCCACATTAGATTGTACTAGATGTTTTCATTGAGATCTATGGTATAAATTACCAGCCATTCAGGGGAGGGAGGGGAGCCGTCTGAATTCTGCTGAATTATAGCAGAAGAGATATGAAAATTTGCATCTCACATACCATCACGGTCAATGTGTGCAGCAACATGGACTGAGAACTGAGCCTCATCATTGTTATGAGTGTGCCATGACTTGGGTCCATCTGAAAGAGCTTCATGCTTCTAGGATCCACACTGCTATCAAGGGTATAAATCAGTCCTTTCCTGTGGTCACTGTCTGTTGCATGGACCCAAATGATTTCAGTCCCAGGAGGTGTGTCTTCTGGAATGTGTGCCTCATAATTGCGCTCCAAGAACTGGGGTCTGTACTGGTTAATGTCAATTACGCGGATATAGGCCTGTGGGGTATACAGGTAGAAAGTATGCATCAGAGGAGGTGTAGAAAAGTAACTCCTAGACAAGTCTGGAAGAAAAGTAACTCCTAGACAAGTTAGCAGCATTCACTGAAAAATCTTTTCACAGATTGTCAAGTTAGGATGGTTCAGATATGTAATCAGATTCAGCAGGGTTATTTTTTATGTTTCATTTGTATTCACCACCATGTATACATATGCATGTCCCAAGCACACCTTTTCAGGTCCTCAAGATACCAGTCCATATCAGGAACCTGCAGGTAACCTTCTTCTTTAAACACTCAGCATTCAGCAACCACATGAGAAATAAAGTGTTTTGATCTAGCTGCCTTTAGCTTTTTTAGCTTTTCTGCTTTTTACTAGTGCGGAGCTAAAACTACATGGCTTGATTGGTGCTTATTTTTTTTAGTGTTAAATATATATTCCTGAGAACGCTTTTCTGCATTATGTTGTTCTTCTTGGAGTTATTTGCTTTCTTCCGAGCCCTCTTAGAGCTCAATCCAGATGGCGAGGTGGCCAGGGACAGTGTCACTGCTGCCCTGCCATCTCAAAATTCCCCAGCCTCCCAAAAGCCCTCCATAAGGCTAAATGGACGAATGACGCTCTTTTGGGCGGTGTAAGTCTGATTCTCTCACTGCCAGCACACCTGGAGCTAAAACCCAGTGGGATCCAGGAATGCTCCTGCAATGCCCCCAGCTGTGTCAGTCTCCACGTTAGGCCAGCACAGCTTCCTATTTGATTTCCCAGCTGGTATAAGTGTCACTTACATCAACGGGGGGTGGAGGGGTAAATGTGTTGGCATGAGCCAGTGCTGACTCCCGTGGCCATTCACACACCCCATCTGGATTGGGCTGCCCATCATCATACACATGGGCCTACCTTGCCATTTAGTCCTATTGCAGAGGTGACCCACGTGATTCTGGTGATGATGCTATAGTGCTACATCAGGTGTGATGACATCACAGGTATTTAGTAACAAAATCACATGATTCATCCCAGTACATTATGTTCAATGGTGGCTTGAGCAAGTGAAGACAGAAAAAAGGGGAAACAATGCCAAGAAGTTGATGGTAGGGCAACAGAAGCGCAAAATCGCATGGATGTGCGACAGTAAAAAAATATTTTTCGGCTGCATTGAATAAACTACTTTTGAAGTAAATATCAAAATTACAGATTATTTGACACAGCCCTGCTTCTTGTTGATATCCTCTAGGAAATTACTGGCAAGGGTAGAGGATAAAGGGAATTGGAAAAGGCGCCTGTATCTCAGGAACAATGTAAAAATATATGTGCAAGAGCTTGCCCTTGTGACAGGAAAAATAAACCCTTCCCTAAGCTTACTGGCAAAAGCTGTGAAGATAACTTGACAGTTTCCTACTATTTGATCTGATTGTTTTTCATCACATAATCACATCTTGGAAAGACACAGTCTGATGCAATCACCTTCTTTCTTCAGTGAAATCAAACTTACCGTGGTTTTGCAATAGCAGGTTCAGTGACATATCCAGCAATGGCTGCCAATGCCAAAGTAAACAGAGAAAGAAGTTCCTAGAGGCTGCTGATTACTTGTCAGCTAAGGTATCAGAGTATGGTTCTCATTGGCAGAACATTATTTTAAGAGATTCAGAATAGTTTCTGTCAGCTATGGAACAGAACCCTCAGAAACTGGTTCCCACAGACTACTCTAATCAATTTCTGATCTTATGATCGCATTAGTGGCCACCAATAAAGCTGTGATTAGACCACTTCCGGTTGCGTTACTGCCCTCGAAGCAACTCGGAGCGTGAGCTCTGAGACCGACTCCGCCTAGAAGGAAAATTTCCCTCCGTTTCAACCTCCGTCAGGTCGAGGGGGACAACTAACCTCTCCGGAGAAAGGAGAGAAGTCTGGGGGCGGAATTGGAGCCCCAAAACGCGCGCTGTTCGGAGGTGCTGGAGTCTTCAATGGCGGCCCGGCCAGAGGGGTGATCCGAGCCTCCGACTGCAAGGCGTTTCATGCCGAGGCAGAATACAGAGCGGGAGGCACGTGCAACCTTCAACAACACCAAGAAGGCTAGTACAGATTTATTTTTGAAAGACACAATTCCAGTGTAACTGTTTCTTGCGGGCAGAAAGAGAGGAAGAGAGGAAGAGGAGAGGTTGGAATTTTGATACTTGCATCGGTCTGTATTCTAACTGAGACCGAGAGCATACAAAAGGGGAAAAGAGCAAGCTTTGCAATGCGAGTGCAGACGGAAGGAGTGGGGGAAGCCGTTGCGCTATAAGAGAACTGTCCCAGCCAGAACTCTCTCGCCCTGTTTTGATTTTTGGACTGTTAAAACAACTCTTTGGTGTGTGTGGTGGAATAAAGGGAAGCCAGAGTGTGGGAGAACTGAAGTAAAAAGACTCTTTTTTTCTTGCTCCCTCCGCCCAATATAATACGGAGCTGTAATCTCCAACCAAGATAATTCATTTAAAGAGACAGTTCTTGCCATGGCTGCCAGGCGGAAAAATAGCATTCCTGAAACAGACACCAAATTAGATCAAGTATTGGAGATGATAACTAATATGCAGAAAGATAACATGGAACACTTTCAAAAACTGGAGAAAGGCTTCGAAAGAAGCTTCCAAAAACTGGAAAGTGAAATCAGAGAGATCAAATCAGATTTAACAAAGCTGAAAGTAACCGATGAGAAAGTTCAGAAGCTAACCCTGACAGTTAACCTAATCCAAGAAAATCAAAAAGAGATGAATGAGAAATCTAAAGAGACAGAAATAGAGTTGGAAAAGATGAGAAACCAAATGGCCCTTCTTGAGATTAAACTTAAAGCAGATGTGTTAAGATTCAGAGGAGTGCCCGAAGAGGAAGGAGAGAATATTAAGAAGAAAATGACCCACCATCTCTCTGTAAATATAAGCAAATATGGAAGAAGATGAATTTGATGTGAGGATATATAAGCATAAAGTAGTCCTGAAAGCTAACTACAGCAAGAGGAGACGATCTTGAAAAGGGAAAGGGATATCTTGATTTTCTTCTCCAGGAAAAGAACAAAGGGAGGATATACTGGCTCCAAAGTATCAAAACCAGTCTCCAACATACAAGACAAGAAATATTGATATTGAAAGACATTCCCAACCCAGATTTTACAGAAAAGGGAAAGAATATATTATTTCTCTTTGAGAGACTTCCTTAGAGAAAATAATATCAGGTATAAGTGTGAAGATCTAGATGAGGACTTAGGTCAACATACAATTTTAAATCTTATAGGATTGGACCACAGTACCACAAGCCCAAGACTTCCTTGAAAAACTCAAAAGAACTTAAAAAGAAATCCCAGCCAGAAGCAAGGTTGCTAGTAGCGAACGAAAAAATCACACGGAATATGAAAAATATTGTCGTGGAACACATTAACAGCTTTGAATTCTCCACAGAAAAGGAGAAAAACTTTCCATTATTTGCAAAAATATACTTTACTGATTTATCGTGTCTTCTAAGAAACCCATGTATGCCTGAAAAGATGTTAAAAGATCTACTTACCAATGGAAAAGTTGGGATTATATGTTTTAGTTCATGCAATAGCAAAAAAAAGAAAGGTATAATAATATATGCTAAAGAAAAGTATATGATCCTAAGTTAATAATTAAATGACTCCAAAGGAAAGATTTGTTGGAGTAGAAATAAATTATTTTGGTTCCTAAGACATTAATGGTGGAAATTTATGTACTCCAAATACTGCGGAAAAGTGATTTCTTTAGAACTTCTTTGCGCAAGATGCATGCCTTGAGCTATAAAGTGTTTGCTTGTCTAGGGACTTGGAATGGGGGTTATACAGCCTTTTATAGATAAAGCCAATAGAAAAGAAAAGAAAAAAAGTTACAAGGAAACTTCCCAAATCATTTTTTTTACGTTTCTGTGATTATTTTTTGTTAGAGGATGTTTGGAGAATGAAATATGGCAACTACAGCGTGAATGATCACGTATTATTCCAAATATTTTTTTTCTTCACATTCTAGAATTCGTATATGTGTTTGTGTACCAAAGACTTAACATTATAAAGCAAAAAATATTTCTATAGAACCTAGGTCTTTTTCAGACCATGAGAGAGAAATCCTATAATATGGGAACTCCATAAGAACTGGGCAAGTGGTCCAAAGATTTGGAAGTTGAATGATTATCTGTTAAAAAAAGAATTGATATTATTCTAAAAGGGAAAAAAAAGAACTTTAAAAATTTCATTTCAAATTAATAATCGCAGGGGAAGTCAAGGAAAGTATCGTTATGGGAAACTTTAAAAGAAACTTATATGTGGTAGTGGCTTTTTTTAAGCCATCAAGGAAAATAGCATTTTAAGAAGGGAGAGAATGAAACATGAATTAAAACCTTAAGAAAATTATGAGAAAACTAAAAGAAGCTCAACTGTAAAATGATCCTAAAAACAAAACTCTGGTAAGAAGAATCAGATGATTTTGATTAATCAACTTGCTACTGAATTTTACACAAAATGAAATGGGAAAAAAAAGAATTGATGTGTATGCCATAAGTTAATTTATTTTGAACAGGCTAATATTAAGCCAGGGAAAATGGCTGGCTTACAAATTAAGGAAACAAAACAAAAGAGTTTAGTTACAAACAGTAATAGATAAGGCAAGGACTATCACAAACCCAAAAGAGATTATTGAAAAATTTCTTGAGTTTCTATTCTACTCTGTATAAATCCTAAAGATTGGATATTGCAAAGCAAAAAGAGCAACATAGAGAAAAATTATGTGAGGTGTCTAAAGGGCATTTTCAGAGGAGAATTTAGCCTTATTAGAACAAGGAGGAATAAAATCAACTGAGTGAAATTAAGAGGACACAAATACCTAAAGAAATTAAAGCCTGGTAAAACACCTGGACCTGATGGCTTCACAGGATTATTTTACAAGAAGATATTCCAGAAGAAGATGAAATGGTACCCCTTCTAGCAGATACTATATGAACAGTATTAGAAATACAAAGAGAAATGCCTACCAACATGGAATACCGAAGCTATTATTTCCCATATCCTAAAAGAAGGCTTTTAGAAACTACAGATGTTAAAAACTTTCTGCCCATCTCATTACCTGAACATACTGATTATAAAGATTTATGCAGGAGTTCTTTGGAGTAGAAGAATTAGAGAAATAATGAAAGAAAATATAGGAAAGAGGATCAAAAGCGGCTTCCTACCCAACACAGGTTTAATTAAAAACTAATATTAGAATTGTAACTAATATGATTGAATATTTGCATATAACAAATTAACAAAAGAAAGCAGCAATGCTTATTCTATGACCTAGAAAAGGCGTTTGATAATTTTACAGTTTGAATTACTTAAAACTATTATTGGAGTACACAATAGGTCCAGGTAATTTCTTAGATTGGACCACAGCTATTTACAACAAACAAGCCTTTACCAAAAATTAAAAATTAATAATACTTTGTAACACCCCAGATTCCAGAGATAAATCAGGGCAATTCAGGCAAGGTTGCCCGTTCTCGCTTCCCTTCTTTTTATCTTCAATACAGAGCTATTATTACAAAATAATAAATGTAACAAAAAAATTGAGGGGATGCAATAAATGGAATGGAATATAAAATCAAAGCACATTTGGCTTCATCATTATTGTGGTAATGATGAAAGATCCGTTGAAAAATTGGACTACGTTGAACAGTGTAACTAGTGAATTCAGTACCATCTCTGGTTTGATAGTAAACAAGTTGAAAACTAAAATGATGATCTTTAATATATCCACCTGCATCAACAGAAACCGCTACTAGAAATGACTCAACTAGAAATAACAAAAAAAAATAAAATACTTAGGAATTGTCTTAACGAATCAAAATATCTTATTATTTTCAAACAACTATTTACCACTCTGGAAAAAGGTGAAAGAAAGCTTATTAAAATGGGAAAGTTTAAAATTATCGTTGTTGGGAAGAATTGCAGTGGTAAAAATGAGTATTTTGCCCAAGATACTCTATTTATTTCAGACCATTCCTGTAATTATAACAAATAAATACTTCAAAGAATGGATAACAGATATTTTACGTTTTATATGGGGAGGGAAAAAAGCGAGAATTCAATACAAACATCTAACTGATAATGTGGCAAGAGGTGGATTTGGTTTACCAAACCTGAAACTATATTACCAGGCAGCAGGTTTCGCCTGGTTTAGAGAATGGATGCTGCTGCAAGACAGGGAAATATTAAATATAGAAGGATATGAATTTACACTTCGGGTGGCACTTTTATATATAGTACGCCAAAGGTAAACCATTTAAACAATTCACCAACCATTATATTAGGATATTTGAATAAAAATCTGGTTGGACTACGCGAAGAAAAACATCATAAAAGTTCAACTGGATCTCTTCACCAGGGGCGTTATTAATGAAACAAGTAGACTAAGATAAAATGTATACATGAATTAGATGAGTTTTGCAGTGGGACAATGACGCATGTAGACTTACAGAAAGACATGCCATGGTAATACAGGGAAAGCAATGCCATTGGTATTTCATATTACCAATTGAAAGAAAAATTTCTTCTGGACATGAAAAAAGTTGCTTTGAAAAGAAAGATTCAGGACTTATACATAAACCTACATGGTGAAAATCGCTTCTTAATTAAGAAAATGCATACAACTCTTCTGGACAGAGAGACAGAAGATGAAATCGCTAAAGACATCTCATGATTGTTTGTCCCAAGATTTAAGAGAAACGATAAATTTAGATACATGGACTAGTACATGGGAAAGAAATAGAAAGTTCACCTTATGTGCAGATTTGAAAGAAAATTATTTAAAGATGCTATACCGCTGGTACTTGTATCCTAGTAAATTAGCAAAAATATATAAAGGCACATCAGAATTATGTTGGAAGTGTAAAAAATCGACTGGCACTTTTTTACATTTATGGTGGGACTGCGGAAGAGCAAAGGAATATTGGACAGAGATATCTGGTATAATTAATATTATTTTGGGATACAAAGTGAGTTTTTACCCGCAATGCTTTCTATTAAATATCTTACCAAAAAATGTGCGTAAAGAACATGAAAGAATCTTGCTATACATGATAACTGCGGCCAGAATGGTATATGCTAAGGTATGGAAAGCACCAGTTATACCAAGTGGGAAGGACTGGCTTTCCAAAATGTTAAATTTTTTGAATATAGATAAACTATCGACAATCATGAAACAAAAAAATCTAGAGATATTTGAAAAAAGTTGGAAACCCTTAATTAACTACCTACAATTAGAATATAAATATATGAAATATGATTTTTGATTTTTGATAAGTAGATAACTAAAATTGAATTGTATAAAATATGAATTTTGATTATATATACAGATTTCTTAATACATATTTTTCCCCTTTGTTTTTCCTGTAGATCAGAATGGTTAAATTATAATTAGATAACAAAGAAGATAATTTTCTTGATGCAACACTGGATTAAGTATTGAACATATATGTTTAATTAATTTCTGATGTAATTAACAATATGAAAGTAATGAAATCATGGTTTAAAATGATTTATAAGCAGAAAGTAAAGTTATATAAATATACTTCAGATGTTAGATTGTGTATCGTATGTTATACTAGCCGGAAGTCCACCCTTTTTTGTTTGTTTTTTTGTTGTTCTTTTGTTACTATTTTTTTGTAAGGGTTTTCTCTGTTGTTGTGGCTGTGGTTGTTGTTTTGTTTGTTTTAGTAGGTATTGTATATATTCCTTGAAATGACTCTTAATATGTGAACTCAATTTGAAAGTGTATTTTTTTGGTATATTTTGTTCATTTTTGTTGTACTTTGTGAATAAACTTAATAAATGCAAAAAAAAAGAATAAAGCTGTGATTAGTTCAGATCCCCGTCTTTCCAGATGAAGTCAACAGATGAAGTTAACGGCAACAAAACTACACCGCCATTCTTGCAAGGACATTTGGAAGACCAACTGGCAATAAAATATCCAGAGTTTTCATTCATGGTCAGTGAGGCTCCACTGTGTTGTTTGGGGCAGGTCAGTAAAACAGCAACAAAAGATGAGGAAGCCAGGGACAAAAGGCATATGCATATGTACAAATGAAGCTCCCTTATACTGAGTCAGATCTCTAGCGTATCAAGGTCAGCATTATCTGCTTTGACAGGCAGGGTCTCAGGTCTTTCACATCACCTAATATCTGATCCTTATTACTGGAGGTGCCAGAGATGGAATCTGCTTCAAAGCAGAGGCTCTGCCACTGAACTTCAATCCCTCCATCCTCAGCTCCTCCCCAACTTTCAAAACTGATGTAGATTAGCAGAGTTGCAAAAAAGAATGCAGAGTCAGTTGCTGTTATCAGAAAATTTTTTACTCAGTGTAAAGGGAGAAAAGGGTTACTTTGGGAGGAAAAACAAGAAACTGCTTTCTATCTATGATAACTGTGAGCTAGCTTACTCTAATCTCACATTAATGACTACAATTATCACTACTGCTACAGCTATATGCTGCTGCTGCTGCTCCTACTGCTAGCTCAACAAAATATTAGATTACCTCTCCAATAGCTAGTCAATAGACTGGTTACAAACACTCTGACCTCACTAACTAATTAGCATGAACATTTAACTCTTTCATGTCTGAACTGTGTGGCAGACACTTGCCAAATGTTAACAAAAACTGTTCATGATTCCCGGCCAAGAATATTACAGTTATTTGATGTGAGTAAAGATCTCTAACTAAAATTCCCAGGTTTCTTTGGCAGATGAAGTAGTTTCAAGGGCATTTATTGTTTGAGGTTTCATAGAATCTTATTTGATCATGAGCAAGAGATGAAAGAAAAGGGACCATTTCTGTTCCTTACCTTTTGCAGACCTTACAAGCCAATGGGCCTTCATAAATTCTGCCAAGTACATAGTGCACATATCTGTTTTAAGTGTGAAATAATATTGAATCTGGACAGTTTTAGAAACGCTGGTTATGAGAGATACAGGGGAAGGAATTTAGGGAGGGAAAACTCATCAAGGTTAGAGAGTTGCTGTCTCACTTGTGCTTTACTGATCTGCCCCAAACAAGACATTGAACCCTTACTGACCATGAATGAAAACTGTGGATATTTTATGGCCAGCTGGTCTTCCAAATATACTTGTAGTAAGGTGATGTAGTTTTGTTGCAGTTAATTTAGAGCAGATGAATTAAGAAGATGTGGAACCCCATTAGCACCTAATCTCATAATGTGATGAGATGTTCAGTTCAACTGATAGTTTTCAGCACTTTGCAATATATGATTATGAGACTCATCCAGAGCATCCGTAGCCCAAGCAAATTCTCCTTGAAGCTTCCCAATGATTTCAGAAAGGTTTAGATCAGGCTGTCTGTATACTTACTTGTGTCCTGATAATGCTTGTCCCATTGGTGACTTCTATTGTGAGGTTGTAGTTTGATTTTTTACTTGCATCCAAGACTCTTGCTATAACAATACTGCCAGTATTTGTCTCAATATAAAAATCCATATCATCATCGCCACCTTTGAAGGAGGATAAATTTCATAAGTAGGAGGCTATGATGAAGAAAGCCACATGTTTGATTTCCCAGGTGAAAAACAATTATTGCATCCAGTAACATTTGCAACAAACCCACTCCCAGAAAAAAAACAGGAAAGATGCACAGGTCAGTAGAAGCGTATCATCAGGAGGTGGGTGGTGCAAACAAGACTGTCATCACTGTTTCTCTTTGTTTCATTTTTCTTAAATTTTGCATTGGCTTAAGTGTGTTGTACCTTTTTTTGCTGTTGTGTCTATCAATGTGAAGGGAAAGATGTGAAATTAGTGGTGGTGGGAGGCACAGAGGCACATTCTGCCAAAGAGAGTGACTATAAAGGCAAATTGTGGAATGTGAATGTTCTGACTTCAGAACATGATGCTTAAAGTAGGCCCTTTTTCTCTGGGTGAGTCCTGCATTCCTGCATTCCTGTCTCCTGCTCATGTCATTTCCTGTGACACTTTTACCATGGAGCTGCACAAGAGACTGGCCAACATGTTTCTAATGACTTGAGAGCTCTTCTCCCAGCAATGAGGATTATCAATACTTTGGATCTTACGACTGAAACCAGAAATATCCTGATTATCCAATAATGCTAAATTCATTCACAAAGAAAGGATAAGGCCACATGGTGAATGTACAGCCATAATTAGTCTGTCATACCACTAGGAGCTGGCACAATTTAAAATCTAGGTGCAATGTACACTTGACTTTTCTTTATATGTATGCTGAGTAAATTCTCCTATTACAGTAGGTACATGAGCAGCTGAGAATGTGAGCAAAACTCCAGATTCTTGGCCACAGTTTAATTTGCAAAGAGAATGCTTATTGGCACTTTTTTTTTACAAACAGAACTTTAACAAACACTTTCGTACAAACATGTGCACGTGACCAGGGTTCTTGTCACTCAGCATGCAAATCCAATTCATCGCTATCTGTGGCAGTCACAATATCCTGCTGGTAGGCTGCTTTAATGAGTTACAATTTATACAGCGCTAGCAGGGTTTAGTGGTCAAGAGAAGTGGACCTAATCTGGATCAGAGGCGTACCAGGGCCAAATGGCTCCCAGAGGCAAAAACCCCGCCGGGCTCCCCACCCCCGCCGAATGTGGAGCCCCGCTTACTTGCAAGTTAGACTCCAGCCCCTCTTCGCTGCCTAGAAGCTGGGAAGCGAGTTTCCCTTGCGGCCTGGCTTCTTGGCAGGGATGAGGAGCTGAGCAGCCCTTTTGTTACCTAGAAGCCAGGGAGCAAGTTTCCCTTGTGTCCTGGCTTCTGGGCAGGGAGGAGGTGCCGTGGCAGAACTGGGCAGGGAGGAGGAGCCAGGAAAGGCAGAACTGGGAGACCTGGCAGCCTGCTCAGTTTTGTGCCTCCACCGGAGGGAAGAAGCTGAGCTGACTGCCGCTTCATCTGGTCACATGCCCCCCACATGACCAAAAGGCATGCACCCAGGGACATGGGGTACCCAAGGGCCATATGCCACTGATCTGGATAATCAGGTTTGAATCCCTACTCCTCCACATAAATGGTGAAGTGGTCTGATCCAATGAACTGGATCTGTTTCCCCACTCCTACACATGAAATCTGCTGGGTGACCTTGGGTTAGTCTCAGTTCTCTCAGAATTCTCTCATCCCCACCTATCTCACAAAGTGAGGTGGGGAACTTGTAAGCCATTCTGAGAAAAATTACAGTAGAGCAAAGCAGGGTATAAATCCAACAGTTCCTCTTCTACAGACCTATTATTGTAAGCAGTAAAGCCCGTTGTTGTAAGGAATGCAGCGGGCTCTAGAAAGAGCAGGGGATGTGAGGGTGGGGAAACTGAATAGGCTGGAATCAGGCCCTGCTTCTTCTTTGGGGTGGGAGAAGCGTGGGTGGGGAACTGGGCGGGTCAGTGCCAGGCCAGGCAGGAGGGCACTCTGTCACCACTGCCAGTTCACCTCTCACCTAGCCCAGCACCAGCCCACCAAGTGATGTGGAGCGGAGTATCAAACCTGGTCATCCAGATTAGAGTCCACTGTACCCCGCTGGCTCTCCTTCATTCCTAGTAACAGCTTGGTCCCAAAGTACACCTAAAATTGTTATCTAATTAGGGAGGGTAGTTGACAGACCTTATCTATCATAGGCAGATCTACTAGCTCCTGAGAGTCCCCAACACAATCACCTTTGTTGGTCTGGATTCAATTATTCTGTTAACCACAATCAAACCACAGCCAAAGAGTAAAGTAGGAGAAGAAACAGAATGGGACAGTGATAGAAAATGGACCTAAAGGAAAGAGATGAAGAACGGACAACACAAAACAGGAGAGACAACAAATCTGTGCAATTGAGCTATTTGAGCAAACATATAAGGACATTAACTCAATTGCATTATGAACTGCTTGAGCAGCCAAGGAGAAGGGACCAGTATTAGCACTGGTAGAAGCTATTGGCTTGGAAATGAAGGTGACTCTGAGCTCGAGACTGTAACGTCCTCTACTAGAATGCCAGGGTAGCTCCATGCTTTGTAGACAGACCTTGCAAAACTGAGCAGTTATAGAAACAGAGCATGGTCCCAGCAGGTGCTAAGCAGCTTGCTCCAACCAGATGGTCATAACAGTATAGAGAGACGTGAGAAACTCATGGAACGACCTTGCTACCAACGTCTTTTAATCCAAGGATATGAACATATAAGCCTTGCTGTGTGAAAAACGTGCCTGGAATACTCCATTCTAACAAAACACAAGGTTGCCACTTTCACTCATGTAATCCAGTCATCAGCTAGTTCAGTTTTTGCTGAATGGCCCCTGTAAGCTATTTCATAACTTACTATTTCCTTACAGAGAACCAACTTCATATAGGAAGACTCCATATACTGTGGAGCTGGGTGCAGTTCCCTGCACCGCACAACAAATAATCAGATGGAGCAGCCACCACACAGTACTGACTGCCCAGTAAGTGGAACCAATTATAAACACAAACACAAATACACATCTACAGAAATTGATCTGTGTGTGATGGTTAGGTGCTGAGTCAAAAAGTTTAGGCATCCAGATGTGAGTGTAAGACATCCTCTGGCCATTAAAGTTTGGGTATCTCCATTGCCCTTCCTGGGGCATACAACTCTCAGCTAAACTGTTCTTTTCCTCAGGTCTCTACCTCTGGGCTTCCAAAGAAATAGGAAGGGCAGTCTCCTATCCAGGGGTCAGCTCCAGGATTCCATACCTATCCCACATCATCCAGGGAGGTTTATTTTATTCATGCAGTCTGAATGCAGTACTACTAGCACAACCCTCTGGGCATGCCGGTTCCTTTGCCCAATCATGTCCTCCTGAATCCAATTTCCCAATCCCATATGAGGGAACTGGTTATACAGGCCAATACTACAGTTCCAGACTACTGGTGGTTCGTTCTGGTAGAGGAAATTGCAAAAGGTTCAGGAGTGCAAGGGCTGTAGCACAGGTAGAAAACTAATATATGAAGTGGCCCTCACTGATGACTAATTATCCAACTCTTCTTCCTATTCATGGAACCCTTGCAGGCAAACTAACCTGGGGCAAGATTTCTCAATAATCAGAAGGGAAAGCATAATAGATAAAGCATGCCAGCATGTTCATATACAATACTGCCCAAGCTTTTGCTTGTTCAAGCAAAGATCAAAGGTCCGTTGCCTGGGGAATCTGGAAGTACATTCATGATGGAATGTTTACAGGCATCTGCCCAGTTTTCCAGGTAACAGTACCCAGCTGCATCCCTCTCCAAACCAAGAATATACTGGCCACCAGGAAATCTATTTCAAATATGTTAATATATATGCTGCAGGAGCTAATATGGCCCCCTCTGCGACATGTTTATACACATCAATACTATAGAACTTTTCAGGTTATTGAGGCAAAACAATGGGGAAGATTTTAGTAAGGAAATAGCCAAGCACTGACTTTAGATATCTTCCAGCATAACCTGTAAGGAGTTCCAAAAACTCCTTTATTTTTTTCTCTTGAGTTTTTAAAAATTGCTGCAGGGAATAGTTATGATTGCCACATACTTCCTGTGAGCCACAAAGATGTGTTTTTGCCCGTTTGTAATACTTGAGTCTTCATTAAGATGGGCCAAGTGCCAGAAATACCATTTTGCAAATTGTGACGGATCATACCAGCACTGCAAAAGGCTTTTTGAGGGGCAGCTGCTTGTGTCAGCATGAATGCTACTCAATGCCTAAGCTGAGATTTTGACTACAGTACATTCACCATCTAAATAAACAGCTTTTGTTAGCTGTGGTGGCGAACCTTTGGCACTCCAGATGTTATGGACTACAATTCCCATCAGCCCCTGATGGCAGGGGCTGATGGGAATTGTAGTCCATAACATCTGGAGTGCCAAAGGTTTGCCACCACTGGCTCAGGTCATCTACGTGCCAAGTGCCTAGAGAACTGGGGCAAAATCAGATCAAACTGCAGCCACCTTGGACTCACACACCACTTACCTGTGATGTTAAACCAGAGTTGGCTAAGTCCAGCTTCAACATTGATCACACCAACCATGTGATTCACAAGGTCTGTTTCCATGACAGCAAAGTTGAAATGCAGTTCATCAAAAGCCAGTGGATCTGAAGAAAGGATGGGCTTAGGGATCCAATCAATGTGAAGCCTCACACTGGAGGAAAGTGGGGGGCTGCCACCATCTGTTGCCTTGACCTACCAACAAATCCCAAGAGAGAAAAGGAGCTGCTAACAAAGACTGCTGATCTGAATTATCATGGAATCACACAGTCAAGTTGCTTGCAAAGCTTCCAAATGTATCTCAAAATCCTGAGACAAATGTATATTTAAACTGTTTGTTTGAAGCTATGAATTTAACAAGCATCAAATACTGCTACACATTTCTGAATGGTATAAATGTGAAGACTCTTTAATGGGAACCAAGGACAGCTCTTAAATCACTCCTTCTAGTTTGCCCAGAATCTATACACCATCAGCCCCTCTTTGCAGTGGGCATGACCTAAGAACTTGATAAATTCTACAACAGGCTCTCTCCCACCCCACCCATTTAAGCAGGCCATAACATGGATTTAGGATTCTCCTAGAATACCACATCCACAAGAAAGTTCCAAGAACAATTGTTGCCTGTGGTGCACACGTTTATTTTATCCTGTTTTTAGCAGCAGTGGCATAATAGTTAAGAGCAGGTGCACTATAATCTGGAGAACCGGGTTTGATTTCCCGCTCTGCCACTTGAACTGGGGAGGTTTATCTAGGGAACTAGATTAGCCTGTGCACTCCAACACATGCCAGCTGGGTGACCTTGGGCTGGTCACACCTCTTCGGAGCTCTCTCAGCCCTCCCCCCACCTCACAGGGTGTTTGTTGTGGAGGGGGGGGGGAAGGGAAAGGAGATTGTAAGTCCCTTTGAGTCTCCTTACAGGAGAGAAAGGGGGGGAATATAAATCCAGACTCTCCTCCTTTAGTCAAGGGGTTTTTGCTCGCTTTTTAAATGGAACAAAAACTTGCAATTCCTGTTGTAGACAGCAGAAGGAAAATATGTTCATCATGGGCAGCAATAGAAATAAGTCCAGTTTCAACACTGAAAAAACATAATCTACTTAAAAGTCCTCTCAATTTCTGATATTTCACGCACCGTTAGTATGCTGTATTCCTGAGCAGAAAAAGCCTTTTTGGTGAACACCATGCCTGTCTCAGGATGGATGCTGAAGAAACCTTCATCATTTTCTTCAAGGCTATAAGTGATCTGACCATTCAGGCCTTCATCATGGTCTATGGCAATCATTCGGTAAACTGGCAAAGGAGTTTCAGATGCCACTTTCTCTGGGAGGTTAACCACAAATAATTTGTGAGGGAAGCTGGGAGCGTTATCATTGACATCCATGACTTCCAGTACCACTCTGCTGGTGGACTTCAAAGGTGGTTCTCCATTGTCAGAAACAGAGACCTACAAGGAAAGTGGGATGAAAGAAAATGGAGTACCTCATCACAACCTTATCAGTTGAAGATTATAGTATAAGCCATTCAGACACAGGCAGTCATATGGCTACATGTTAACAATTAAACAGTAATTGAATTCATGACACATTATGAAAAGTTATGACAGCAGCTGTTTACCCTAAAAGATGGGAGTTTTAGTGATGATAAGATGGAGGAACTTTACCAGAAAGATTAGATATTAGTGATCAACTAAAAAAACCGGATCTCCAATGAAGGTGGAAAAATTCATGGATCCTGCTGTAACAGTCCTGTGTGCTTTGTACTTATAAAGTTTGGTCCTACCACTAGTAGGTCTTAAAGCAAACTTCTAGTTTACCTGAAAGGTCTCATGTTTACAAAAGCTGACCTCTGAAATGGAATGGACTTTATCAAGCTAAAAGCAGATTTTTTCTTTGATTTTTATACAAGTTTTAACAATATAGGTTAGGATTACAAAAAGGTCAGAAAAATAGCCTGGCTGTGGGGTTTTCTTTTCATTTCTTTCTCTTCTGGGTCATTTAGCAAAAAAGCCAAAAAAGAGACAGGTCAGTCTTTCCCACAGATATATGACTTGTGTGCTGGGCTGGACCCACTGGATCTACATAAATCTGATATGCTCCACCCATAGATCTATCAAGGACCACCAGGGTCCCACCCAAGACCTGTGGGCACCAAGCCCTGATCCAGAAGGCTCTAACATCAGATCCCTACCTACTACAATTCAGCTCTGACTGAAGTTCCAATACCTCATAATTGTCAAGTGATTATGGTTAGGCAGAAATCAATTATTTCTTAACTTTGGCTTGTTAGAAATTCAAAATGTGAGATCCACCTTGCTAATTGAAAGCAAAAGTTATCCGATCCACTATTTTCATTAATAACCAGCCATGCATTTACTAGGCTGTGCATAATGATCCCTAGTAATTCTTCCCTGAACCTGTTATTCAGAAGCAACTTTTCCATTTGGATGTTTCATTTAGCTTCATGCAGTGGTGACAAGTTCAAATGAAGAGTCAATTTTCTTAAAAAGATAGAAAATAATTTCCCACCCTTTATGCTGTATGGTTTAGCAGCAGGATTTTTTGTTTCCATCTTCAGTCAGGAAGCCATGAGAATTTTTTTTAAAAAAATCCTGAAGATAGCACTTGAAGCAATTACACAAAAATGCAGAACAGGCAATTAACTTCCTGAACAATTTGGAACCAATGGAGTAAGTTCTCCTTCTCCTTTTCTGTGTGCTCCAACATGTAAGGAAATGTTTTTCACATCTTGAAAAAAACCACCCTCAAGTAAATAACACTAGCTGCAACTTCGTCATCACTTACCTCCAAGATGTGTTCAGCCTTGTATTCCCGATCTAACTGCTGAGAAGTGGTATAAATCACACCTGCCAACAGAGAAAATATCACTGCCAGTTCCCAGCATCATTGTAGCCTCAGCAGTGCCATGCAGTGCTCACCTGGTATGCTAAACTGAGCCAATCTCAAAGGTGATGCTACCCCAAAGCAAATCAATGCCAAGAACAAAAGAGGTTTATAGTTAAAACATTTCCTTCTGCCAACCATGGAAATATGCTATACTTCTTAGATGAAGTGGCTTTCTCCCCTCCCAGCTTTAAAAAAATGTTTCAACTTCATTCTTCATTCACTGTACTTCATTCTAACTGATCAAACACATGTGTCCTTCTCCCCACAGGATGGCAGTTTCAGCATTTCAGAATCGAGGTGGGGGTTGATAGAGTTTCCTCGTGGTAAAGCCATTTAAACCTGCAGGTTTAAATGTCTTCTTTCAGACAGATTCATCAATTGCACAACATTTTAAAAATATGTTTGAAATTGTTAAACATTTGCCTTTCCCTCTAGCATTTTAAGAGGGTTTGTAATGACTACTTTACACTGTACAACAACTATTGTAATACTATAAACATATGTTAGTTACCTCATACACACCTTTTTTTAAAAGGGTGGTGTGGTGGTTATGCCTCCAGCATGTATGTCTAGTGCACAGGCACATCTCATTATTTATACCAATTGTCATTCAGGGTACAGAACTGATACTTTGAACTGAAACCCAGCTACTCCATCACATGTTCATCATTCCATCTGCTTCACGTTTTTTTTAGCCTCAGTAACCCAGCATATGACTGAAATTGTCTTTCTGTGGTGTATCCTTGAGAAATCCCCATGTTGAAAAGAATGCTAAAGACTAGAATAGGTTTTGATACTACTGTCTACTTCCCAAACAGTTTTCATATTAGTGTCTATTTTTGATTTTCACAAGTACTCTTTAACCAAGACTGCAGTAATATGCCTTTTTTCTTGATAGTAAGCACCACTGAATTCAGTGGGCATTGCTTCCAAATAAGCATGCATAGGATTGAGCTGCAAGCCTTTTCATCTCAGTGAAGGAACATTTATTACCAAGAAATTGGAGACATTTACTACCAGGAAAATGGAGACTTTAAAAAGAAATTCAATGCCATAATCAGCAGAACAGAAGATAATTTTACAGCCTAGTCATTTGATGAAATAAACAACTGTTCTTTTGCCTGACTTTACAAATGAGGATGCTTTTGTTCTGGGGTTGTTTTTCTTTTGCCCCTGTATTTGAACAACTATTCTCTACAAGGTGAGATCAAAGTTCATGAACTACTGGCTTAAAAAAACCCCCACAGTCTTTTCAATAAAGCAAACTATTTCCAGGTTGTCTGTTCAGTATTGTTGTTCTGCCTTATCTGAATTGTACAGCATAGCCATATGATGGGTGGAATATCTTTGTTGATGTTTCATACAAACAGAGATTCCTGAAGGTTTAAATGAAATTTCCAGAAAAAAATGGGGGAGATACCTTTTTGACTAAATAAGAAAAGGATTACCTCTTTCCTGACTGATGGGGCTATTCCAGTGGTGGCGAAATTATGGCACGGGTGCCAGAGGTGGCAATCAGAGTCCTCTCTGTGGGCACGTGCAGAGTCCCCCCCCCCCAACATCTAGGCTGGCCTGGGCCACTGGACTTGATTATCAGCATTAAACCTAAGACCTAGTTTTGGGGAAGCAGTGTAGGTAACTCTGTTAAGCGTTGTTAAACCCCACTGATTTTCATGCGAAGAACTAAAGCGCAATCCTTTATCTGGGAGTAAGCTCGGTTGCTGGCAATGGGGTTTGATTCTGAGTAAACCCTCCTAGGGTCGTGATTCACCCGTTGGAAGAGTTGCACGGTTGCTTTAAAGCCAAGCCACCGACTACCACCAAGCTTACTCCCGAGTAATGCAGGCCTCTGAGCCAACCGTTTTTTCTAAACTAAAACCTCAGTATTCAGGTTAAATTGCCATGTTGGCACTTTGTGATAAATAAGCGGGTTTGGGGTTGCAATTTGGACACTCAGTCTCGAAAAGATTTGCCCTCACTGGGCTATCCAATTAAAAACATTAATAGATGTGCCAAAACAGTGTACCACCCAAGGCTTTATAAATTATTCCAGGCTTTACTGACTGAGACTGCAAAAATCCAACAAGCACCATTTTCTTCAACTATCAGTCATCCTTGCTGGCAGCAGTGGCAAGGATCTTAAGCTTTCCATCCATGACATTTACCTTCCAATCTCACTAGGTACTTCTGTTCACAAGAGTGAACAAAGACAAAGATCCCCCCTCTCTCTTTATCCCCTCCCACAAAATGGCAGCCAAAAGTGGGAGGATGACAGTGCTGCCAACTAATTGTTGAAAAATGTCCTCTCCCTTTAGTAGAAGCTTAATGTGTGGAAATGAGCAGCTGAAGCTCTTAATGGCATGGTGGTAAATAATATCCCACAAGTGGGTAACCAGCTGGGACTTGTGGGGGTATCTCATTTTCTTCTCCCATACTTTTTTCTTTGCCCTCCCTGGAAGACCCATAGCTCTTCCCTTTTCCGGTTTCCTTCTCTCCTTCCCACCTACCAGCCAATCATCTTCAGCTTTTCCTTCTTTTCCTCTTCCCTCCCCCGGCAGCCTTCCCCCAGAATTTCTATGACCCAGTTGTACAGAGCTGACTGCTGAAATGAGCCCAGTTCTGAGTGCCAAAAGCCAGGCCAGGTCCAGTTGTGTGGTGGGGAACCCACAAAGAGTTGTGGAGGGAACCTCATTTCCACCCTGGTATCCTTTCCCCTCCTTTCAAGCACCATATTCTCCTCTTTCCCTGATTCCTTCTTTCCTTCCACCCATAAACCAATATAGTTTTATATGTCCCCATCTTCAATTATATTTATTTACTTCACTTCATTTCTCCATAATAGATTCCTTTGTGGTTTGCAACGGTTCATCAGTGAGGAGAATATTAGTTCTAGTTGACTTAGGATAACCAGAACTCTTGTCCAATAAGAGTCCGAAAATCTTGGCTCGGCCTTCACTACAAAAACTGCATCTAAAAAGGACATGTTATGTAGTTTCTAATTCTCTGCCCCCATATGAACTAAGACTTTGGGGACAAGGAATCCTCCTGAATTTCCCTTTTAAAAAGGCAGAAGGCAAAGCTGAACAACGTACTAAAGTTAAGGCTTTCTGAAAACATATATTTCCAGGGCCATGAGATAGGAAGCAGGATGAGCAATGTATTCGATACTAATAGGCAACCCAAAATCAGAGACTGTCCAAATATATCTAAAATTCTTTGTTTTATTGCTTGCTTGGCCATGTCTAATCCTAATGACAACAGGGTTTGTGGTGAAAATCCAAGCCATTCACTTTTGTCTTTGACAGCCTTAAGCCAATTTGGTAAATAATTATCATTCAAAATTAATGGGAGGAGGCCACAGAGTATAACATTCAGCTGAAGATATACAAACAGAGATAAAAGGGGCAACCCTTGCCTCCACTCTCATTTGGCCAATCTAAACATCAAATTTGACCCACATTTCAGAACTTGCACTTTGTGTTCAGGACTCAAAAACTCTGTACCTGCTCAAGAGAAGCAAAGCAAGAAGAAGCTGGACTTTAAAAAGAGCCATATAAAAGTTGAACAAGCATTTTTGCATGAAACAGCTTTCGTGAGAAAGAACTTAAGGATGTTAATAAAAGATCTGATCCCAGAGGGACAAGTAAATTTCATGAGAAACAGCTTGGTCTGCATAGCTTCAGGGATGATGGTGTAAGCACTTGGAACACAGCTATGGTTAGCAGTTACTACTTGTTCATTCCCTTTTTTGCTCTCAGGAATTATGTATATTTGGATTTAATTTATATTAGAAATTACATTTAAAATGAAAGAACACAATGTGTTATAACAAGATTACATGAATGGACTATATATGAATATGTAGAGTGTTTTTTTTTCAACCTACATCCAAGCATAAACAGCAATTCCCAAAGGCAACAACAAAACTCAAAAGGAATGTTTGCATTCATGGCAATGAAGAAGGCCTCAAGCAAAACATTTAAGCACGCAGTCTCCAAAGTACAGCCTAAATGGTATTTACTAAATTGGATCCTAAATACTGAATCATGACTCATGCAGTACAGCTATCCAATAAAATTAAACATATTGCATAGGTGCAACAAAATCTGATACCAAAATTAGAGAAAGTGATAACGTTACCTACATTCTTTTTTAAGAGTTATGTCTTGCTGATCTAAATGCAGGAGAGTTGGGGTGCACAGATTCAGATGTTAGTTTTGTCATGGTAATAAGCATCTAACCACCTCCCATGTAAACTGCGATCTCACCAGTGCTCTACTTCAGTTGTGGCTTTTCCTTAATTTTTGAGTCATTTGTTCACTTTATGCCCAAGGACCCTGACAATGTTCCTCCAAAAGTACTGCAGGTCAATTTTTTTAAAAAAATATGTTTGTGTATTTACAGATTAATTACAATTTATTTAGCTTCAATTGAACTGTACTGTTATCCTTTCAGGTTTGAAATAGCTAGATGTTAAAAAAAATGGGGGACTCATAGTCTGATCCTCCTCCTCCTTTTTTTGTTTTTGTTTAAATCCTGCCTGATTAAGAGCTCTGGAGAACTCAAAAGCTCATCCACTGTATTGAGCTATTTTGTTTGGTCTCAATGAAAAGTATTACCTGGGTTTTGTTATTAGTATTAGAGCTTTCATCCTACACAAAGGACAGGTTTAGGCTAACCTCTCACTATTAACGAGATATTTTTCTGTGCAAACTGAATTTGACGTTGGGTTACTGTGGAGTGAAGAGACATTTACCACACTCTGAATTATTGGACTTCTACTTTAAACAGTTTATTCTCCTGATATTCTGTAGCCTGTTCAAGGAGGAAACAGTCTTGTTTAACTGTCCCGTGTCGGTCACAGGCCTCAAATTCACAGCAACTACTGATTTCCTTATAAGGTCTATAATTAGATCTGAAAGCAATAGTGGTTAATGGTTAATTAAGCTAATTCCCGAATACAGCTGTGGCCTTTTTGCTCCTGCCAAATATGAGATGTGCTTATATTGGTTCCAGCAGTAGTGTTAGAACTTGCAGAGATTAGAATAGTGCTGGAATTAAGGAGAAGCCTAGAAGAATCAACTACAAATTATGATTGCACTATCAAAAGCAGAGGAGCAGGAAGTACAGACTGTTTATAGAGGTGCAGTTTCCCTGTAAATATGTAATATCTGTGCAACTTTATAGCAGCAATGAGCTGTTCTTACGATTGTAAGCCCTAGGTTGGGAATTTCCTGGAGTTTGGGGGCGCACCTTGGGGGAGGCAGGGTTTGGGGAGAGGTGGGACCTCAGTGAGATAGAATGCCATACAATCCACCTTCCGAAGTAACCATTTTCTCCAGAAGGAATTGATTTCTGTTGTCTGGAGTTCAGTTGAAATTCCAGGAGATCTCCAGGCCCCACCTGGTGGCTGGCAATCCTAACTGATCATGATTAGTTTTAGGGTCCACGCAGCCATCATGAACAAGCCAGGAAGTCTTTGACTTTTCATGGTCCTTCCTACTAATACATGGCTGAGAAATGGGGTGACTATCAAGTTGAGGTGTTCTTAAACTGTGGCAAATTGGAATCTGTGTGACATCCAGTAGAGCTTAGAAATATGCGATCTGCTGAATTTTAATAACTGTTTTGGAAGATTTCACTGTTGAAGTTTAGACATTTGTCTCAGAGGCTGTAGCATGAAGAAGACATCTGTGGGACGTCTTAAAAAGAGGCAGCTGCACTTTCTCACTCTGCACACCTAAAATAAGGAATCCAGGGGATGTCTTTTAAAAAGGCAGTTTCCGATGTGCTTTCCAGACAGGAAAGGCATCAGAGGGAAAAAGAGGCTGTTCCCTGCCTGAAAGTTTTGCTCCCTGGTCAGTTTCAATCTCAGTTTGTGCCCGACATTTTGTGTGCAGCTGAAGTGGTTTTCCCTGCCTCCCTTTGCTGAATCTTTTCAGCCCCAAAAGTACATAGCTGTACTCAGCTGGTCCTGCTGATTCCAGCAATATATAGTTTTCCTATTTTACATTTTCAATTAGCTGTCTCCATAGCTATGCAGACACAAATACGAGAATCTTAGCAGTTTGGAAGACCTGTTTACCTCCCATTGAGAAGCACTGGGTTGACCCTGGAGATAGCTCATTGAACTTTTTTAAAAAGAAAAACTATATATTACTGGAATCAGCAGGATCAACTGAGTACAACTATGCATTTTTGGGGCTGAAACAGGACTCAGGATCGGAGCCTGCAGAGCAAATGTCCTGGGGCAACATTGCAGCAGGGAGAATCCCTTCAGCTGCACATAAAATATTGGATGCAAGCTGTAGGTGAAACTGACCAGAGAGCAAAACAGTCAGGTGGGAAAAATAAGGCACCTCCTGAGCTATGCATTCTGCACAGCCAGGCAGGAGTTGTCTTGCAGACAGCTTAAGGGGGAAAAGTGCAGTTTGAAGCGTTCTCCAAAACAAGATGCCTTGAGCTAAAATAAGGCGTCCTAAGGACGTCTTGGGAAGAAAGCTGTGTGAAGAGCCTTCCCAGGATACTTTTTTCTAGCACCCCGAGGTTGTCTTATTTAAGCTGTATGGAATGGACCTAGGGTTCTTTAGATTGAAGGGAAAAGGGCAAAGAATAAAATTTGATATTAAGAATTCTGCTTGTGTTGTCTCCTTAAAAATCCAAACTCCCCCTTACCCTAGCAATCCTACCTGGAGATCTTGAGGAATTGTTGGTCAGAAGGAGAGGGGAAGTTTGGCTTTAAACCCCCATTTCTCTCCTGTAAGAAGGGGGGGGGCAACAAAGTCCCCAAAATGACCCAAGTCCCCCAATCTTTATTTCCAGGAAGGCCAAGTATCCAGCAGGGAAAATACTCACAACCGAAAATGGCGTGTGATCAAATCATCAGCTGGTCGAAGCACATGGCCGGCACAAAAGAGGGCTTGGTCCTTTAAAGGCTCAGGCCAGCCCTCCCACTTCCAGTTATGTCTGCCCTGGCTTAACATGGCCAGGGCTCTGCTTCCATCCTTACTTGGGCAGAAATGGCCAGTTTAGCTTCGCCTACCCACCCCGAGCAGCAACCGCAGCCCGTGGTGATTCACAGCCTAAAAATGCGCCCCCTGCAGGCCAAAAACTAAACAACACTTTAAAATACAAAAAACCCACGAGCAGAGCTTCGGACATGCAATGGGGGGTTTGAACCTGAGAAAAAAAACCCCTTACCTACGTCCTTGGTGGTGGTATGTGTAACTGCACAAATAGTAATTTGTAGGTGAAATCAGGTTGTAGGTGAAAAAAGAAACAGATCCCCTCCCCTGCATCCGGGACAGAATGTTTCACATATTCATTGTTGATACATGTTTAGATTTCAAATTACTATTGTAAGTGGGTGATTAGACTGGTGTTAAAAGGACTAGTTTAAGGGACTCACACCTGAATACATTTAAACAGGGTTTGCAACAGACCTCTTTTGGATACAACTCTTCTATGATTTTGGTTATAAAAGTCTCTCTGTAAATACATGTCTATGAAGAAGTGAGGTATGACTCACAGAAGTTTATGCTGGAATAAATTTTATTATTCTTTAAGGGCCTCTTTATTTCTGTTCCACTTTTATGTAAGGGAGAAAAGGAATCTGAGTGCTGGCAAGGTCATACTCTCAGCAATTAGAGAGACAGTGCCAGTAGGTGGAACATAAAGCAGCAAGGGTGGTAAACAGGAAGACAATCCATCAGGAAAGGACGTACAAAGAAGTAGCACCTCCTAACAACAAGTTACCCTGACTGATAGTACAGCACACTTTGGAGAAGGGATGCCAGCCTCCAGGACCCTGGGATTTCCTGAAACTACAGCATATCTCTAGACTACATAGATCAGTTCCCCTGGAGCAAATGGATGCTTTGGAGGGTGGACTCTATGACATTTTATCCCAGTGAGATCCCTAACCTCCCCAGGATCTGGCTGCCCTACCCCACCCCCATTCCCCACCAGTGGCCAGGGGGGACCTGACAACCCTACTTTGGAGCTATATAACTGGCCATGACATCAGATTAACCTTCTGACAGTACCTTGTTTATATTGTTTACAGTCTGAAGTGGTTATATTCTTTGTTTCACTCTCCTCTAACTGGTGCTCTTGCAGCACAAAAGTGTGGAATTGGTACCGAATACACCAACTACATACACTCAAACAGTGATATAACAAGTTATAAGAATAGGGAACAAAATATGTGCTGCTGATTTTAAATTCTATAGGTAAAGACAGACTGACATTATAAGAGTGGTAGGGCTGGGTTAAAAGCACCTCCATCATGTTCCATACATACTTTCCCCCCTATCCCAGGCAAACTGGTTTTCCAAGGGTGCAGCATGTTTCCATTTGAATCAGGAAAATGCTGGCTGTAGGGAATAGTTATTGGGTAACATTCATGACTCCACTAATACATCTCCTCTCTTAAAATCCTGTGCGCAGTTTTAGCTATTATTTTTATAAACGTGTCTAAATTTATACACCATGTTAAGGACTAGGCTTCCCAAAAAACCTGGATAAAAATGCCCTATCCCTTTTTAATAAAGGATTAATGTGTGAAAATGGGTAGCTGAAACTTTTCATAGCATGGGAAAATGATATCATCTGGTAGAGGTTTAATGGGATGCTATTTATTAAAAGGACTGGACATTTTTTCCCCAGGCCAGTTGGCAAACCTATGAAGAACTCTTTGAAGCTACCACAAAAATTTCATCTTTCTCTTTTCCTGAAAGGTTAGGAAGGGCATGGACTTCTCCCAAAGGAATTTAAATATGAAAAATAGGACATTTTAAAGAACTATTTGACTAGAGACAGGGATACCTCCCACATAAAGAAAGTGGGAAAATGGAAAAGTGATGCTCTGCAGCAAGGGTGGTTTCTATACATGTTTGGTTCATGTCTCTAATTCTTAATACTACAAATCCAAGAATGCAAACTTGGTAACAAAAGACAAAGGATTAAATTTGGGAACAACCCAAGCATGTAGATACTTGTTGTATGAGTTAGAAACCCAAGAATTTTTAGCTTCTCAAAGCATTCAATCCACATTCACCTCCTATTCTCCATTTGCCTGTTTTAAATTTTTTTAAGATCAAGTTATTTGCCATCAGATAACAAATAACATCACAGTCTTCAATCTTTGCAAAACTACATGTTTAACCACACAAAGCCATACCCATTTTAAACTACCCCCGCCCCCCGCCCCCATTTCCCCTTCTGCTACTCTTTCCTGTTGAAAAATAAAATTGTAGAAGAACACTAAGTCACTGTCCTGGTGTGACCTGTCTTTAAATTCAAATTAAAACCCAATTTTGGGTCACACTCTGCCAATTAAAAACTGGTGTTTTAACTATTCTTTACTATTAGCACTGGAGATGCCTGTGGCTTTAAATGGGCAATACTTGGTTGGAGGAAAGAAAAAGACGAAAAGGCAGTTCATTGTTAAGCCACAGAGTATTAGATGCCTAAAGAAAAGAAAAATGCTGAGCAATTTCACCAACCAAATCAGTGAGAGCATAACAGATAAAAGCTGAGCTATTTCATGATAAGTCAAGATTGTGGTCTTTAATCAAACTGTATAAAGATGCAGAGGAAGTAAAGAACAATACAGAAAGTGCCTCATTTTTGAAAACATGAATCTGAAATTAATTGACAATCTTGTTCTTTTTCTTTCATTGACACTACAGACAAGCAAACTTAATCTCTTAATCTGTCATAAGAACTTTGTCAAGAGGGAAAGGCCTGGTGCTTAATTAGTAAAAGTGATGTGTTGTCAAGCTTCAGTTTACAGAGATATTTGGCAACAGTCATTCACATTGTTCTCTGCGTGCAATTTTGTAATGTTTGCAGTAACCAATGTTAGAACTGTGTTCCAAACCCTCTTTAACACTGACCCTTTCTGCACAAACCAAATAAAACATTTTGAGGCAGCAAATAACATGTTTTCTGCATGGAGTTCAGCATGGTTTTCAGCCCAAAATGTTTTGTATGCTGTTTCCTGGCAATTCTTTCTTTAAAATGTTTCACATGCCTCTTTTGCAGTCCCTGGACTCCCTCGTTGGTCCCATTTTCTGAGCGGGCCCCAGGTGTCTCACACTGTATTTCCATCAAGTTTTTTTTTTAATTTCAGGAGGTCAGGTCAGGTCTATGTAGCTACATAGCTACATAGCTACATAGACACAACCCCTAGAGAATTGCAGCATGAGGCCCTGAAACTTCGTAGCAACGAATCTAAGAAGACATTAAAAAAATAACGGAATGACCACAAAATGACAGCCAGGAAGCACTTCCAAAAGAGTGCAGACAAACAGGGAGTTTTGAAAACATTTGCAAAACATTTTCATGGACATGTATAAAAAGGGCCACTGAATTTCAGTCTGTTCTGTGACACAAACAAATAACTATTTACTTTAGAGTTATTCAAGTACTGAGTTCAGATTGTTATATGCCATGTTCCAAAGAAGTATCAACAGCCAGAGCAAAGTACACTTTTTGGCACTGCAACACCCACAGAAACCAAGTTGCTAATTAGTTTTAAGAAATGGCTGGTTTTCTCAACTGTCAATCTGCACTGCAGCAGAGAAAGTACAAAGCAAGCCCTGGTTCTCCACACAGTGCCTAGTGGCTTCTTTGGTCTGTGGCCTCTGATTATTATAAAACTTCCTACGGTAAAAACAAAACCACTCAGCAAAAGGTTAGCAGGGCCATCTCTCGCCAATGGTTGAGGGGCACATTCCGCACAACAAAAAATAAAATGTTTTGAGGTTGCAAAATAAAAAAGGTTCCTGCAGGAATTCCGCACAGATTTTGATTAAAACGTTTGCTACTAGAACACGGCCATACAGCCAGGAAACCACACAACACCTCAGTTTGGGAAACAGTTTATTTTTCCTCAAAACGTTTTATTCTGAAAACACTACACTAGTAATCTTTTCCCTTGACATTTTGAAACCATTTCCTGCTCACTGCACAGTGACAGGAAACATTGTAATCCTCCTGCCCAACTTTAAAGATGTCAGTTTCATTTTGTTGAGCATGCCATTATGTACTGCTTGTAATTCTCTGTATCACCCACCATTTGCAGAGTTTTTTCCAGGGACGTTTCCTCTGCTGGCATTGTTGCTGGGTGACATTTCATTGATTTAAGTACATGAATCAAATCAGCTTTGCCTACCGATTTTGGCAACATGTTGCTTCCCCCGCCCTTTATTTTTAATGAGGTATCTTTGAAGCCATGAAGACTCAATATCGACTCTCCATAGTTTCCAAGATGCCTCACTGATTTTTTTTAAAAAAAGGAAAGCGACATGTTGCAGAAATCAGCCGGCAAAGCTCAGTCGATTCATGTATTTATATCAGTTAAATGTCATCGAGTAGAGGAAACATCCCTGGGAAAAACTCCACAAATGGCAGGCAGCGCAGAGAATCACAAGCAGCACAAAATGGCAGGTGCAGCAAAATGAAACTGACAGCTTTAAAGTTGGGGGGGGGGGAGGATGGGAAAAAAAGAACAATTTTCACCTGAAACACTTTATTTTCCATGCTATGTGGACTAACAATTCTTTTTAAAACATCTGCAAGATGTTTTATTTGTTTTGTGTGGAAAAAGCCAAAGTTTTAATCTCTATTATGCAGCCACATTTTCCTCCTACACTTATTCTTCCCCTCCTCTCAGTCATTTTTGAAGGGTTAAGGAGGGCCATACTCAGTATGCAGACCCTCCAAAAGGTATTTGTATCAGTTCTAATGGTGTTTTAATTACTGCTTACTTTACATGGAACAGCAGCAACAATCAAAGAAAGATATAGCTTAGTAACTAAGGCCCTTCCGTACACGCAAAATAATGCGTTTTCAAACCACTTTCACAACTGTTTGCAAGTGGATTTTGCCGTTCCGCACAGCTTCAAAGAGCATTGAAAGCAGTTTGAAAGTGCATTATTCTGCATGTGCAGAATGAGCCTAACATTGCAATCCTAAGCAGGTCTACTACGACCCCTACTGAAGTCTATCTAGTGGGGCTTATTCTTAGGAAACTGTTCTCACAACTGCACAGTAAGACACTAAATAATGAATCAACATGTCCCTATTTCAAATTCTAACTCTGTCATGGACTTGTTAGGTGGAGTTGGCAAGTCGCTTGGCCTCAGTCTATAGTTAATAAGTTAAGACAATAAATTAAGGGCTTTGCAGTCCTGCACTACTCCTGACCCATCAACCTGAACCATTTGTGGCAGGCAGGGCCAAACTACATTACGTTTCCTCTGGGTCTTCCCCAGGTCCACATGATTGTATGTGCACATGGGATTCCATGCTAGCCTAACTTGTATCAGGATTCTGGTGCTCAAGGAGGAGGGCCTTCAGTCTTCTGCTCCACAATGTTTCCCTGACCTGAAATAGTCCCAAGGAGATACTGTTTGTCCCATTAGTATATGTGGTACCCCAACAAGGCAAATAACTCTCCAAAGGACTTTTCCAGGTCAGAAAACAGCTTGGGGGAATGCTGAAGCCCCCTTTCCCATGCACAGTAGTCCTAATCCAACTCTGGTCCATGCACATGTGAGAACAGGGTTCCCAGCATAAGCTTGCAACACATTTCTCATAGTGCTAACCATAGTTCATGTCAAACAGCAAGCTGGTGGCTGACAAACTCATTCAGCTGGCTAGGTCTCAAAACCAAAATCTGCAATCTATCCATTTGGGGAAAATACCCACCCAAACAAATAACCCCCAGTGCTGCAACCGCAGGAGACATCCATAGTTGTTATTTCTTTATATAATGTAGGCATAGAATTGGCTGAAGAGGCCCCACCTCTCCAACTGCATAAGGGAGGGCAAAAAAAAATATTAACTAAATATACAAAAATTGAGTTTAAATAAACCAGTAAAAAGATCTTGGGGTTCCAGTGGCTAGTTCAATTTTTAAAAATCCCTCTGTGTTTGATAGCAGTGACAATAGTGAGATGCAATGGTTAGCATTTCTGGCTAGGATCCGAGAGACAAGGGTTTGAATCCTCACTCTGATGTAGAAGCTTAATGTGTGACACTTATTCAGTATAATTTTTTTACTTAGCTATGCATTTTCTATTTGTATGTTTGCCAATTTTATTTTTATGATGGCTGGTCAATGACTGTAATAAACTTGCTTACTAACTTACTTACTTAATGGGTGACGCTTGGCCAGTCACACAATATTAACATATGCATGTGTAAAAAGCAGGCATTATATTCTATCTCATGAGGGTCAATTAAAGATTTAATCCAGATGTCCCAGTACAGAAACATGATAAAATGCAAACAATTCCATGCTTTGCAATACAAGCAGGTCAATTTAGTGGCCCAATAATGCCTCTGGTGAATACTACCCCTTCTCCTACACGTGGGGGTATTTAATTCCTGGACTGAGCAAATGGCCTGGCCCTGTAGCACCTGCAGGTCCAAAACTGCTTTGGCATGGTGCTATGCAGGAGACATACTTCACAAGGAAACATCAAGGGAATCCAATAAGGAGCTAACCTGGCATGTAGCTGAGGAAATATCAGCAAGTTCAGCTGGCAATTGCATTAGTGTCATAGTTCTCAGCAAGGCTGATCTACTCTCCTCATAACCATTCACTTAACACTTAAAATTACAGCCAAACAACTGGAGCTTTTGGAAAATTTCAGGGGAACAGGCCTAACAAGCTGAAGGGTAAATGACTGGGTCATTTCAGTTTTCCCTAGAAGTGGCATTACACCGTCAGTGTTGGGAAATACCTGGAGGTTTTGGGGGTGCAGCCCAATAAGGGCGAGGTGTACAATGGACCTTTCAAAGTGGCCATTTTCTCCAGCTGAAGTAATCTGTCTCTGAGAGATCAGTTGCAATAGCAGGAGATCTCCAGCTACCACCTGGAGGCTGGCAACCCTAGGTGCCCCCCGGTCTCTTATTAGTTGTCAAGTTCTTGGCAAATGCTATCATCACTCCTTTATACCAAGCATAATCATCAATCTAATATAACCCCATCCCTGTAGAAAGTAAGTGGAACACACGACCTGAGTGCATTCCAGAGTAATTAGAAGCACATTCACATGTCCAGTTTGCAGGCAACACAAGTAATTAGAAGCACATTACATGACCAGTTTGCAGGCAACATAAGTTCCTTCTGACTTGGTAGGTGCCCAGTCATGCCTAATGCTGGCTCTAGCCATGGAGAAGCTTCTGTTGGAATCTGTACGTCCTCGCTTAGTGAATCGCCATTTTCAATTATTAAAAAGGTACCAGGCTGAGTGAGACTTCCTGCCCCCTCGCTCACAGCCTCAGGCAGAAAAAGCAACAAAATTTAGAACAGATATGACTCCATATTTTCCCCTCTGTTCTCTTGTTACACTGGAGACACTAGAGAGGACAGAAATGAAACAAAGCAAGAAAGAGCAAAGGAGAAAACTGTGATAGAACAGGGCAAAATAGCACTGAACTTGGTCTCACAGCTTTCTCTCCCCCATTCCTTTCTAATATCCTGAAGTCTGTATTTATATTATGACTTCTCGTGTCTATGAGGCATTTCTATAGCATAGCACCTTATTCATTGTATGCTTTCCTGCCATTTTCTCTTTCTTATGTCAGAATCTGTAATGTCAAAATAAAAAACAATATGCACCTTTTAAAATTCAGACTTCATAAATGGTGGCAGCAGAGGCCAAATAGCACTGCTTTTAAAAATTGATTTACTTAATTTATACCTCATCTTTTTCCTCAGCGGGGACCTGAAGCAGCTTAAACATGTGAACTGGGAAAGGTTCAGATAACAAACAAACAATTTGCAAGGAGAACTACATACCTTGAGCAAGACTGGAGAAACAGGCATGAAAATGGCCTAAGTAAATTAGTAAAAATTGTTTCTTACCTGTGACAGGATTAATGGCAAACAATCCTTGATGGTTTCCATTGATGATGTGGAAGGTTAGTTTCTCTTGGGAACTAAAATCTGGGTCAATAGCTTTAACCTGAAGTATGGAGGTGCTGGGCAGTGAATTCTCCATGACAGAGGAATAGAAGATAGGACTGGACATCTGGGGTGGGTTGTCATTTATGTCATTGACTTCTATGTAAATTTCAGCCACAGAGGACAGAGGGACAGATCCTAGATCAACAGCTAGCACTGTAAGCCAGTAATGACAGCTGAATTCTCTGTCCAGTGGCCCAGTGGTAAAGATGGTACCTAAGAAAAACACAAAAAGTTCATTAGATTCCAAAAAATAAAAACAGAGATATTCAACAACTAATACTTCCCTTTAAAAAGTAAGTTATTTTCTTATTTTGAAACTTTTCTGAAACAATGAAAACATGCCCTTCATTTTCATCATCCCTGAACATCTTGAAGAAACCTTTTCTGTGCAAGTCATATAATTTTCATTCACCTCTTATCAACCTAACCATATAACAGAGTCTTTAAATTTTAAGTTCCTTCTGTGTTAGATGAAGAATATGAGTTTGAAGCATTTAAAATGACTAATTTGCAAAATAAAACAGACTGTTTCTCTTTCTAGTTATTTTAAGTTCTGAACGAAACAGAAACATCCATTCCACAATACTGGGAAATAATGAAAATCCTTTGAGACTGTTGAATAGCATTGGCATGAAAAAAATTTTTTTTGCTTGTTTGATACTACAGACATGCATTCAAACTGTGCTAATTCTCTATTAGGACAAAATTCACCACAGAGAAACTAGATCCACTGTGAATTATTTAGAAATAGATGCCAAACGAGAAATCAAATCAAAATTTCAGACCAATCCATCAGTATCATTCAACCCATGATCTCCAGTGCCCCATCATTACCTGTGTCCCTTTCAATCTCGAAGAGAGCCAAGTCTGTTCCATCTCTGATGGAATACTGGATTTGTCCATCTTTCCCTTTATCACCATCTTGAGCGGTTACTCTCATCACAAAGGTCCCCTCTGGGCTGTTTTCTTTGACCCACCCTTCATACACAAAAGAATCAAAACGAGGAGGATGTATATTTTCGTTGACATCCAAAACTTCAATCTCGATGTAGCAAAGAGAAAAGAGAGAAAGCGGTTTCCCAGTATCACTGATCTTCACAGACAGGTTGTAAGAGTCACGCTTCTCATAGTCAAGCTCTTTTTCCAAGCTCAGAGCCCCTGTTAATTCATTTAGATGAAATGCATTCTCATTATCACTGAACAGACTGTACTTCAGTTCTCCCCCTGAGCCAATGTCTGGATCAAAGCCTTCCAGGAACAGAAGAGTAGTCCCAAGAGGCAAATCCTCAGGGACCTTTACTTTGTTCAAGGTTGGGATGCAGCGTGGAGAATTGTCATTTATGTCGTCTAAAGAAATAACTAAATCAGCAATTGCATACAGCTGGTGACCTTTTGGGGGCTGGTCTTTGGCCTCAATTTTTAACACATAGCGAGGCCACAATTCTCTGTCAAGGGGTGCAGTGACTACCACTTCTCCAGTGACACTATTGATGACAAATTTATCACTGGGAGCTAGAAAGGAATATTTTATCTTTCCGTTGTCATTTGCATCTGCATCATCAGCTTTCACCACTGCTACTGTTGTACCTGTTTTTATATCTTCTGGTACTGTAACCAAGTAAGTACCTTGTGAAAATTTAGGAGCATTATCATTGGTATCCAGAACATTCACAGCTAGCAGCTTCCATGATGACTTCTGTGGTATACCAAGGTCATACACGGTAATGTTAAGTACATAGAATCTTGTCGTTTCATGGTCTAAAGGAGAGGACACTTGGAGGAGACCTGTTTCTGTGTCAATGTAAAAACAGCTATCATCATTTCCATCAGATATTACATAGACCATCTTTCCATTAAAGCCAGTATCACTGTCTATGGCTGTCAAGTGAGCAATGTTTGAGTTGACTGTTATTGTTTCTACAATATCAATAGATCTTGGAAAAGTATTGTCAAACTTTGGCGCATGATGGTTTATGAGGTGTACATTCAAGGAGGTGTCATCATTGAAGTTTTGTTCTGGAGACTGAGAATCCATAGAATGGATTATGGTCTCAGCCAGTTTTTTCAGCACCCCAGTTTCCTCACACTGGATATGGGCTGGGATGTCCTGGTTGACTACAGTGATATTTACATGTGTTGGGAAAGCATAGTTATCTCCATCAGTAGCAGTAATTTTGAGAGAATAAGAAGTTGGTAGTCCAGCATGGAGATCTCTGAGGAAAGCTCTTAGAGAAATCACTCCAGAGATAGGGTCCAATTCAAAAACTTCTCCTTCGTTACCAGACATGATTTCATAGGTTATGTGCTGTAGCTCATCTATATCAATGGCTGACATGGTGGCCACAGAGTGCCCCACAGGTAAATCCCAGGGAATACTTCCATTGCAGTTTATCTTTTCAAACTCTGGCATGTTATCATTCACATTACTCAGAATGAGGGAAACATAGACCTCAGTCTGATGGCGAAAAGGAGATCCCCAGTCTGATGCCCAGACACGTAGATGGTACCACCTTTGCATCAGCTCATAATCCATTAATTTGGAGGTGGAGATGACTCCTGAAAATGGGTCAATGACAAATGGAGCAGCTCTCATGTTGGCTATGCTATATGTGACAAAACCATTTTCCCCAGAGTCACCATCTGTAGCCTTCACTGATAGGACACTGGTGCCAACAGGCAGATTTTCATCAAAGCTGCCATGGTAGGAAGGTTGGATAAACCTTGGAGCATGGTTGTTGCAGTCAATAATGTCAACAGCAATCGAGACAGAGATTGAGTTGTGACTAGTAGTAACCTCAAGATCGAAATGGGGCTTTTCTTGGAAATCTATTTGTCTAGTTGTAGTTATCAGACCTGATTGAGGGTTGATTTTAAAGTATTTGGTGTCAGAAGTAGGTTTTAAAATGTACTTTAGATTTGGGATAATTGGAATGGTTTTAACCATAACAACATGGCTTCCAGGAGGAGAAAATTCACTGAGTTGGACTTGATATGCACTTTTTTCAAATCTGACAGAGGTGTACTTTAAAGGTGGTATTTGAACAACTGCAGTTTGAGAAAAAAGAGGTGGTTTGTTTTTGTCCATAGCTTTCAGGCTGAGATTGAAACCATGTGGGTAGTCATACCAATTGATCTCTTTGGCTGACACAATCATGAACTCCTTGTTCCCCACATATGATCTGATGCATTTGAAATTCTTCTTTGGGTCTCCATCCACAATAGAAACAGAATCTATCCCAGCTCCTGACCCATCCATTTCCACACTCAAAGTAGCATATAGAAGATCTTCAGAAGAATGAGATGCCCTCACCATCACTGATGTAATAACAGGGGGCTTCCTGACAGATGGCTCTACCTGGATTGTAAGATCAGCCAAGTTTCCAAAACCTTTTCCCTCTGTGATTTTCCTCATTCTGTCCACAGCCAGGACCTGTAATTGGTGCTTCCCTCTGTGGGTAGCATTCAGTTTAGCTGCCGTCATGACTACCCCATTGGTGGGATGGATGGTAAACCACTGTGACTTTGTATTCAATGCATAATAGAACAATGCATTCTGACCAACATCGGCATCTGTGGCACTGACCACAGTGATCATGGTTTTTAGGGGCATGTCTTCTTGGATGGTTACTTGATAAGAGGGGGGTGAGAACAGTGGCTTCAAATCATTTTTGTCAAGGATGTAGACCATTACTTTGGCCCAAGCCTCATAAGCAAAGGTTTTGTCCACAGCTTGGATTATTAGCATGTACTTGTCCTTGACTTCCCTGTTCAGCTGGGCTGTATTACCACTTTTGGTTCTAATCCTCAAAAAGCAGAAATTTCCAACAATATGTTCCTCAGCTTTAAACAGACTACTAGTGTCCCCAGAAGCTATTTTGTATTTGATGTTCCATGCTGGGTCAGTGATATAAATGCCCATTTTGACATAGCTCTCCATGTAGGTTTTGGGGGCTGCATTTTCATAGACTGTGGTGTTGTATAGAGGATAAGTAAAGTGCAAAAGAGATGCATTGCCTTTTTCTGAACTTCCTTCACATGCCAAAAAGGCCGTTAGGCACAATGCAAACTTCATCAAAGATCTTGTATTTATGTCCATTGCAGATCCTAAATGGAGGAAGACAAACAGTTAGTGAATAGTATGATAGCTGGTATAGAAACTAGGTATCTGGAATCATTTATGACACAAATTTAGCAAGCAGAATTAAAACTCCATTGACCACAAATGGATCTAGACTTCTTGGAGTTTATCATCTTTCATCACCCCAGTACCTGCTACTCTGCCTAAATAAAAATAAAATGGCAACACAGCGTAGCAAAAATGTAAAAAGTTATGGGTACACAGTGAACCTTACAGAGCTTCATACAGGATGGCACACTTTTAACAGCCTCCTCTCTTCTCACCCTTTCTCACATTTAGTCCTATTTTACCCAACCAGTCTTTTATCACTGCTTTACTGCCTCTTCTCTTCTTCAGTGTGGTTGTACTTTATGGCTGGTCCCTTAAGTCCTCACCTTGTGTTTTTACTGATGTATCAGTGATATAACTGTGGCAAGGCTGGGGAAGCTGGATATACTGTTTATAATAATCCACACGGTATTTATATAAGGAAAAGTGAACAACTTTTCAATTGTTTTCGGGGATGAATAGAGATAATATCTGCACATTATTTAGGTTAACTTTAGATGTCTATATTTTGATGGTATATCCCAGATATTTCTCTTTCCTTTAAATTAAATTTGATGATCAAATATCTTCCTGCTGTTTCACATTCTCTTTTTTTTCTTAATTAAGACACACTTGTTTCCCCAAGAACCGTTCATGATCTAAAAGCCCAGAATAGCCTTGTGGCACCCTAAAAACTAACACATTGATTAAGGCATAAACTGTCAAGACAATTAACTGACATCTAATTAAGCTCTGGTGCCCAAAAGCTAATGCCACACATACGTATATAAAATATAGCAAAGAGTCTTTACATTATATATGTGTATGTATGTGTGGGCGCATGCATGTATATATGTACCATCAGAACATGATAGGATTTCATCCATGTTAATCACAGATTATAATGAACAATGTGTGCGATCATAGTATGTTTGTCATGTGAAGTTATCAGTTCATCACTACCACATTTTCCCAGTTCATAGCTCAGTGTGTGTGTGAGTGTGTGTGCGTGTCTGTGTGTATACAATCAAAACTTTTTGGTATATAAATAAACCAGATACTATCACTCACACCTGACTTTTGTTGCTAAATAGCACTTTTCCAATCCAGGCACGGAGTCAGCTGGCATTTCATTTTCTCTTTGAATGAAATGTTTGACGTCTGCCTTGAGGGCTGAATTGAATTGGCTTTTCCTACTTCATTTGTATGAGTAGGTTGGTAGTAAGTGATTATTCCAGAATTTGGGGATTCCCATACTCATATTTACACTTTGATGAGTAGTGGAATATTTATTACAGTCAGACCAGTGATGGGATCCAGCAGGTTCACACCTCTTCGGCAGAACCAGTTGTTAAAATGGTGCTTGTATACAACCAGTTGTTAAATTATTTGAATCCCACCACTGAGTCAGACTGCATGTGGCACTAATATTTGCCGTCTGAGGTAGCATGTAATGCACATGATGTTTAAACAGGGTGGTAGGTGAAATTTGTCATGTAGCCCTTGTGCCTTTTATGTTTACTTCATAGACACATCTTTCCCTTCATCTCTACGAGATGGATTCTATTACATCCATTCACTGAGTCTTCCTCCAGCAGATTTTCTTAAACAAAGATTTTTCCCACCAGAAAAAGTCATTTTCCACTGAAAAAAGCCTTCTTCTTTTGCAGGTATACTTCGCAGAAGGCAGTCATAGGAAACAACCTTATGTTTCCAAGCCATTGGGTTTTATACAATGATTAAAAGCACTGAGCTTTGAACTGGGAAACTGTAGTACAGTACTGATGAACTTCACATGACAAACATACTATGATCACACACATTGTTCATTATAATCTGTGATTAATCTGGATAAAATCCTATAATGTTCTGCTGGTATTCATAACTGTCACTCCCTGAACAGTTTCTACAACGGTGCCTTATGATGAGCATGCCACAAACACAGTGATGAACAAGTAACAGAGTTTTAAGAAGGCTACTACTGGGAAAAAATATTAGCTTCCTAACAGCCCACCCACATGCTAAGCAAACAATTCACTGAACAGGTGCTTCAGAAAATCTGCAAGATTAGGGTCATAAGAGGCACACAGCCTATTCTCAGCCAGAAAGCCACGTTCACAAGAAAAGTACATCTCTTGTTATGACTTTAACAGGGTTAAAATGTCAAGCAGCAAGAAGGAACTTGTCGGAAGCTGTTCTTTCTCAGTGTTTCATTTGTTGAACTTTGAAATAAAACATGCTGGCATCCATTAGTCCTGTATAGCAAGAAGGCTTTCTTGTCCCATGTGGTAAAAACAAACGAATGGGAATTTTGTAAGTTATGAAAAAGATTGATCACATATCTCATTCTGACCACTTTCTTGTCTGTTCATGGCTTCAGTCTCCAGATTTAAGTATCCTCAGATTTGGCCATGTTGATAATTATTTTTAGATAGATAGATAGATAGATAGATAGATAGATAGACAGATAGATAGATAGATAGATAGATAGATAGATAGATAGATAGATAGATAGATAGATAGATAGATAGATAGATAGATAGATAGATAGATAGATAGATAGATAGATAGATAGATAGATAGATAGATAGATAGATAGATAGATAGATAGATAGATGGATGGATGGATGGATGGATGGATGGATGGATGGATGGATGGATGGATGGATGGATGGATGGATGGATGGATGGATGGATGGATGGATGGATGGATGGATGGATGGATGGATGGATGGATGGATGGATGGATGTTGTGTTATTTTTCTCTAACCTACAGTACAATAGGAGGTGATGCATATATTAGCTAGCCAGTCATTGTGTTTTTGGCAAAGAAGCCCTCTCAACACTACACTAATACTCACATGCTGAGATTATCTCAAATCAATTGGTTTTAAATAACCCCCAAATTTCCACCTACTTGGCTGATGTGAATTTGACCTTAAAAGGTCCAGAAACATATTCTATTTTAAAACACAATCTGTGAACAAATTTTATTCCCACATATTTATCAACAGAAAGTTTAGCAGGTGCTTTATATCCTTACTAAAGGAACCTGGTACTGAAAAGTTGAAATAAGAATCTCCCCACCTACTTTTCCATAATAAATCATTGGGGAGAAAACAAAACTCCATGCAGATTATGTCCCTTCCATATAGAAAAAAGAACTTGTTTTATGCCCTGCTTTTCTCTACTTTTAAGGAGTCTCAAAGAAGCTTACAATCACCTTCCCTTCCCCACTCCTTGTGAGATAGGTGGGGCTGAGAGGGTTCAGAGAGAATTGTGACTAGTCCAAGGTCACTAAGCAGGCATAATACCAAGTTCACCAAATGATAGTCCATTACTACTAACCACTATACCATGCTGGCTCTCAAGAAGGGGCCTTGTTCAGTCTCTCACATCTCCAGTTAAATAGGTTCTCAGGAGGCAGGGGCTAGGCAGAATCTGGAAATAGGGTCTATGACTTCGGAAAGTTGCTGCTAGGCAGGATGCACAGCAACTACATAGATGGCCTGACACAATATAAAGCAGTTTCCTGTGATCATTTGCCCGGACTGTATAATCAAGAGAAAACCTGAAAGAAACCTGACAAATAAACCTGAAACTGACTGATGCAGCTCACTGAAAACCCCTGAGTCATAAATCCAAAGGCAGGACAAGAAAAAAAGGGGGAACAGTCCCCAGGAGCCTACAAACACTGGCTACTGATCATCCAGAAAATGCTAAATATTTCTGGTATTTTTCCGAACTTTTGGGGTGGTGGTTCCTGAAAAACCCTGGAAATATTTGAGAGATCAGAATATATCTATAAAAAAAAATACAGATAAGGTATTTTGGGGTATATTTTTGGCTCAGTTTCTCCTAGAAATAACTTTACCAGCACTGATAGGGGTGTTCCCAGCGGTGGAGCCAACTTGAGTTGACTTCCTAAGGGCTTTTGGCCTGGAATGCCTCCTTTGGCTAGAGTCAGTTTACACCTGCTAAAAATGTGGCACAGCCTATTGGGATGCATAGGAAAGTTTCAGAGCTGCTGGAAATCTCTCTCTCTCTTTTTGCAGTATATACCACTGGAAACCTCTTGGGAGGCAGCAGGGCTGCGCCATCCCTGGCCACCACAAAACTACCTCCTTCCCCCATGGATTGGGCAGTAAATCTTATTCAAGCTGAAAATCATTTTTAGCCAAAAGAAGGGTCACTGTTTAATTTATTCACAAATGTTAGTGAAATCTTTAGCTTTGTGGCATCCATTATGAGTGTGAACTAGTAACTAGGGTGTTGGTATAACAATGCAATCTTAAGCAGAATTGCAGCCTTCTAAATCTGTTGCAGTCAATGTGTTTAGAAGAATAAGAATGTACACCCTGGAAAAATGGTACATTTCAAATCTATATAACAGGGAGCTGAAACATGTTGGTTTTTCTTGGTTATTCATGTTCAAAATACTCATTTGATATTTGGATCTGGTCCCCCCCCCCTCACTCCCGCCCCAGAATTCCAATATTATTTGACTCCATTATTTCCTATTGGGAATATTTTGAGGGTGCTAGAAGGGCTATTACCAAAATGGTACCAAAATTGCCATGGAGCTGGTGGTGTGTGTTCACTAGATAGCCTCCAAGGTTCAAGTAGAATGGAGTGAGAAGTCTAATTCTATGGGACCCTGAACAAAAAGTGCCCTCCCATTCTCTGTTACTTCCTGGGAAAATATGCCATGCTTTCTTCAGGTCAAATACAGCCAAATATACAATAGCAAGCAAAGCAACCACAGACCAGAAGCCTCCCAATGCAATTAGAAGAGCCCAGAATCAATGCTGAACCAGGGGATTCCTTCAGAAGAACTAGACAATATGGCAAGCCCACTACAACCAATGTCAAACTAGATAATCCATACCAATGCAAACAATTTAACATGGAGCAATGTTGCAACCCAAACAGAGAATTCAAGCCAATGTTGAGCCAGAGAATCCAATGCAAATTAACTTAAGTAAGGAACACAATATTGCAACTTGCAAGAACAGAACCAATTTCAAAGCACAGAATCCCAAGTCAAATCTACCTGGCAGGCTGATACCAAGCCCTGGCAAGACTGATATACAGACAGGGGAAAGTGGATTCTAAACACACCAGATGCAAGCCCCTTTTAAAGCTAATAAATAATAAATAATGTCCCTGGGGTGTGACTCTCACAGCTTTACAGCATAAGTGGGAGATTAGCTACTTTGGTGTGCTTTATTTATACCTCAAAATAATCTACTTTTCAGTATGCATCAGAGCTAGTGTTGCATAGTAGTTAGTGTTGGACTAGGACCTAGGAGACCCATATTTGAATTCCATTCTACTATGAAGTTTGCTGGATCACTTTGGATCACGGTTGTTGTTGTGAGGATAAAAAGAAGATGGAAGAATAATATAGTAAACTGTTTTGAGTTCTATTGAGGAAAAAGTAGGGTCTAAATAATAAAATGGATTATATATTTATGAGTGAGACACAGGACACAAAGGAATTCTACAGTCAGTAAGAGAATGGGCACAAGATTTTTAAGTACCATTCTAAATATCATATTTCTTTTCCTGCTTCTGATTAAATTATGGTTAACATCTACAATTCAAGACAAAAAAACTGATGTTGGAATGCCTGCTGAGTTTCAGTAGTAGGTGGGAATGGAAAATTTAATGATTAAGCTATGATGTGCTGCAAATCATTAGATGCAATTAATTTCTTTTTAAATCCAGATTCCATAACATAGTTTTAAGGTGGGGAAGGGATGCTTAAGGGTGTGGTCCATTTAGCACTCAGCCTCAAAAGGAGCAGCAAATGCCCAAAAGGCATCCTAGCGGTTATTTGGGAAACAAATACACACACACAGACACAGACACACACACACACACACACCTTATACTCTCATCTTGGAGACTTCCAAAGGGCTTTGGAAAAAAGAGACTTAGACTTTATCTAGGAGCCACACGAACACGTTATTAATTTTACACTACAAGCTACTAAGGTGGTGCCATGTTCGGAGCATGATATAGGATAAAATTGAATAAAATTATGTACATCATTCTGAAATTCTGGAGGGAAGGGCGGAATAAAAATAATTAATGTCATTCCAATGTACATACAATAGGGACTTAATGAATTTAGAAGTAAATGTAATCTAATTAATGAGCAATTTGAAGCCTAATCTCAATAATTGGTCCAAAAACATGAAAGAGGCTTTCTAAGTCTGCTGCACAGTGTGGTTGGCTGGGTCTCATACAGCAGATACAAGATACAAGTTGGAAAAGTTGACGCCTGGAGAACATGAGATTGTGGATGTTTGTAGGTTAAGTGCAGAAGTGCCTCCCTAACAGAGTAGTGACAGCCAAGTGCAGAGGGCTAAGAAGATTCAGTTCACTGCTGCTGAGCTTCTTTGCAGGCCACTTTGCGCACATCAGCTGAGCAGGACAGCATCCACACGTAGCATAGATTCTCAAGTGATGTAATGTTTTAAACCAAACCAGGGGTACAACTAAGAATCCAATGAGGATCTAAATAGTTCAATTGACTGGAGGTTCAGATCAACAGATACACAAGTCCCTGGTAGTACAAAACAATGAGCTTTAAAAAGACCAGTAGAGTTATATAGATGAAATCTAATCTTGCTGTAATGCAGCATAATGGTAGGATCTTTTTTCTTACTATGTACCATTATATTTTTTAAGAAACAAAACTCTCTATCAACATGTCAGTGTTACAATACATAGAGTCTGATTGCCTAGACAATGGATGACCAACTAGGTGTCTGATGGATCAAACCTCAAAACAATTTTGTCGGGTCCCTGGTTGCATCACCAAATTTTAATCAATATGAGGTGAAAAGTTTGTCTATTTATAAGGAAAGAGAAATTTGTTTCAAAAGTTCGATTCTGTCTGGCATGCTGCAGCCATGACTGAGCACATAGGCTCCATATCTGTGACACTGATGCTGCTGGATGGTGTCAACTTTATTATACAGCCTGACTAACCATGAGGAGGTCAGCCCATGTAGCACATCACACTTCAGTCCTCAGATTACAGTCTCGAACGAGTGCCCCCAATGTGTATAAAAATTCATCATGTCTGGCCTAGAAAATAGTCATTGTAACAGCTGAAAAATGCCTATGCCTATTATTTATTCGTATCTGCCTAATCATAGTCTTTAACAACAATCCAAAAAAAGAGTGTAAACATAACATGTCAAACTTGTCTTCATTTCTCCAATCAATATTAGCTGCAGCCTTGTGAATAATGCATTTGTTTTCTTAGAGCCTTTTAAAAAGTAATTATAACACATCAATTCAAAATGGATACCAAAAAATAGAGTCACAGATGGACCCAACACCTCTCATTTGGCTTTAGGCAATCGTGGAATATTTGACAACAGGACAATGTAAGTACATAAAGACATAAACTGAAGCTCTGTGACAGGGTGCAACACAAGGAGTCACATGGTCATCACAGGTATTTTGTATAACATCTTCTTTTCAAATAGAAAACCGGTACATTGTGGAAGGTAGACTTCTTTCTCTGTGACACGTTAGTGTACTGTGTGCAGCTTTTTAAAATATGGGAAGCATTTAGTCTGAAATGGTGAAGTTCAGCAAAAGATTTGTTAAATTATTATTCTGATCATGTACTTCAACTAGTGTGTATGTGTGTGTGAGTATGAGAGAGAGAGAGAGATTGAGAGAGAGAGAGCATGTGCCATCAAGTCACAGCTGAGAGGTGTCCCTGCAGGGTTTTCAATGCAAAAGACATTTAGAGGTGGTTTGCCATTGCCTGCCTCCATGTGGACTGAGAGAGTTCTGAGAGAACTGTAACGGGCTCATGGTCACCCAGCAGGCTTCATTAAAAGATATATGAACTATCCGGAGGAAGAGAAGGAAGTTTGCTGCAATGACCTTGTGGGAAGGGTTTTATTCAGAGGTGCCCAAAGAGCAAGGCATTTTTATTTCATCAGGTTATAAAAGGGATTTGAGGTTTCTTTTCTGATGCTGCCTAGCTAGTTTTTCTTCTCATGGATTACAAGGAAGATACTGTTATTTGAATGCCACACTATGTTTTAATTATGTTGCAAATTGGCTAGGGTTGTGGTATAAGGTGGAATATACTTTTTTAAAACAAAACAAAAGGTTCCTTTATTTTATTTGTTTGGTACATTTTTATCCTGCCCTTCCTCTGAGAAGATTACATTTATCAGACCCGCTCTCCTGCCATTTTACTCTCACAGTAGGTTAGGCTATATAACTGGTCCCAGGTCACTCACTGAGCTTTATGCTACAGTAGGGATATGAATGCATACCCCACAGATCCTAGTCCTAAATGCTCACCACTGCCTGATTCTGTTCAGTTTGTCTCAAGAATGTTCAGAGCAGCTTTGGGAATTATCAGAATCCTAATATTTGAGCTGACTTCCAGTATTTTGAGAGTTTCAGCAGCAAATTTAGTAAGAACTGCCTGAGGCCTGGTGCCAATGAATTGGGTAGAAGGCACGACTTCTGTGGAAGTGAAACAACTAGCGTGAACGCGGCTATTAGGCCTAGGCAGAAGTTGGGGTTACCCTGGGTGATGCTTTTTGATGGAACAGGGCACCCAATGAGAAAAGCAGTGGAGTTAGAGAAAGACACAGAACCCTGGGGCAATGGCACCTGTTGTGTCTTGTTATGACTAGGTGTACGGAGAAGTAGGTGTGGTTTTGCTTTGTAACTACAGTAGCATTGACATTACTAATCTCGCCACTTTGTCCTTTCCATTAGCTCTGGTGGTTTTGGAATCCTCCTTGTAAGACATGTTGAGAAAAACTAGCTAGAGAGATCAGCATCAAGTGCTGCTAGGTAAATATCAAAAGATCATTACCTGATGAATCAGGCCTTTCTCATAATTTTCTCTTAAAGACTTCACAAGAGTCTCCACACATTTTTAATTAGTTCAGTATTTTAACTTAGCCATCTTGGTGAACCTAAATTAAATTCCCATTTGAGATTCCTGAAATGTACAGACTACCAGAAGGGTGAGGTTCTAGAGGGAAATGTCTTTGAAATATGAAAAATATTTCTGATTATAAGTAATTATATGCTATCCTGCGGGGCTAATTACCCCATTTAGAGTATGGAGAGCACACATATGCAACATTTTCTGTAAGGCTTACATAAAAATATGTTTTTCTTTGATTCTCTGTGAGATCAGCAACAAAGCGCACACAGAAATATGCTGTATAAATGACAGTGTAGAAATTGACATTGTCAGTGCAGAATATCTCTCTAAGACTGCAATCCTATCCCCATTTTCTTGGGAGTATGCTCCATTTTATTTGATGGACTCTAATTGTGATGTAACTACTAGTTGTGCTAAGAGTTGTGGTGTAAATGCTAATATGGTCCAAGGAACAAAATCCTATAGAAAGTTGTTTTCTGCATGTTCCACTGAAATGAACTGAGATAGCTCAACAAGTTGTGCTCATATGAAGAGATGTTTCTAAGGGAAAAAATATAATCTACTGCCCGTCAGTTGTTGTTACTGCTTCTGCATTCTGTAAAATAGTAATTTATTTGTGACCAGATATTAGAATCATAAAATCAAAAAATTGGAAGAGACCACAAGGGCCATCCAGTCCAACCCTCTGCTGTGCAGGAACACACAGTCAAAGCACTCCTGACAGATGGCCATTCAGCCTCTGTTTAAAAACCTCCAAAGAAGGAGATTCCACCATCTTCTGAGGTAGCATATTCCATTGTCACACAGCCCTTATTGTCAGAAAGTTTTTCCTAATGTTTACATGGAAATTCTTTACTCATAGTTTGAATCCATTACTTGTCCTAGTCTCTGGAGCAGCAGAAAACAAGCTTGCTCCCTCTTCAGCATGCCATCCCTTTAAATATTTTAACAAATATTCATGCCATCCCTTAACCTTCTCTTCTCCAGACTAAACTTACCCAGCTTTCTAAGTATCTCCTCACAGGACATGGATTCCAGACCTTTTTTCCATTTTGGTTACCCTCCTCTGGACCAGTTCCAGCTTGTCAATATCCTTATGGAATTATGGTGCCCAGAAATGAAAACGGTATACCAGGTGAAATCTAACCAATGCAGATTAGATTGGTACTATTACTTTCCTTGATTTAGACACTATATTCATATTGATGTAGCCCAGAACAGCATTGGCTTTCTTAGCTGCCACATCACACTGTTGACTCGTATTCAGGTTGTGGTCTACTGAGACTCCCAGATGCCTTTCATATGTTCTGTTGTCAAGCCAGGTGTCGCCCATATTTGTGCATTTGATTTTTTCTGCCTAAGTGTAATACCTTACATATCTCTCTGTTGAAATTAATTTTGTTAGTTTGGACCCAGCTCTCTAAACAGTCAAAGTCATGTTGAATTCTGACCCTGCCCTCTTGGAGTATTTGCTATCCCAAGAGTTCACTGTATTCAACAGACTAACTGCCTAATATTTTGTGTTAGAGAACTCTTATTGAGAGACCAGTGGTTCTTAAATGATGCACCATAGCACATTAGTACATTGTTGTGGGTAAATATTTTACAGGTTTGGCTTGAGGAGGACGTGCAAGAGAGGCAGAGAGATGAGATTAGTGAGACTGGGAAGCACACGGAAGAGAGGCGGAGAAACAAAACAAGTGAGACTGGGTAGAATGTGTGAGAGAGGCAGAGAGGTGAGACGAGTGAGATGAGGGTGCACGGGCGAGGGGAGGGTGTGCATGTGAGAGGTGAAGCAAGGATACAGGGATGAGAGCAGGGACCACATGAAAGGCAAACCAGCAGGTGTGAGTATGGGGCAGAACACATCTGGGAGCAAAGAGCTGGATCCACTTTCTCCAGTCCCTGTGAAATGGGGCACCTCGCTGGGACAGTCATTTACCCTTTGCTTGTTTCCTGACTTTGTATTTCTCCCAGTCACTGTTTTCTTCTTAGTCCTCCCTGATGGGACACATACAGTAGTATAGCTGCAACGAGGACATGTGGGAACATTTGCCTGGGCGGGCCCCCAATGCATCACGTGGGGGGTGGAAAATCACCCTCACCCCACCAAGCTACCCAGAGAAGAGAAATGGGCAGCCAGTGAAGTTGGTACAGGACTGGTGTTATCCTGTCCCAACTAGATGTACCTGAAAGGAGCCTGGCTGCCACATGCTGTATGAGTTTAAGTTTCCGGATCACAGTCAAAGGCAGGCCAACGTAAAGCGCGTTACAATAATCAAGCCTGGAGGTGACTGTTGCATGGATCACCGTGGCCAGGTCAGAGCGGAAGAGATATGGGGCCAGTTGCCACGCCTGTTACAGATGGTAAAATGCTGTCTGAGCTGTCTGAGTGACCTGGATCTCCAGCGATAGTGCCGGGTCCAGACGAGGCCAAATGTAGAGCCTTGCCATCTAGCAAAGGTGGGCAAAATCTACCAGTCGCTCCCACCAACCCAGCCACAGAACCTCCGTCTTTGTAGGATTTAACTTCAGCCAACTCACTCTCAACCAACCAGCGATGGCCTCCAAACAACGCTGGAGAGTTCCACGAGCCGAAGACGGGCTGCCCTCCATCGTGAACATGAGCTGGGTGTCATCAGCATATTATGAGAAGTCTTTGTGGTATAATACTTAAGGTTAGAGAGACCAAGGCCAATGTTCACTTGACCATGAAACTCAATGGACAACTTGCTTGGAAAACACATTTCTAGTTCTCCAGATGTGGACAAAAGTTTTTAAATGACAGAATGGCCAAGATACTGGAACCAAAATATGTATCAGCATGGTCAAGGGATCAATGTGGAATGTGGATAATAAAGAAGACACTGGACAGACAAGACAGACCTTTTTACCAAAAGCCCCAGGTTTTCAGAAAAATCTTAAATCTTCTTTTAAAAATTGCACCGGGGGGGGGGGGGATGAAAACATCAAAATAAAGTTACAGTAGCACCTGTAGCTTTAAAAATCAGATGTCCCCTGTGGAGAAATTGTCTGTATTAGCCTGACTGAAGCCATTTTGAAACAGGTTGTTGATGAAGTGGTTCTCAAAATTATTACATATCTTTTGGCTTCCTCCCAGCTCTCTTGACCTGATACTGAGTAGCAGTTGGTTGAAGGTCACAGCCCAACTGTGGGAAGTTTTCCTAACAGTTGATACTTCAACAAGCCCTTTCAAGTCCTGCACCTGATAACAATGATGAATTTTACCAACCGTTCTTGCTAATTGGCACTTACGCATGATTGGTCTGCTTGAGTCACCTGATCTTTAGCTTCTCTATAACTGTCTTTCAATATTATATCATTTAACCTTTTTTCCCACCTTCAGCTATAAATATGACCACACTGTCAATTTTGCCAGGTACAGCTTATCAAGTATAATTTTTTTTCCTGCTTGCTTTGGAACTAAAAGTTATGCTACTATGGATATGTTTTATTTGCTGATTTTTTTGGTTCAATTATTTTGATCCTGCTGGCTCTCATGCAATTGACTGTATGTGGGCTATGCCAATGTACTCTTGTTTGTTGAAGAAATTCTGTACTCAATAAATCTTTAAAAAATATTTTAAGCAACTTTTTGCCTCTGAGTCGTGTGTGACCCCAAAATTCTGACCCACGTTGAGAGGTGGCTAGTAAGGTGTACGTCTACACCCCAGTACTGGGGAATCACCCATTTACCTCCCACTGATGCTTAGCTATGCAGGCATGCACAAATGAACCCCCACAGCCATGCTGACATCTTATGATACCACAATACTACCATCTGCACCTGCAGATGGTACCATTCCACCACAGGCAGATGTGTTGGAATTTTTAAGTGTCTGTTACAACTCAGACATGAAAGAGTTAATTGTGTGTATGTTAATTAGTTACTAAAGTCATGGTTTTATGACCAGTCTATTGATTAGCTATTGGTCAGCATTGGTTGGCATCGTGCCACTGGTCACATAGGCAAAAGTTATAAAGTAAAGTATGTTTCTTTGTTAGAAACCATGCTCTCTTAGACACCATGATGTGACCACATGAGGTAGTCACTATGTGACTAAGTATAGTGCTAGTATAGAAAAGTATTCTTATTTTCTTTCCATGTAACCCTCCCTAAATAGTTAGTAAACTCATTTATATAACCAGTAACTGTGTGTTGGTCTTCTCTTCTGCTACTCTGCTAAATTTGTACAACAAGATGTAAGCCACAAAATAAAAAAAAGGAAAAACCAGCTGAATAAAGAGCCTCCTGCCTGGCTGTTTGCTTGCAAGTGGCTGCAACTCGGGATTTTTCAAAAGACGAATAATGCGATTCTCAAAAAACCCAGTTTGGGGAAAATAACATGGGGTAGACTCGCTTTAGGGGCGGGATCTGTGCAAAATGCCCCTCCAAACGGATTTTCCCCCATTCTAAACCCATGTTTAATGGCCCATGTGGAGTGGACCAGAGTCTTCCTGGGAAGAGGCTACCTTGGGGAGGAAGGAGGAACTGCTGAAGACAGGGGGGACAAATAAAGATAAGTTGGCTAATGGTGCAAAGGAGAGAAGGAAGCAGGGAAAGGGAAGAGACTATGAGGCCTTTTAGGGATGGGAAAGAGAAAATAGAAATGTGAGGTGCTATAAGAATATAGTGTTCTAGATTCTGATTGGCCTTTGTAAAAGTGGTGAATTACACTAAGATTACCAAGGTAAGATCTAGTTGATACTGATACTGATATTGATATCAATACCTCTGCCTTTGATCCTTGAGCATTAGTAGTTGGAGCAAGTGTAAAATTAGCTGAGGTGAATGTAAATTAGTAGTAGCAAAATATTAATGTCAATTAGTAGTACTAGTAATTTACTAAATGCAAACTAGTGGCAGTAAATTATTATTATTATTATTATTATTATTATTATTATTATTAGAAGAAGAAGAAGAAGAAGAAGAAGAAGAGGAGGAGGAGGAGTTCGGATTTATATCCCCCCTTTCTCTCCTGCAGGAGACTCAAAGGGGCTTACAATCTCCTTGCCCTTCCCCCCTCACAACAAACACCCTGTGAGGTAGGTGGGGCTGAGAGAGCTCCGAGAAGCTGTGACTCGCCCAAGGTCACCCAGCTGGCGTGTGTGGGAGTGCACAGGCTAATCTGAATTCCCCAGATAAACCTCCACAGCTCAGGCGGAAGAGCTGGGAATCAAACCTGGTTCCTCCAGATTAGATACATGAGCTCTTTACCTCCTACGCCACTGCTGCTCCTTTAAATGTAAAATTAATTACATTTGGCTTATTGTTCCAAAATACTTCAATTTCAATGATCAATCATTGTTCTACTTTTTATTTTATTTCCATAACATTTTATCTTTTTCCAGATTTGAGATGATGACTGTATCATTGTAATGTCTGCAGCTCTTCTGTATGATTACCATATAATTTGACCACTTAGAAAGGCCACAGAGCTGAATGCAACTGGTCAGGGTCAGTAATGATCTTTTGTATTTATGTACATTTGTGAGGCTACTATTTGGGCCAAGATATGCTTTTAAAAAAATATATTGTTATATTCCAATATTTGTTTACATTTAACTTACAAATATTGAACCCATATGTTCCTATTGTCTTAATCACCGTCTTAATCACTGCCTTTGGTTCTTAATTCAATTTATTTTGGGTTTTTTTCCTTTTGTTGTATTATTTTCCTGACTGGAAATGGCACCTGGGAAATCCTATTTGCTCTATCGTATGTAGCTCATTAGTATACTTGTAGCCCGACAATATAGTTTTCCCAGCCAAGCAATTAGTGGTTCCTCTGGCCCATTTCACAAAAGGAAAACGTTGTATTGGGGAAGCCTTACACCACCTTTCCTCGTGTACCACTGTACTAATCAGTAGTGGGATCCAAAAATTTTAATAACAGGTTCTGATGGTTGTGGGATTCAAACAGTGGCGCAGCTGCACACCCGCACCTCAAGTCCCTATTGGGCAGGGAGGTTGCTTTAGTAACCCCTTCTCGGCACTCAGAAAAAATTAGTAACCACTTCTAGAGAAGTGGTGAGAACTGGTTGGATCCCACCTCTGGTACTAATCCAAATTGCTTTTTCATGTGCTTGGGAACTACATTTTGGACACAGATTTTCCAGAGGAAGTCCAGTTTACAGGACCAAAGGAGGACACACATATAACATAGTCTTGCCAACCTCCAGGTGGGGGATGGAGATTTCCTGGAATTACTGCTGATCTCCAGGTGCCAGAGATCAGTTCCTCTGGATACAATTGCTGCTTTGGAGGGGCAATTCTATGGCACAATTCTATGTACCCTGATGAGGTCCCTCCCTTCTCCAAACCCCGTCCTCTGCAGACTTCACCCCCAATTATTCAGGAATTTCCCATCAGATGAGAGTACAGTTATATATAAGATGTGTTATCCATATTTTAAAGTATTGTTGAAGGCTTTCACGGCTGGATTCAACTGGTTGTGGTGGGTTTTCCAGGCTATGTGGCTATGGTCTGGTAGATCTTGTTCCTAATGTTTCGCCTGCATCTGTGGCTGGCATCTTCAGAGGTGTATCACCTCTGTATCATCTTGTGATACACCTCTGAAGATGCCAGCCACAGAGATACCTACAAGCAACGTTCAGGAACTAAGAGATCTTCAGACCACAACTTCACACAGCCCGGAAAACCTACTTCAGCAACTATATATTTTTTTTATTTTAAAGGTTTACTATAGGAAACAACCATGTGTATGTTGTGTTAAATGGCAACCCTATGAATCAATCTCCTCCAAAACATCCTATCATTAACAGCCTTGTTCAGAGCGTTCAAACTGAGGGCCGTGGCTTCCTTTATATAGTCCATCTCATCTTGGGCCTTCCTCGTTTCCTGCTGCTTTCAACTTTTCCTAGCATTACTGTATTTTCTAGTGTCTCCAAACTTCTCATTATTTAACCACTTTCAAAGGAATCTACTTTCTTTCTTTCAGCTTTCTTCATTACCCAGCTTCCACACCATTATAGTAATAGGGAACACTATGGCATGAATTACTTGATCTTGGTGTAGCACCCATGGGACAGGAGGTCATGATGCCCCTAGCACGCCCTTGTGCGGAGCATTATGGGGGCATTATGGGGCGGGCGGCACCATGGCAGGGGTACAGGGCACAAGTGTGCAGTTCCCCTCGCTCCGCCCTGGATCTTGGTTGCCAGTGACCAGTGGTGTAGTGCCCATGGGATGAGGGGGCACGATGCCCTGGGAGGAGGCATAGCCGGGCTGTCAAGGGGGTGTGGTGGGGGCGGGCAACGCCACGGCAGGGGCACAAGGCATGCATGTGCCCCGGGCACAGTTTCCCTCTCGCTCCTCTGCCTCTGCCTCTGCCAGTGACACATCCTTACACTTAAGGGTCTTTTCTAGCTCCTTATCAGCTGCCCTTCCTCGTCTCAATCTCCTTCTGATTTCTTGGTTGCAGTTTCCCTTTTGATTGATGATGGAGGCAAGGAATAGAAATAGAAATTTCCTCATTGTCCACCCTAGAATTGAGTAATTTTCCAGTAGTTATAATTTTGTATCCTTGATGTTTAGCACTTTCTCCTTTAACTTTCAGGAGTAGTTGTTTCAAGTCTTCTCTATTTTCTGCCAGTAAAACAACAGTGCACATTTGCTACAAGAAGTATGGAGTAGACCTTCAGTATTCTGGTTCATTAAGCCTCCTCCAGACATCTTTGTTTGCTTCTCTTGATGAGACCGGGAAGGGCCCCTGCTCTGATGCCATTGTCTTTATCTAGGAAGTGTAACAGAAGGGGAGTAGCAGCAACAGCAGCTACTTCTGAGAAAGAAAACAAAAATTCAGATATTCACATTGCCATCAGAAGAACTTGACCCAATGGCAACAAAAAGATGTAAATGATAGATGACTGCCTGCAAAAATGTTACTGCTCCACTTGTGCATGCATGCCTTGACTGCGCATGTTCAGAATGAGAGAAGCTTTAGCATTTTAGGAATGTTCTTGCCTGGGGTTGTATTGCCCAGAGAGTGCAGAATTGTTACTCAAGCCAGTTCAGATACAGCAATAGCACCAGTGCCTCAGAAGTGCTTCAAGATCTGTGGGATCGTAGCCAAGAGGCACTCATTTGGAAGTTTTGTATATACGTCGTCACTACAATTTGCACAACTGTGATGGTCCTTTTTTGAGCTGATACAATTGTGTAAATTATAAGTATAGACAGAACAGATCCCTGTGGAGACCCTGTTTCTCACAAACAGCTTCTCGACCTATGACCTGTTGAAACAGCCTTGAGCTGCTGGTGGATTCAAATAGCTTTCCTTTAGCTAATACAGGAAGGGTTTTTTTTGGGGGGGGGGGTAGCTGGGGGGTAGATCTTAGCACCATCAAACCATACACAATGGCCTCAAATAAGTGACCTACATTTCTATGTCCTTTCTGATGATGGGCAATCCCTGATGATGGGCAATTTTTAGTCTATCTTATCTCACAGGACTGTCATGAGAATATAAGCTGTTTGGGTCCCCATTGAAGCTAGAAAAGGAGAGTGATATAAGCTGTTTGGGTCCCCGTTGGAGAAAGGCAGGGTATAAATGAAGCACATTAAAGAATAACTTTTAAAAATCCTAATTGCAAATAATTTTCTAGAAACATAAGTTCATTTCACTTTAAGGGATGTGTTCTGGCAGTCATCATAATGGCTTTCTATGGGGGACATAGTTTAGAAATCTCATTCCTCACCAAAAAAATAATAAAATTTGAATCCTGTGTACCAGACACTGAAAATTCAAAATGCTTTGTAGTTCCCTGTACAGGAACTCCCAGACTCCTGTCTGCTTCGATTTTTAGTCCAAACTACTGAATAAATGCCAGAGAATCTACCAGACAAAATGCCCACTGAGATAATATCTGGATCAATGCATATTTTACAGTATATAAATAAATATGGTAGGTTTCTTTTAATCTGAAAAGCCTGTATTCATCCACAACAACCGGTATTTTCTGTTGCATTCTATGGAATGGCCTACTCTTCTGACATCTTCTGTGAACTACGTAAAACTTAATTAATCAGGAAGACATTCCTACATGGCTAAGAATGCGCTAACATGGATAGCTCATGCCAACCCAATCTTGCCACATCTCAGAAGCTAAGCAGGTCAGCATTTGGATGAAAGAACATCAAAAAATACCAGAGTCGCTACACAGAAGCGGGCTATGACTAACCACTACTGAACTCTCTTGCCTCGAAAACCCTACAGGGCTCCCGTAAATTGGCTGCAACTTGATGGCCAAAAGTGTGTGGGTCCACCAATGGAGGTGGTGCAGGGCTGCCCTGAGATTTGCCTTTCTCAGGGCACTTTCCCCGGCGGACAGGCAATCTGCCAGAGGACATCCTCCACAGGGAGTGGACACAGTGCAGAGTGCCACATCAGCGTTCCTGAACCCTGGCCACTTCCACCAGCATTACTGGAGTATAGCTGGGGGTGTGGCTGGGGGTGGAGCTGACATTAGCTTCCACCTGGCCTTTGCCCACTGGAACACTGGTGCTGGATGTCTGGTATTATGCCACCCTGTTGACCTATAGAGCCCAATGGAGGGCTGGGAGCTTTGGATTGGGCTGCCCGTCTTTTCCTCATGGTGATATTCCCCTTATTCTGTTTCAGATTTCTGCAATTCAAACTTTATTGCAGTTTGTTTGATGTCCACTCTGTTTATTGTTTTGATCTACACTGTATAATCTACCTTACATAGTGAGAAAGGCGAACTATAAATAATAAAATAAAATTATAAATATTGCAAAATGCTAAGGCAAAAATAGTGATTTACAATAACATTGTTCATATTATTTACATCTATTCACATTATTATGGCTAACTCAGTTTTGGTCAACATTCTCCTAAACATCCATCAAAAGGATTTGCATTTGATTTGGTGGCTTTTAAAACTAAGATTGTGGCCACAATTCAGACAAGTTACCGGTAAGCACTTTTTACGTTTCCACTAATTTCAATGAACGAGTCAATCCCATGCTCAATTCTTGTTCAGCACTTTGACTCCTATCAAAAATTGATCCTCTCCCTACAACAACCATTTGTGTTTTTAAAAAATAGATTGGAACTCTCTCTCCCCCACTCCAATTTAACTGTGTGATTACAGGTACTTAACTTTGGCTGGATTAGTACCCATGTTAATTTCGGTTTTATTCCTTCTGTTTAACTCTGCACTGTGTTCCACTGAAAATCAGTAGGGAAGACTGGACTATTTTACATTTCCTTTTCCACTTATGACCCACATAATATTTTCTCAATTTGATTCACATAACAAATTAACACAGGGATATGGAATGAAAACTATTACAACTTCCTGACTATGCATTTTGACCCACCCTTGATTTCCTAATTCATTATGGAAATGTACAGATGAAGAACAAGCTAGGAAAACTAACCTTACATTTTTCATAACTAGGCTAAAGGCATGTTTTACACATTAGATAACTCAGGGTTGCCACCAAGTGTGTTCAGCCTATCTCCCTGGCAAGTATAGTCCTTAAAGTTGGCCTATGGCAGCAGTCTCTGGCCCCATCTCTGACCTGTCCATATCTCATGGTTGATAAGATCAGCCCATGTACATTCAGCTATGTGCATGTAGGGCTCAGGTATGTCAGGGTTCAGGGGTTGTCAGGGTTCTCAGCTGCAGAGAGAGAAACCCTGTGTGCATTCATCTGCATGCATGTAGACTATGATCTTCTGTTGAATGCACACTGATGAGGGGTGATACTTGTCCCATATGCTTTCAGGAAATGCACTTAGATCTTTAAAGTGGCATGTGTTTATATGATATGTATGTTTACAAGCATATGTTGGTCATATTCATGACATGTTTTTAAATGAACAAATTGAAAATTGTAGGCACAAACATGTGAAAACATGGCAAGCAAAGCACAAAGTAGAAACTGAATGCTGCCTTTGGCTTCCAGAGGCTTTGTTGTTCTTGGCCCTCTAGGACAGTGATGGCGAACCTTTTTGTGACCGAGTGCCCAAATTGCAACCCAAAACCCACTTATTTATCGCAAAGTGCCATTTAACTTGAATACTGAGGTTTTAGTTTAGAAAAAATGGTTGGCTCCGAGGCGCACGTTACTCAGGAGTAAGCTTGGTGAAGCAGCCGTGCAATGCTTTGAATGGGCAAACCCTAGGAAGGTTTACTCAGCAGCAAGCCCCATTGCCAGCAGCCAAGCTTACTCCCAGATAAAGGATCATGCCCAGGCCAGCCTAGATGTGTGTGTATGTGGGGGGGGGGGTGATTTTCCACCCCCCCACATGACGAACTCTGTGCACATGTGCTTACAGAAAGGGCTCTGAGTGCCACCTCTGGCACCCGTGCCATAGGTTCGCCACCACTGCTCTAGGAGATTGAGAAAATCCTGACGTTCAGTCACAGTCTTCTCTCACACTGTTCTTTAATTAATGAGTCCTTTCTGCTAATTTCTATTACTTTTATCCCAGGCATAAATATTGGGGCTACTGACTTGGAAAAGATGGCAGTGTTAAATTCACCAAAATTTTGGGGGAAGTGATAAAAGTTTTTGATGAGGAAGATTTGCTGGGGAAGAGGAAAGGTGGGGGAGGAAGCGTTGCAAACAAAATTGTGGTGGGTTATCCAAATGATTGCATGGATGGGGGGAAACAATCTTCTAGAGATACAGTCTTGTACACCAGTGAAGTTATTTGAAAATCACACTTCTGGAATGATAAGGGGATTGAAGGCATCCTGATCTAAGTCCGTCTGGTGACCCGGTACAAAGAACCCCCCTCCCACAAAACTACAAGCAAGATTTATAATGCAAACTGTTTCATTTATTTTGCTATTGTTGAAGAAAGCCTCTCCAGATATTTCAGAACAACTTTGAAGAAAAGCATTAGAAGCTTTTAAAGCCTTTATTAAAGCTTTTATTAACGGCATAGTAAGCCTTTTCTGAGTGCCACAAATAAGCATATTAAATATAACTGACAATGCATTTAATTTGATTGAACCTATAGGAATGAATCACAAAATTTGCCTATTTTAAAATATTAGTATGTTACATGTGGCGGACCTGTGAAGACTTGTTAGGAGAATTTCATTTCCCCATTCCCTCTCTCATTCTTTGTTTCTCTTTGTCTTCCCCTGGCTGTTCCTGATTACTATATTTTCTCCTCCCCATTACCATTTTTCGTTTCTCTCCCTGGCAGCCTCTGCCCCCTCTCTCTCACCCCTTTTTTGTTCCCTATCCCCATACTTTCTGCGCTGGCTCCAGGGGGAGTACCAGATTAGGTTCAAGGTTTTGGTACTAACATTCAAAGTCTGGAACCACTGTACACACATGGCCACCTCTCCCAATACACTCCCCCCAAGAGCATTACATACTGCAAATAATAACTTACTGGTGGTCCCTGACCTAAAGAGTGTCTGATTTTCCTCAACTAGAGCCACAGCCTTTTCAATTCTGGCCCTGGCCTGGTGGAACACTGTATCTAAAGAGAACAGGGTCCTGGGGGATCTATCAGGGCCTGCAAAAATGGAGTTGTTCCACTAGGCCTATGGTTAAGGTCCACAATGCTAATTGTCCATCTTAATTGACCTCCCTTTCGCCCTTTCCCTTTATCTTATTCCTTTTTCCTTTCCTTCCTCTTTCCCCCTCTTTTTTTCCCTTTTCTTTTTTTGTATTGTTATTAAGATGTTATTAATTCCATCCTTCACTGGGTTTATATTTTTGGGCGCCATGATTGATATTATGTTGGTTGTGGTGGGTTTTCCGAGCTGTGTGGGCGTGGTCTGGTAGATCTTGTTCCTAACGTTTCGCCTGCATCTGTGGCTGGCATCTTCAGATTTTTCTCTGTGATATACCTCTGAAGATGCCAGCCACAGATGCAGGCGAAACGTTAGGAACAAGATCTACCAGACCACGGCCACATAGCCCAGAACGCCCACCACAACCAGTTGAATCCAGCCGTGAAAGCCTTCGACGATTATATTGTTTTTATTGTATTAAACCGCCCTGTGCCTGTATAACAGCAAAGAGCGGTCTAAAAATTCAATAAACATAAGCAGAAACATTCTATATTCATACAGCTTGTAGTAACAAGAAGAGGGAAGCTTCTTTGTTGCATGTAATTTACCCTCCTACTCTTATGAAAAACCACAAGAGTATAGGAGGGGAGGGGACCAAAACAAAGTCTGCTTATTCAGCCAAATTGGGTTTCTTTCTAATAACACAATAGCACCAGTCTTTCAAGAAAGGTTGGTTACTTCATAATCTTGTTACATTCATGTTTCAGTGGAGGCTAAAGTGTACCTGCTGCTGTGCATACAAGCACATATCATGTGTTCACACACATACAATTTATATGCACATAAAGAGATACAAGTAAACAAAAAACAATTGCCATGTCTATAGCCAAGGTCTGACATGAATGGTCCTGTATTGTTTGTATTACAGCCAACAGCTGTTGGCAATAGAGTGTAATGTAAAATGTATGCATTGCCTGCAGCAGTTGTTGAATTCAAGGTGTGTCTTAATTATTCCTTATTCCCCCTTTATAAGGGCAATGTTTATTTATTTACTTGGCTGACTCATCCAATCAGCTTCTGCATAAATCTCTTATCAGAACAAAAGTATCAGTTTGTAGGAAAAGTTTTAAAGTAAGGAAAACACAACCGCTCTCATAGAAAACTTCCAAATACTGTACACATCAGCCATTTTGTGTGTCCAAACACACTACTGGATGAGCAATAACAATGTCTTATGAGAATTTGATTACTAAAACATGTATTATTGCATAAACTTTTGTGGACAAAGAGATCTGTTTTTGCCACATGTGTGAAGTCTATCTGGGGAAGAGAATATTGTAAAGCCCTGTTCGTGTGTTAGTGTGAATGCAGGCACAAACAGCTAATTTGGGTGCTGTGTGGTTTCCGGGCTGTATGGCCGTGTTCTAGCAGCATTCTCTCCTGACGTTTCGCCTGCATCTGTGGCTGGCATCTTCAGAGGATCTGATCTGAAACAGCTAATATTTGTGTACATCTGTTTGTAAGAAAGAGCCAATGCTGTGCTTGTGTTGAGTGTAACGTGGAAATTACTCAAGCTGCTTATTGTTTTAAACCAAGCATACACCATACAAAGATTACATATACTCACCATAACTTGTGAACAAAGCTTTAGAAACGAGGCATTAATATCAGAGATTCTCATCATCTTTCTTGTTCTACTTTTTAACAACCAGTCTTAAGAAAGTTCCAGAGAACTCAAAAACTTGTACACTATTTTTTGTTATTTAAATCGAGCCTAAGTAGCTTTTGATTTGGGATTTTGCTTTGGACCCATGCATTAACCTGCAACTTTGCTGGCATTATACACGCAGCTATATATTAAAATATGTAAACCATGGAACTGAATGGCCATGAAATGCATTATGTTCAGTCCAGATTCCAGAACCTTTTGGACCTACTGATTAAATTTTTTTTTTCCTGTCGGCCTACCTAACATATATCTTCCAACTAAAGACCATGCATCAGATGACGGATCTGGTCCTGTTTAGTGTTTTTGCTTTAACATAGGCTCATTCCACACACGCAGAATAATGCACTTTCAAGCTGCTTTCAGGGCTCTTTGAAGCTGTGCGGAATGGCAAAAACAGTTGTGAAAGCAGCTTGAAAGTGCATTATTTTGCGTGTGCGGAATGAGCCATAGCTACTCCTCTGTGACTAAAGCATATTCGGTGAATGAAATCCAAAGAAAAGTGCCACTAGTTCTGCCTGCCCAAGAAGGCACAGTATATGTATTTCCAAGACAGGGACCCTTTCAGATGTCACACGGCACATGAAAACAAGTTTGTAACAAGAAATGATTTCAAAAGGGGAAATACAAAACAGAAATCTCACTGCACATGCTCAAGTTGCTCTTTGGATCTCACCCCCTCCCCTTGTTGTGCATAAACCTGAGGGATGTGTGCAAAAGCAGGTCTCAGTTGGTTCATGAACATCTTTCCAAACAGCTCCCAATTTCAACACTTTTATCTAATGCCCCGCAAATAAGAGGAGACCGATGGTGCTGAAAGCTAGCCAAATGATTTCAACATGACTAAAACTAAAGTGATTGGGTTTTTTAGCACGTTAAAAAGGCAGCATGGCATATTATGTTCCTTATGAGTATCTGAATAATCTATATTGTTATCTTTCTCCAGTTTTTCATTCTCTATGACAGTGATGTGCTTGCAAATGTATGCACATATAGTGGGAAGCCGCAAGACAGTCCCAGATCCTTAGTGCATGTTACAGTATGTAAATATGTCACAGGCATTCAGGAGAGAGCTAAATGTACTTAAACCCAAGGAAATCAATGTGTTTAGGTCTGGTAATATGGATTATGGCCTATATTTGTAAACGTATACATGAAAAAATCCATCACGTGCAAAGTGTACATTAAACACTTGCAACAAAACTTGATCTAAGTTTTACGAGCACATTGCAACAAGTGTGAGTCCATACAGTACAATAGTTAAAGAAGCTAGAGAATTTATAAGTAGGAAGCCCTGTTCAAATCCCTGCTCAGCTATGAAACCCACTGGAGAACCTTGGGCAAACCTCAAACTCTTGTTCTCTCAGCCCAAATTATCATACTGGCTTCAGTGAGGCTAAATATGCTGGACTCTAAACTGCTAGAGCAGTGGTTCTCAACCTTCCTAATGCCGCGATCCTTTAATACAGTTCCTCATGTTGTGGTGACCCCCAACCCTAACATTTATCCATTTTACAGATGGAGAACACTGATGCAGAGAGTCTTAGGTGACCCATGTGAAATGGTTGTTCGACCCCCAAAGGGGTCCCGACCCACAGGTTGAGAAATCCTGTGCTAGAGGAAGGGTGGATAATAAACTATTAAAGACAGCAAGTGGTGTAAAAATATCCATTATGCTATAGCGGATTGTAATTTTCAAAAGCAGGAGATAATCTTTCAAAATAAGGAACACCCTTACAAAGAAGCAACCCTTCAGCAGAAACAACTGGTGTCATTCAGAATTCATGCTTTCATTTAACACTCCTACAGTTCACTATATTATCAAAACCTTAATGTCATTACCATACAGAATAAACCAGAATATCTGGGTTTAAACATGTTTGCCCTCCACCAAAGTTAAGTCCAGTATGCACCACTGTTCCCTTCTGAAATAGCCATTGTCCAAAAGGCAGCAGATGCTATTGAGCAATTGATCTTTGTCCTTATGGACTCTTGCATTTCACTAAATCCACTTTAAATTCCCTGAGGAGGTTGATTATCTGATAAGTCCTGCTGCTGTGGATTCAGGTTTATTACCTTTGTGCAGTAAATGACTGTCCACCTCTCCCCACCCTCCACGTTTCCCCTCCCTCTTCTTGCTTGTGGGTGCTAAGACAAACAACATCTAAACCACACAGGGCTAGTTTACTTAGAGATGAAAATCTATCCTGCATCTGAAGCTACACAAAGATGGATAAACATATATTTTAACAAACATACACACTCTTTGTCAATACAGACATCCGTATCTGAAAAAGAGACAATCTGTAATGCAACTTCTCCTGCCATCTCATTCTTGTATCATGGAATATTATTAGCAACTGTGTACTAAAAGACAAATACAGTCACAAACTGTTTTACATACTTCATGCAAGATTTAATTACCACATTCAACTATTCGTCTTCGCTACAGTTCGATCTGCTCCAGTGAAAAACTATGTTCACCATCATTAATAGATTTCTGTAGATGTCTTGAACTTTTCCCTCTCAAAAGAATATGCATTTAGGCAGGTACACCCTTGTTACTTAATTCAGTAAGCAGCTGAATTAATCAGGTTTTACACTGTCAGAATCAATGGGCGGTATTCTATCTTGGCCTGCAGGAAGTTCCTCCAATTTAAAAAGTTTGCCACTAATTTTAATCACTCTTCCACTGGAGGAAGAGACACTTAAGTTGGAGAGAGGCACCTTAGGCAGGAGGAAGAGTAGGCTTAGTGGAATGGTAGGATACAGGCTGATGGCTTAAATCCAAGTGACTCGATTTGGGCTACAGTTTATAACCTTAAACACACTGTGACTAGAACTCACATCCTTTGACCACATGACATATTTTTCTGGATAACTGAAATTTTCAAGCAGGGAAAATCTGAAGAATAACAATACAGAATAGCATTCTGAAGAGCCAATGCTGATATTAGTACTTTGCACTGATATACTCCAGGTAGCTTTATCAGTACACCTCTCTGTGCATAATGTGATCCCTTCGGGGATCGGGCGGTATAAAAATTGAAACAATATAAAAATTGAAACAACAAATAAATAAATAAATAATGTGTTGTCAAGTCACAATTCACTTATGGTAACCCTTAGGATTTTCCAGGCGACAAATGTTCAGAGGTGATTTGCCATTGCCTTCCTTGACACAATGAACCTGGTATTCCTTGGTGGTCTTTCATTCAAATACTAACCAGCTTAGTTTCTGGGATCTCATAGGATCAGGCTAGCTTGAGCCATACATCTATGCATAATCCTAATAACTGTCCTGTAAAGTAGGCCAGTGTTGCTATTTCAATATTGCAGGCAGAAGGCTGAAAGAAAATATAAATTGCCTATTCTCACAGCATTTCACCATTCACAGTCTTGCAATATGACCCAAAATATTTTTACTCAGAATTCAGGTGCCTAGAAGTTGAAGGTGTTTTCGCTCAAATGAACATGCATCAAATTGCAGCCTTGGCCCCAGTGATGCACTACTGTTACTCCCCCCCACTCCCTGTTCTGTACTCCTTCTCTACCTGCTTCTTATTTAATGACTGAATAAGTAAGCAACCAGCTAATTTACTGCAAATAAAGAAGACTTTACAACACAAAGCCACCAAGACTGACTTCGGCCCTTTATCCCAGTTTGATTCAGGCAGACCATAAAAAAAAAATCAGGAATATAAAGGCCATTATTTTGTTATCCTTTTGTCATTTCCCAATAGGAAATTTACATTGGATTTTTAAAAAATGTAAACATTTTTTTTAAAAAAGGTAAACATTTACCTTTACCAACAAGCCCAGAATCCATTTTTAAAAGGGAAGCGGGGGGGGGGGGGGGGGGGGGTTTCAAGGACCCAATCCAGATACTTTGAAAGTGTGATCCACAACATTTTAAAAAAAGGAAAAACAAACTTGTTTCACCTCTTGGTTCAAATTAGACAGCGCATACGCACAGAGAGACAGGAAGAAGCAAGAATGCCTGTCCTGGAGACTCCCTAAAGTTTGAAGCGGAGAACTGACTCGTGTCCCTGCACCCATTGCCTTTTCAATGCATAAAAAAGTTCAGTAGCAATCATGACCCGCCCTCAACAACAGTCTTGCATTTGGGTTTGGCCCATCGGCTTCCCTGCAGTCCTTCTCCAAGTTCCTTCCAACATATCCTCCACGCCTGCTTCTTACAATCCGCCGTACAAAGACGAAGCCGCCTTGCCTACCTTTACCTGGTGCTGCGGGAGAGTCTCTCGCGTGGCGTTTATCGGCATTCCCTTTGTCCGGCTGCTTTGCTTTCCGCCAGTGCGCAGCGCCGGCCCGGCTGGGGGGGATGCATGGCTGCTCTTGCCCCTTCACCGGCGAGGCGGCTTCCCAGAAGTTCAAGGAAGACGGAGCACGCTTGCTCGCTTGCAGGCAACCCGAAAGTGGCAGGAGGAGCCGAGGCGGCGGGCAGTCCCGCTCCGAGCCCTCCCCCGGCTGGTGGAGGCAGGCAGGTGTAGGTGTGTGGCTGAACACGCAGGGCACTCGAGAGAACGGCTTGCCTGGTGCTGTCAGTGTGTGGTTGTGTTTATGCGTGTGTGATGTGCGGGCAGATAAATTGGCGGGTGGGAGATATTCGTGTTCGGGTGTGGGCGCGAAAAAGAGGCGAACAGGGACTTGGAGGAACGAACTGCGCCTGCTGCATCTCTGGGAAAGATCTTTCTAGGGACTGAAAAATGCACTGTGTGTATGGACATGCAAATATTATCAATCACATCTATCTACATGATTTCCGGCCTTCCTGTGAGGATCTCAAGGCAACTTTGGTGGTCCTCCCCGCGTTTATTCTGTCCTCGCAATGACCTTGCGACGTACGTTGTGAGGAGCGAGAGTGTCTGGCCCAAGGGGAGCTTCATGGCTGGGCTTGAGCTTGGCTGAGAGCTTAGCCTAACAGCGGGTTTATCACTAAGATAATGGCGGGTCCTAACTAAAAAAGGCAAGTGTGCTTGAATGGGGGAAGACTAGAATAGGGAGCTGGTCACTGGTAGGGGGCTCTCCCAAAGTACATTTCCACCCAATCAGTTTGTAATGCTATAGGGCCGCTTTTATTTATTTATTTTTATTTATTTATTTATTTATTGCGTTTATATACCGCCCTCCCCCAAAGGGCTCCGGGCGATGAATATAAAATATACAACCAGAGTATAAATAAAAACAGACAATTTTACTTACACACATTCTGTTTTATCCTTATGAGGACTCTGGATGAGAGAAAGCGACTTGCCTAAAGTCAAGCTAATGAACTTCATGGTAGAAACTTTTCTAAGACCACTCAAGTAGCTTCATGCCTGTGTACATATTTGAACCCCTCTGTTCTGCACCAGAACATCATTTACATCCATCCATGACACTGTCAGGGTTCCTCATTGTCCACCGGTTTATCTTTAAAAGGACATTCCATGGTGACTTTTATGGGTATAATTTAATCAAAAGATTCCCAGGTAAGAGAAAAGATGACACAGCATACGAGAGTATGCATTTTGAGACCTATCTCCAAAATGAATGACCAACTATTCAGAATTCTGAGTTTCCATAGCAAGAAACCATTCTACCAAGTATTGTATTCTAGGGGTCACTTTAACTTAAAGGTATTGACCTTTAAGGCCTTGCGCGGTCTGGGACCTCCGTACCTGCGGGACCGCCTTGTCCCATACGTCCCAAATCGGCCTCTGCGTTCAGCAGAGGCCAACTTACTGGTGATCCCTGGCCCCTCTATGATGCGGTTGGCCTCCACCCGGGCCAGAGCCTTTACAGCTCTGGCCCCTGCCTGGTGGAACGCTCTACCTCCAGCTACGCGGGCCCTGCGGGATGTTAATGATTTCCGCAGGGCCTGCAAGACAGAGCTGTTCTGCCGGGCTTTCGGGGAGGCCGGCCGCTGATGGTTCCCCCTCCCCTTCCTTTCTATGTCATCTATGGACCATGCCGTCCCTTCCCCTTTCTTCTTCCTCCAAGGGGATTTAGTAGATGGACGCCATTGATATATTTTGTTGTCAGAATGCTGCATTTTAATGGGGTTGGTTTTAATAACATAGAGCCATTATTTAATGTTTATTTGAATCTGGTTTTACCGATTTTAATGTGCTCTACCTATTTATCTGTACACCGCCCTGAGCCCTTCGGGGGAGGGCGGTTTATAAATACAACAATAAAATAAATAAATAAATAGAGAAAGAAGCTGATATACCTAAACTCAAACTCTCTCCAAGTTTGTTTAGGAATTAGAGATCTTCTTACCCCAAACCCAGTATTAGAACTCTGGGCAGAACTTTGCCCAGGTGACCCCAAGCAAAAAAAACACACATAAACCCTTCCTACTGCCTCCAATCTTGTTCTCACTAGAATGTCAGGGAGGACCTGATGTGTGCCACAGAAGCTGCAATATGGCAAACACAGAGAGGTCTCTACCAACCAACCAGGCCCATTGCTGCAAATTCAAAACTTTTTTTAATAACATATCCAAAGGAGGCATTGTGGCTTTTAATTGGTATTTCAGTAAGGTTCACATGAAAACTTTCAGTAGAACTGATTTTAAATCTGCACGGAAATTTATTTCAGAAATGTATTCTCTCTCCCTTTCTCATTCTTTTGTTGTTTTCTTTTAAAAATATTTTCTCTAGAGAAGAGATGAAGATTATTTAAATGAAAAGGAACTGTCTTAATACAGCTGTCACACTCCCAACTAAGTGGAAGGGAATCATACAATGAAGACTACATGGTTGACTTCAAACAACAATGGCATTATGTTTAGACATGTTAAGGCAAGAAGGATCAAATCTTTTACTGCAGGGCATTAGCAGACTGACACAGGAGTCAGGGAAAAAGTTCCCACAACCTCTAAACCATTGCATATTTGGCCAAGTGCAGTATGTGTATTTCACAATTTTCAAGGCATAAGATTCTGATGTTCATGAGTATGATAATATCTGACAAAGAGTATTCTCTAGTACTGCATCATATTTTTCTGAGACTTTATTTTTGGTGCTAATTGTCGTTAGGGAGAAGGGAAAATGACAGTGAAAAGACATTATTTTCCACACTTTGTACTTTTTTTGTGCTTATTCTCAACCATCAGTTCCCCATCTGATGTTACTTCAGCACCTTTAAAAAAGTCAAAAGATTTTTGTTATAACACAGCTATTGGCAATCAATTAGTGAACAAGAATCATACATAGTCCTGGTGGGTGACCTGTGGTTGAGAGACCCGAGCTTGAACCCCAACTCTTCCATGAAAGCTTGCTTGGGTCAGTCACACACTCTTAGCCTAACCTACCTCACAGGGTTGTTGTGAAGATAAAATGGAGAAAAGGAGAATTATATAAGCTGCTTTGGGTCTTGCTGAGAGTATTTGCAGACTTTCACTGCATAACTGTGTCCACTTTGTTGCTTGGCCCCGTGCAGCTAATCCCAGTGCAGTCCACCAGCTGGAATCATGAGGAGTTTTCCCAGGGAGAGACAGCCAGGGGAGGGAAACAGAGGTGCAATTTGTTCTGGATGGTGTTGTAGGTTTATAGTTTTGGTGTGCTTCTGAACCTGGGCCACCTGTTGGGTAAGGAGGTAGCAGCAGTATCCTGGTGTGCTTTTCACCATCTTTGGTTGGTGGAGCTGCTGCAGCCTTTTCTGATTTTACCACTGTTGTGCATGACCTGGTGATATCTAGATTAGATCACTACAGTGATCTGTAAGTGCGACTGCTCTTGCAGAGTGTCCAGTAAATAAAGTTGGTACAGAATGCTGTGGTAAGAATGCTGATCATGACGATATCACTCCAGTCTTTTCACCTTTTCAATTTATACTGGCCTCTAATTAGCTTCCAGACCCAATTCAAAATGCTAGTATTGATCTTCAAACCCCATACAACTTGGGACCAGCATGCCTTGAAGACTACTTTCATATGAACTTACCCAATCCTTATCATCATCTTCTGAGGCCCTGCTTTGGGTGCCCCCCATAAGTCAGGTGAGATAGGTGGTGTAACGTATACAAGCATTTGGACTTTTACAGTCAATGGATTGTTCAGAGTCTGATGGTTAATTTACAACTCCACAGGACTAGCTCAATTCTCTGGAAGCAGAGGGCCAGTTCAGAGTAGGCTGGCCTTCTCTGAATAAAGTGCCAGGAAGAGCAGAGTTCAATAAAGCAATCTGTACCAGAGTTCCTGGAGTTAAACATAACACAGGCCCTTTCTGCAAGGGCCAATAAATGCATGTTAAATGTGGGATAAAACCAGGGTTGGGGGGAACTTCTAATGGATCCTGCTTCTAACATGGATCCACTCTGTATTCCCTCCTCTCAACCCAGTTTTTTCAAGAATTGCCATTTTTGTGCATCTTTTGTTTTAACTCGCCTCACAGCCATGGCCAACTGAATGGCCGGGCAGGAGGCATGTTAAGTGGGTGTCATTCTCTAGTTGGATCTTAGTCCCTGGCTCACATCTGTGGATCCACGCAGGGACAAAGGGTTGTATCATGGCCCTGGGGGTCAGTCGTGGCTGCCTGTGAAGCTATGTGTCAGGGGGAGGTAAGAACCCCAACAAAAGATGTGCCACCATGCAAATGGGTCAGGATGAGGACGGGTTCATGTAACCCACCTTTCACCCACATTTATTGGTCTGTGCGAAAAGGGCCACAGTTACACTGATTAATCACATTGGTGGCTTGATTATTTTTTTTCTCTAAGAAGAACCCCAGGCAGATATGAGGCAGTGAAGCTTCTGATAGTAGGGAAGTTATATAAAGAGAATTGGAGCTTCCTCAAGGAGAGCACCCATCCTTCTAAGTTAAGTACCATGTGAGAGAGACACTCTAAGGAAGAGTTTGTCTTAGCGTTAGTGTCCAAAGAACTGTGTGTAGTACTTACCTGAGGGTAAAAAGTAAAATTCTTGGGGAAAGGGCTAGATAGCCAAACAGAACTCTGTAACAACTATATTGAAGTAACAGATTTATTTTGTCAAGTGTCAAAGTATCATCAAGAAGGCACAAAGATTCCTGTCCGTAATTTGTATCAACAGAAAAAGTTAATAAACAAAATTCTGTACATAATAGTCTCTCTAAAACCAGCTTCCTTTGTACCTATATTTTTCTCCTTAATCCTTTGCTAGCTTAGCTTTTTTAATCTCATTCCTGTAGATAAAATATTTCAATTTCTTGTTTGAACTTTATAAGCCTCTAGTGCCATTTCTTTTAGTTTGTGACAGAAAGACAACAGGTTATTTTAGCTTTCATTAAGAGATACTGCCCTGCCCTGGAAGAGCAGCTAAACACTATTTAGGCAGCTTCTTAGAAAAAATATATGTGGGAAAACTGAAAGAGAAATATGAGCTCTAAAATATGAACTCTCCACATTACTAAAAATTATTGTTCTGACAATAAAAAGTTGCTCAGTCAGAGCTGTTCTGTCAGAGATTTTGGAGCAAAAATTTCCCTCAGGGCACAGGCAGTTGGCAGACACATGTGTGTGTGAGAAAGACACCCTCTCTCTCTCTTGCTGAGGAGACTAGGGGGTGCCTTGTTATAGGTGGTAACTTGATTTCTTGATCATGGCACCAAAGCTGTGGAATTCCTTCTTTAAGGAGATTCATCATCCCCATTGTTTTGCTAGTGGGTGAAGACAATTTGTTTCATTTGCTGACTCTCCTTTCTGTTTATGTTTTAACTTGTGTAAATGTATATGTGTGTGTGTATGTATTTATTTATTTTAAAATTTAATATAATGTCTTTTAACTGTTCCTTACCTGGAGAGCCTAATTTGGTGGGAAAGTAGGATGATATATTTTAAATAAAATAAATGGCTAATGTAATACAACCAATCAGATTTGGCTATGTGATGACCTCACTGAGAACAAATGAAGCTAACCCTGACTATTGTGGGTTTTCCAGGCTGCGTGGCTATGGTCTGGAAGTTTCTGCTTCTAACATTTCACCCACATCTATGGCTGGTAGCTTCAGATGTACGGTACAGTGAGCCCCTATAATAGATTAACTTAATTGATAATTTGTTTTTCTTTATAATGGGGACCCAAAATGGTTTACATCATTCTTTTCTTGCTCTGTTTTATCCTCACAGCATCCTTTTGAGGTAAATTAGGCTAAGAGTAACTGGCTCAAGGTCTCCCAGAACTCTTTCATCGAAGTATGGGAATTCACACTGGTATACCATACTGGTGAATACAGATAAGGAAAACAGTAATCAGATTATTCTTGCCTTATTGCATTACGCAAACAGATGTATTGCTTGCCACTATTAAATAGCAAAACTTTCCTTCCAATCTCTAGTCTTGCACAGTTAACTTTTGATCATTGGGTAGAATGTGGGTCAAAAATGCATATTCAAATGTAAAGTCAAGCCTACATACTATTGAAACTTTGGATGCACATCTGGATGTGGATGTCACCCATCTCATTATGTTCTATTATATTTGATCTATTTACTCAAAACATTTCTATGCAGCCTTTCCACCTGAGGAAAGGCTTTCCAGTGAACATCAAAACATTGAAGCATTTCACCATTTAAATAGTATTTAAAATGAAGTATATTTAAAACTAGTGGGGCCCAGCCACCCGTTGCTGTGGCAATTGTCCTTCTCATCACAGTCCGCAACCCACACAGATGTCCATGCAGGTCCAAGCATAGCCTTTTGGGGTGGTCAAATGGAATCCCTCTTTCCCTTTTCAATTCACATTGTTATATGGTGGTGTCCTGTTTTTTTTTTAGTATAATGTAACCCCTTCCATTCCACAATGGAACTGTCCAGAGTGTGAATCCTGCTGTCCATGAGGCTGGTTGACACGCACAGTCCTGGCTTGGGTAAGGCAGAACTGGGGCAAGGAGGCTATTCCAGTCAGGCAGCAGAGGCAGGGTGGTGAGGCGCTCAGATCGAGGCCAGCTACCTGGGTTCTCAAATGGCCATGTGCAAAAGAAGCGGAGCCAGAAGTGTTGGTTTGCCCCCACCCCGTGGATTTTCTTAGAAGAAAAAGGCAAACTCCAGCTCGCGTTTAGTAAAAGAGAGCTGTGGTGAATATGGGTGAGGAAGTGGGTAAGTGGTGTTTGGATGTGAGGGAGGGCAGAGTGAGGTGTGTGAGGATGAGCTGGATGTGTATTGTGTGGTAGCAGTGGGTGAGGCACAGAGAGTGAAAGTTACCTGCGTGTGAGGGGGGGACCCCACCTGACGTCTCACACGGCAAAGTGTGTATGTGTTTCACTTCCACTCGTATTACCTAACAGTATTACCTATTTACTGTTTTCACTGCTCATCTCTGCCCATCTGCACGAACATTCTAAGCCCTCAGGCCACAGACAGACAGGCTGCACGGACATTCTAAGGGTGACAGTTAAACACTGCCAGCTTCAGGGCCTGGTGCGCCAGGAAAAAGATGTTTTACCTGGCTCAGGTATGGACTTTCAGCGATTTGAAGGTCCCATTACCTGCCTGCAACAGGGAGGAACATCATGTGAAAATTTGGGGGCGATCTGTCCAGCCGTTTCGGCGTTAGGGAGTGACTAACAAAGTCACTGTTTGCTTTTTATATATATAGATAGATTATACCATAAAAATATATAGACACATATACACATACAACACAACCAGAGAAAAGGACCAAAAACAGTTACTGTAAGTATATCAAACAAAACAAAAGAGTCTGTTGTATTGTTGAAGGCTTTCACGGCTGCATTCAACTAGTTGTTGTGGGTTTTCCAGGCTGTGTGGTCGTAGTCTGGTAAAGTGTGTGTGTTTGCAAGCTGTAGAGCTTCAGCGGAGATTTGCAGGGCTACGGCTGGTCCTAATCGTCTGCACCTTGGATCTACAGCTAGTGAGTGAGAATGAGTGGCCACAGAGGTGTAGCGCCAAGGGGATGGGGGGAATGCACCGGGGGGTGCTCCTCTGTGGGGTTGTGGTGAGGGCGGGGTGGGGGCGTTCTGTGCGTGGGGCGGGGATGTTCCGGGGTAGGGTGGGGGTGTTCTGGGGCTGGATGGGGGCAGAGGACGCACCGGTGCACCAGGCGCTTTCCCCCCTTGCTATGCCTCTGGACCAGCTATTCTCCTGCCAACTCACCCCCCAGCTGCCTGCTTGCCTCTCTGGGGGTGGGATGTGACACCCAAGGCTTGCTCCAGGGACCGTTTTATAAAGTATGCCCCTGAAGGCAGTTCAGAAGACTACCACAATTGATTATATCAAAAGCTACTAAGAGGCCCAGGAGAATTCACAGGGTCACACTCCCCTTGTCCATCCCACAGTGCACATCATCGACCAGGTTGATCAAGGCCATTCCGGTCCTATAGCCAGGCCTGAAACCAAACTGGAATGGATTCAAATGATCTGCTTCATTCAGGAAACCCTAAAGTTGCTGCAGCACAGGGAGTCAGCTAGAGTGGCTCAACCCCGGGAGGGTGTGGTTAGTTACTGCAGAAGGCTGGGCCAAGCCAGTTGTACGAGTCTGGCTTTAAAGCCACTGACTCAGTGGGGCTTGGCTGTTAGGCTCAGAGATAGCTCTATCTAAGGAAGATGATCCCTTGGGTTGGTGGACAGGCAGTGAGTTAAAGCCATCCACCAGCTTCCGGGTGGGGAGCAGCTCTTAGGAGTGGATTAAAGGATGGCCACAGTTAGAAGCTGGAAGGAGCAGTAAGATGAACTAGAGAACTGAAGGATTCTTCTAACTCAGTGGCATGAAGCTAGGTGAGGGAACCAGGTGGCTGGCTGCAGGGAGTGAAGGAACTCCCCTGCCAGGAAGCCTTTGGCAGAGCCTTCTCAAGGAAATAATACAATATTCGAAGACTTACTGAATTGAATGTGACATCTGGGGAGGTTATCCCCTTTCCAATTTGTTAAAAAAAAACCCACTCTAGATGCTTCCCCTGCCCTTGCTGGGCCAGAGCATGACCTGGTGTTTACAGCTGCCCAGTTACCACTTGTCCATTTACCTTGTTCATGAATGGCACATTTGGAACTGGATGGTAGTTACTCAACTCTCCTGAGTCCAGAGTAAGTTTTTTTAGGAGTGAATGCACCACTGCCTGCTTCAAGGCACAAGTGACCATCTCTTCTCTCAGGAAAGTAATTACTGTCTCTCTGGCCCAGTCTGCCAGCCCCCACTGCTCCCCCCACTGGCAGGTTTTAGAAGCCAGGAAGGGCAAAAGTCATGCTGCGGCACCGTCTGCCCCTGCCCCACCCCAGAATGCCCCACCCCTCCACAGCTTGGCCATGCCCCCTCCACTGATCCACCCAGAGCATCATGCCCCACCCAGCCGCATTGGTGCTATGCCACTGGTCCACATTAGACAAGCTGAAGGGATCCCACACAATTGGACACATTGGCGTCCTGGGATGCATGTCATCTGTATTCCACATTTAGATGCACGTTATCCATATCTTACTGAACTAATCAACTATGTATGACAATCAGAGGAAGGAAAACATTTTCCTGGCTGCCTGGGCACTGGGGACATTCTTCTTCCTTCTGACAATTGGCTCCTTTTGAACAGTTTCATACCACTTTATGAAAAGTTATGAATGAAATTGCTAAAAACAGGTACGTGTTTGATGGGAAGCAAAAATTTTCTTGAAATGTGTCCCAATTCAGTTTAGCACCTGTATCCACTCAACCAAGGAGTAAAGTAGAGGCGGAGCAAGGGGGAACTGCATCCGGGGCGTGCACATGTCCTGCCCCCTGCTGCTGCGCCATTCCGCCCCCACCCTGGAATGCCCTGGAACACCTCCGCCATGCCCCCTTCACTGCTCTGCCTGGGGGTTCACGCCCCACCTTTCCCCATTGGCACTACGCCACTGGGGTAAAGAAACATTTTTTCAAGAATATCTGACAACAGAATAATAAAATTCAAGAGCTGAAGGAATCAAAGGTCATTAGTCTCAATCTCTTGTCCAAAGATTGGACCATTGACCTCTAACTTGAACAGCTTTCCAAATAAATTAAATCACCAATGTATATGAATGGATCCAATTAATTTCAATGTATGCTAATGACACTGCTTAATGACAGGAAAATCTGTCCAGATGTTTTCTTATTTATAGGAAATATAAACCAGCCAATATTTTGAAAATGGAAAGGTAGTTGCTCTTAGTTACCCATATTAATTTTTTTCTTTTTTCTCAATTTTCGAAAATGTAAACTGCACTAAGGAAGACAATTTCCTCATTTATATATCACTTCTATGTACGAAATAGGGTATTAGCCACATGTGCACTTTCATGTGTGAGGACAGCAAGCACATGCCCATCCTGCCATATGTACACACAGTAAGGAACCATGCATTCCCACATCAAAAATAGATTGATGTTTGATACATTGCGGTAATGTACCAATTACACTCAAGGAATTTCCATTTGCAAATATATCTTGTGAAATAGTTCTAAATATTGATCCTTCCTTTATTGGTCATAGCTTTATAATGAGTTCTGCATAAATGCTGCCTTAAATAAATAAATTCAGCAAGCCTTTACTGGCATAGACAACAATACAACAATAGTAAAAACTGATTAAAAAACATAAATATACAATACAGGAAATAAATGTTAAGTGAAAGGAAATCTACTGGCATTTAGTAATTTCCAGGAGAATGTCTGCCACTATCATACAGAGAGAAGGATCAGGAATGTACAGCAAGTAGTGTAACCTAAATAAATTGGGGAGATCGGGTAAGTGTGAAGGAGTAAGATTCACCTACTTGGATCTGATTTCCTTAAATCTGAAACAGTGTAATAATTGGTGGGCCAGAAATTCAACTGAGCCAGCATTACACGGGCACAATCTTTTAGACTTTTCTTGCTTGTTAAATCTGCCATGTAACAAGGCAGAAGGCACAACATTAAACCTGGTGAGCTTTGTGACTCTCCTTTGAACAGGGTTTCTTAAGCAATACAGGTGGTGTGCCAAGTTGCCCTGTTCAAATGGGAGAGAAAAATACAGGGGGGAGCAAGTTTCCTTGGCTGCAGTGATTAGGGTAGAGAACTCTCTATCCAATAGTTGACATTTTAATTTTGTATAAGCTTCTGAATAGGACAAAAGGCAGAGTGAATCCACTGACAGTCCAATAGAAGCCATTTTTTCCTTCGATTATGGAAAACCGGGGGTTGGAATGGGTGTCGGAGAGCAGGCGGTGGACCAGGGAATTACAGTCCAAAAGAAAACGAATTTGCAGCCAGAGTCTAAAAGCCCTCAGCAAAGCGGCTGATTCCAAGGAGTTTTGACATAACTCCAGGCAAAGGGCTGCATAAGGCATGCAATTTTGGAGTCCAGTTATGTTATGAAAAAAAAAATAGGTTGAAGGGAATTCAAAGAGAAGTTAACAGCTTGAATCCAAATTGGGACTCCGTAAAGCAATCTTGAGGTGACTTTGGCATTGAAAAATTTGAGGGCAGGAGGAATAAACGAATGGCCACAGCTGTAGAAGAAGCATAGTAATGTTGAAATACTGTTGAATGTGGCTAGGAGGGCGGCCTTCCTATGGGTTGCCAATGAAAGGTTATAGGAGAATGAAAGGCCGAGGTACTTATAGCACTTAACCTGTTCAATTTGGGTGCTATTCATTGCCCATGTGAGCTTCTTAAAGTGCCTAGAGAAGACCCAAATCTTGATTTTTTCATAATCAATTGTCAGTCTATTGGATTCACAGTAGTCCACACAGCGCTTCATTAAGCATCTGAGGCCAACTCTGGATCGAAGAACGACAGCGACATCTGCGTAGAGCAGAATTGATACATGGGATGTACCCAGTTTTGGGGCATGGCTGTTCACTGCTGAAAGAGCAGAGGGAGGTCACTTTAAAAAATATTGAAAAGAGTGGGGGCCAGGACACAGCCCTGTTTGACCCCTTTGGAAATTGAAATACTGTCTTTCAAAAGGCCTTCATGGGAGCACTTGATCCGGCAACTGGTATTTGTGTGCAGTTGCCTCATGAATGTTGCCCTAGATTCCCCAAAAGCACTGCAAAAATAGTTTGTGTTTAAAGGAGATGAAGTCAGCTGTATACAAGGCCATCTGCCACCCTGATTACTTCAGGAACCTGGTGCAACAGAAGGTTTAGTGCAAAGTGGGATGCCAACGTCATGCTGAGAGGGGGATATCGTCACTCCTCTAAACAGATGGGGTCCTGATGAGAGAAAAAGAGATACTACCACAGCCTGGTGGAACAATGGGCTTGATTGGGGGATGAAGTCATGCACATAGTGAATGTGCTGGCACTGAACAACAAGGTGAATCATAGTTTGTCTTCTATTTAAAACTGAGATGTGACAGCATGACGGACCACAACTGCTGTTCTCTCAGAATGGGGTAGGTGGGACACAACCCAACCATAGATGTCATTGAGAGATGACTTGGCTACCAGTTTGTATATTACCCACTCTCAGCCTTTATTTCTAAACCGTTACTTCACCTGCAGCCAATCAGTCTCCATCTGTTCTTGAAACTCTTATGTCATTTCTCTCTTTTGGCACTAGAAGCTGTATTTCATCCCCGCAGTCTATGTGAGGGGTGCCAAAGGATCAACAGAGACGGAAACAGGGAAAGATGATGTTTCACAAATGTCCTTTTGTCAGCATCCTGAGAATGAGATCATTATCACCTGTATGTTTCAAGGATGATAGAAACTGCATGGCAGCTCAAAAGTGACGACATTCCTTTTCAGCCCTGATTACTGACATATCTGTAATTCTAAGTTTGTGAACAATCACCATCATTCATTTCAGCCTCAAACAAATGTTGTGATCTAGTTCTGGTTATCCAATAGCACTCAAAGTCTGGCCTGAAATGTTGAAACTGCTAACACTAAATAAGCTGTGCATTGGCTGGAAGGCATTAAAAGTAGTCATACTTGTCAATTTCACATAGAACTTGCCATGTTAATGTTCAGACAAAGAGACAAAGAAGCAAGGGCAATTGAATCAGCTTTGTCAATTTCATTTCACACTACCAACGTAACTTTAGGGCAGAGATCGATTTTGAAGTTGGGGACAATTGCACCAATGACATAATGGTGAAACACTGCGGTGATTGAAAATACTATTCCCTTTCTCATGAGAAGATAATTGTAGATTGCTGCAGAAAGTGTTGTGCATTACTGAAGATCAAATTTAGCTGAAAATGTGGTTCTTTGTGTGTGTGTGCGTGGGCGGGCTACATGATTCTATTCCTTCAGGTAATTGTGACTGTTCCAGGAGTTGTTTTGGCTTACATTTTGGTTGGTAGTTCTCAATAGTAGAAATGGAGGCTGAGATATTTTTGAATTGCTGCTTCAAAATGTAACTCTGCAGAAACGTCAGAATGCCTGCAGAAAAGAGGGGGGAAAGGGGGAGGATTGTTCTTCTCGGCCACAGATGAAATCACATGACCATTAGAAATAATATGTTTTCGGTAGTTGTGTGGAATAAATGCAACTGAAGAGACCGGGGGGGGCGGGGGGGGGCAGCAGGACAGGACACCCAAAACAATAGAGAGAAAGGAGGTATGCAGAATGATTTCACAGAAAACGTTTCCAAGACAGAAGTATTGACCACTGGGAAAATTTGTAGTAAGCTGTGCATGAAGAAAAGGTCTTGTGGACTACACAAAAGGACTTGTGGACTACACAAAAATGAAATGTTTATTTATTTACTGCCTACCTTTCCCACTGAGAATCAAGGCAGGTTACAGAATGAAAACAAGTCCTCATTTAGGGAATGGCATTAAGTGAATAGTGGCCGAATCCCCACAGAGAAATTTAATCTAGATCAAACCAAGTTTGAAAATAAACTGCACCTTTTCATCGAGGTTTCAACCTCCCCACCGCAGCATGTTTCCAGTGAAGACATCTAGGCCTATCTTGGAATCAAGAAATGTAAAAATCCCCACTACCACACAATCGGCTTGGTGGGTCTCTTCTGATTGATTGTTGTGCCGTGTTGGGGCTGGACCTTTTTTTGTTCTCCTGCAAAAACGTGCTGATGTTATGACGTCAGAATGTCATCACATCATCACTTCTCCCCCACCCAAGTTTCTGGTTGGTTCACATTCTCACGTGCTCTCGTGAGAATACCACTGCGTGCACTGATTGGTTGTAAGTCATTAGACCCCTGATCCTCCCTTCCAAACTGCATCAAAGATGTGTTTTTAAAAAGTACTTTCAAGCAGGTTCAGCAAAGATGTGGGATAAGGGGGAGAATGAGCACCAGAACTGGGACGAATCCTTGTTCATCGATCAGGCAGTGGGTAGTTGAATCCTTGATATTTTGCATGAGTATCACACGATTAATTGACCGTGGGGAATCGGCCAGTGTTATAGTACAGAATGAACAATTTTTTTCCCTAAGGCTGAGTTACATAGGTAGAGAGCAATGAAGTAAAATGCCTAGAATAATCATTACAGTAGACTACAGTCCTATTCTTTTATGATGGCACCCTCTTGGACTTTTCCATTCTAATCCCTTCATGAAGGCACCCTCCTGAACATTCCTGTTTTGCACATTTAGTGGAATGATAGAAACTTGGGGATTTTCCTGACTCTGAAGAGTGTTCCAAAAGTGGGAGCAACCACAGAGAACGCATGCCAAAGGGCAGTTGCCAATCTTGCCCTTTTTGTCAGGTGACACCTTCAGAAGGCTTTGTCGAGATGAATGAACCTATTGCAGAGGGGCAGAGCAAGAGAGGTGGTCCTGCAGGTACATAACTCCAAGGCCATGAAAGCCTTTATAGGTGATAACTAGCACCTTGAACTGATCCTGGTAACAAGCTGATAATCAGAATGGAAGTGACATGAGTGTTCTGCCTGGTGTCTGCCAAGACTCCATCCTCTTGGTCTTGCCATGGGCACCCAGGGGAGTTCAGGAGACTGTGGCACCAATCAGTACTTGCCTTGATTAGAGATTGATAGTAACCATTTCTTTTCCTAGCCAGACAGCACCTGGACCCTTATCAGAATCCTGATCTTGGATGAACTGCACGGCCTGAGAACGCTTTCGCTTTGAGGAAAACCAGCTAGAGGGAGGGGGGTGCATGGGGGAAATATAGGCTGTTGCTTAGTATGAAACTGTTAGATTCAGCGAAAAACTTTTAAGAGTGTACCTGTTTATTATTCTGAAGCAATAAATCAATTTCAGTGAACCTGAGTCTATTGTGAGGAGGTTGAAAATACTACCAGAATAAAATTTGGAACAAATTACCATACTAGGACTCAACGTGCTCCAAATGAAATTACAAAATAAGACATATTTTGGAAACTTATTCCAGGTCTTTTTGCTAACATTCCTAATATAACTAAAATGGTGGAACAAAGATCCTGCTTTGTTTACAATATAGGGGGCCTTTTTTATATTCCGTGAACTCGCAGAAAAACAAACCTGCTTCTGGTCTCTTTTTCATGGTCTCAAAAGCAGTTCGGCACATCACCTTATGATTCATTTGAGTATGGAAATGTATTCGAGGACATGGTTCTAGGGTTGACATCAGTGGAATTTTATGGGGTAAAGTAACACTTTTTCACAGGCAAACATATTTGAAGGCACCACATATGAATTTCTTTTTTCTTACTATTTGGGGATGTTTATCATCTGTTGTTTAGTCATGTGTTGTCATTTTGATTACTCAACTCTCCACCAGTTAGTCATTATGCTACACACAGAATGTACTCAAACACATTCTGAGAAGAACTGTTAATAAATGCTATTAATTATGCAATATGTACATGATATAAGTGTGCTCATATAATTATGCATATTAACTAAGTACTATATATATGTGTGTGTGTGTGTGTTATTTTAAGAAGGTCAATGCAGAGAAAACAAATTACCTTACTGATAATCACAAGTATGCATAAATATCTGATCTTAGCAAATTAAACTATAGGCAATATCTAATACACGCATAACATTTACAAAGAAACATCCTTTGTTTACACCAGCTGTAATAAGCAGGTTTTCTGGGCATGTATAGACATGGCAGAGCATCCTTGCTATTGTTTCGCTGCATTCTCTTTGCACAGGTGGATGGAGTGGCTGAGAAATTTCTCAACTTTGCTGAACATTGTGCAGATTCTTGAAAAACCACCCAAAGGGCAAAGCGGTTCTTCTTTGCTGAATTCAGCAATAAAGCTAAAGCCTTTTCATTTATTTGTGACAATTGAATGCCACAAAATCCTTTCTTGCAATGTAACTATATAAATGTGAACATTCTATAAATGATGGGTTTTAAATCCTTTTTGGAGGTGGAGCCTGCAGTTTAAAGGCAGGCCAAGTCCAGTTTTGAACTGCACTGCAAATGTTTTAAACATCTTTCCTTTCCTTTAAAAGAAGGAAGGAGTGACTCTTATATTCCTTGGTGATCTCCTGTCTAAATACTAACCAGCCTAGTGAGGCTGACCCTGCTTAGCTTCTGAGATCTGACAAGATTGGCCTAGCCTGGGCAAGGGGAAGAGGACAAAAACATCCAATCCGCTGCAGAATCCAGTAGTGAATATGCACAGCGGTAGAGGTCTGCAATGTTTATAGTGTGGTTTCTAAATATCAAATGCTTCACATGATTTCAGTGTATGGTGATGCCATCTGTGCAGTTCCTGTGGTGGGGCTGCTGCCTTTTGAAGAACAAAGTTGCAGACAGTAATAGCCCATTGCAGCAAAAAAGACAAAACACTCAGGCATGCACCTAAGAAGTCATTAACAGCCATCTTCAATGAGCCATCTTGTACAGAGGAATCATTCAGCCTACAGCACCTCACATGGTATCTAGACTAAGATTTAGATACTCACTAAAACAGATGGCTCAATCCTTCTAAAAGAAACAGTAGTTATGCTGTCAGAACAATAAAAAGAAGGGTAAAGGAGGTGGGGAGTGTAGAATCTCCAAATCTGAGGGGCTTCCTATTAATTATCACATTAGGTTTTTGAATGACAAAAAAAGACTAGATTTTTATGCCAATTTGGATTTCACAAATCCTCTTTAATTGCTCCGTTTAATTCATTAAAGGATTACAACTAAGACTAAGGGAAAAACGAAGTAATATGGGTGGTTCTAACTTTTTTTTTGGAAACTCTTGACACTGTTCCTTCAAACCATTAATCAGACACAGTGGAATTCATAAAGAAGTTGTGTCCCCTTTGAGCACATGATGAAGTAAACTCTTGCAAAAATACATTTTAAATTACTTTACCAAACTGGCTCCACAGAATACTCAAGGCCAGTGATGATACTAGAAAAATACTAAGAATAAATCCCAATAAAAGCAAAATAAACTTAAATTACAAAGATTCTCTGTCTAAACTGCAGTTAAAACTATAAAGTCTGCCCAACAGAACACACACACACACACACACACACAAACCACCTCAGGATATGTACCAGCTCATTAGTCTACAAGGCCATGAAACCAAAGTCCTGCTGAAATCAAAAGCTTTTCACCAAACTTTTAAAATAAAAGCTTAATTTTACTAATAGTTTCTTTTGGGGAGGGCATTCTACAGTGTGGGTGCCCCTTAAGGTTGCTAATCCTTGCTTAGGAAATTTGGGGGTGGAGATTCCCCCAATTGAACTTCCACCTACCAAACAGATGCTCTGACTGACACTCAGCCATGGCCCTTCCCCAAGGCACACATAGGGCGGCAATCTTAGTGTAGTCATATTCTACATTCCTAATAGTGTGGACGAATAAACAAACTCCTACTTACTTTTTACCCTTTGTTCAATTTCCTCTGGAATGCAGATTTGTTTGCCATATGCCAGGCAATTCCATTGTCCACATGCTCTAATTGTAAGCTTCCAATTTCAACCAAGTTTTTCATATCAGCTTTCTAAGAAGAATTTTTTCTAATAACAGTACAAAATGTCTATTGTACTATACAAGCCTTGCAGTCCAAACTGCCAAAATACCATAACATTATTAAAATGGGAATGGGGGATACCCAGTTATAACTGGAAGGTGTTACTTTCTGCAGGAGACATCATACATCAATATTAAGCCTAGTTTCTGACTGCAAAACTCAAGATTTATACTAGTCCATAATTTCAGCCATTTAAAAGGCGCCCAAGATGTGGTCAGATTCCTTATCAACAGATATAGTGCTGCTCTACCCCCTAGTTATCAAATTCTGAATATGCTTTTTATTGGCATATCTAATAAAACTAAATGCTACCAAATCCCCTGGCCCAGATTGCATTCATCCAAGAGTTCTTAAAGAGCTCAAGCATGAAATTGCTGATCTTCTCACATTAATGTGCAACTTATCCCTGAAATCAGGCTCCATCCCTGAAGACTGGAAGATGGCCAATGTCACACCAATCTTTAAGAAAGGGTCTAGGGGGGACCCAGGAAATTACAGGCCAGTCAGTTTGACATCTGTTCCTGGTAAATTAGTAGAATCTATCATTAAAGATAAAATTATTAAACATGTAGAAAAGCAAGACCTGCTGAGGAAGAGTCAGCATGGCTTTTGTAGAGGCAAGTCCTGTCTTACAAACTTACTAGAGTTCTTTGAGGGTGTAAACAGACATGTGGATAAGGGGAACCAGTGGACCTTGGTCTACTTGGATTTCCAAAAGTTGCTTTTGACAAAGTTCTTCACCAGAGACTGTTGAGAAAACTCAGCAATGTGAAGGAATAAGCAGGAAGTCCTCCTATGGATTAAAAACTGGTTGAGGGAACAGAGGGAAACAAAAGGTGGGTATAAATGGGAAGTTCTCACAATGGAGAGATGCAGGGTAAGTGGCGTCCCCCAAGGATCTGTTTGGGACCAGTGCTCTTTAAACTTATTCATAAATGACCTGGAAGTAGAGGGTGGGTGAGTGTGGTGGCCAAGTTTGCAGATGATACCAAATTATGTAGGGAGTGGTAAGAACCACAAAGGATTAAGAAGAGCTCCAAGCGGACCTTGATAAATTCAGGGTGAGTGGGCTAAGAAATGGCAAATGCAGTTCAATGTAGCTGATAATAGGTAAAGTGATGCACATAGGGGCAAAATCCAAACTTCACATTAACACGCTACAGGGTCAGTGCTATCAGTCCACAGAGACCAGGAAAGGGATTTGGGCAGTCTTAGTGGATGCGGGTTCCATGGGAATGTCAACTCAATGCATGGCAGCTGTGAGAAAAGGCAAACTCTATAGCACGGGGATCATTAGGAAAGGAGTTGATAATAAAGAGCTGCAAGGATTGTCTTGCCCTTATATATAAAACAGTGGTGCGTAATCGCACTTGGAGTAACTGTGTCCAGTTCTGGTCGCAATACATCTCAAAAGCGATATTGAAGAGAGATTAAAGAAAAAGTGCAGAGAAGGGCAACGAGGATGATTGAAGGAGGATTGGAGCACCTTCCTTATGAGGAGAGGCTGCAGCGTTTGGGACTCTTTAGTTTGGAGAGGAGACGTCTGAGGGGGGATATGATTGAAGTCTATAAAATTATGCATGGGACAGAAAATGTTGACAGAGAGAAATTTTTCTCTCTTTCTCACTATACTAGAACCAGGGGGCATTCATTGAAAATGCTGGGGGGAAGAATTAGGACTAATAAAAGGAAACACTTCTTCACGCAACGTGTGATTGGTGTTTGGAATATGCTGCCACAGGAGGTGGTGATGGCCACTAACCTGGATAGCTTTAAAAGGGGCTTGGACAGATTTATGGAGGAGAAGTCAATCTATGGCTGCCAATCTTGATCCTCCTTGATCTCAGATTGCAAATGCCTTAGCAGACCAAGTGCTCAGGAGCAGCAGCAGCAGCAGGCCATTGCTTTCACCTCCTGCATGTGAGCTCCCAAAGGCACCTGGTGGGCCACTGCGAGTAGCAGAATGCTGGACTAGATGGATCCAGAAGGCTAGTTCTTATGTTCTTATGTTCTTAAAACCATATATTGAAGATATATATGGAAGTTCATCAAGTACTAGAAATCACATTCTTTAATTTGTAGTTAGAAGCAAAAGACACCTCTGTGCAGGAAAATTAATATGAACCTCAACATTAATCATTCAGGGCATTCTGGTCAAACCCCCCCCCCCCCTCGTCTTTGTATGAAGAAAATAATTTCAAGACAATTGCTTCCATTTAGATTTTTAGCTATGTCAAATTCCCTCCAATTTCCACAACTTTCAAAGACTAGAGTACCTGAAAAAGACTGGACTAATTACATTACCTCCATCAACCAGAAATACCCCCAACTTGGCTCACTTTGACCACACCCTTTAAAATTATTTCCCAACTTTGAAATATAAAAATTGGTTTGTTTTTCTGTTGCTCTCAGCATTTGAAAAGGGGGTGATAAAAATACAGCTCTTTTTTATATTTTAAAGAGATCAAATTGGGATTTTTAAAAACATTTGGGCAGTTTTATCAGCCACCTTGAACTCCCTAAGGTATAATGGCAGCCAGTAAATGTTTTAAATAAATAAATAAAGCCAGTTAAAGCCTAAAAAGCAGAAAGCACAAATTGAACATAAGCATCTTCTGGCAACAGGGAAAAAGGGCTTTCAGTCTCAGAGCCTGTCAATCTCAGCCATGGATAGAACAAAGGGAAGGTAAAACAAGCTTTAAAAACCTGCCTACATTAGGTAGAATGTCTAATAAAGTGTCTTGTCATGAAAGCTGCCAGTCATGAAAGCTGGAAAATCAAGACATGCATAAACAAGGTGGAGGCTTCAACAACATTAGAGGATTTCCCAAATATGCAGAAAAACATGATTTTGCAATTAACCAAAAGGGTAGAATGATCCCCCCAAACACTACCATGATGAAGACTGAATATGCTCCAGGAATACAGAACTTTGGGAGCAAGTGAGAGTCAGGGCCCTTCTGCATAGGCCAGTGGTGGCGAACCTATGGCACGGGTGCCAGAGGTGGCACTCAGAGCCCTCTCTATGGGCACACGTGCACAGAGTTCATCATGTGGGGGGGGGGGCTTAAAATCGCCCCCCACACACACACACATCTAGGCTGGCCTGGATTGCTGGGCATGATGTGTAGGTAATGCTGTTAAGTGCTGTTAAACCCCACTGATTTTCATGGGAATAACTAAAGCACAATCCTTTACTTGGAAGTAAGCTTGGTTGCTGGCAATGGGGCTTGCTTCTAAACTCTCCTAGGGTTGTGATTCACCCATTCGAAGCATTGCATGGTTGCTTCAAAGCAAAGCCACCAACTACCACCAAACTTACTCCTGAGCAATGCGCGCCTTGGAGTCAACTGTTTTTTTCTAAATTAAAACCTCAGTATTCAGGTTAAATTGCCATGTTGGCACTTTGCGATAAATAAGTGGGTTTGGGGCTGCAGTTTGGGCACTCGGTCTCAAAAAGGTTCACCATCACTGGCATAGGCCAATAAACATGGGTTAATGGTGGAAAAAAAACATTGGGGGGGGGACTTTGCACGGATCCTGCCCCTACAGTCCCACGTGATCCCGCCCAAATCAGTTTTTCCAAGAATTGCACTATCTGTGAGTCTTGTTTTAAAAACCCAGATTGCAACTGCTTGTGAGCAAACAGCCGGACAGGAGGTGCTTTATGTGGCTGCGCTTTCCTTTTTTTAAAAAAAATTCTGGATGACATCTGCGTAGCCACGCAGGTGCAAAGGGTCGTACTGTGAGACATCACGGCTGTGGGGGTTCACTTGTGCATGCCTGCATAGCTACACATTGGTGGGAGGTAAACAAAAAAATTTAAGACACGTCTCCATGCAAAGGTGCGACAGCCACCCACATTGATTCCGCGGGCTCTGGTCGCTGCCTGCATGGAGGCAGGTGAACGCAAAAACAGGGAAGCGGGTGACTTTATCCTGACTGCAACCTGCTGTACATGTGCTGTGCAGAAGGGACCTCAGTTAATGAGAGGAAAAAAGAAAAGAGATGAAATCAGACTGTTTTGAGCCTCTGATAGTAGTGCAAGGAAGGATTTAGGCAGTGGCATGGACTTTCTACAGTATTTCCTGTCCCCTGATTCCTTGCTGGCCCCAAACTTCTTCTGCGTGCTAGTTTTTGTTTAAATACAACCACAAGCATTTCGGAAAACACTAAAAAGCAATGTGACCCAAATTTCATTTACAGCTCCTTCACACATAGCTCACTGGTGCACAGTTTGTGAAAAGTCAGCTTGTTTGCCACAGGTTACTTTAAGATCCCTAGTTCAACAGCTGACAGCCGGCGCTCCAAGAGCCTTTGCTGGTCAACTGAGATTAATTCCTTAATAACAGTTACATTTTCAGCAACAACAAGAATTGTCTTAATTGTCTCTTGCTACATCCAGAGATGATAAAATAGAGTTTAAGCGCCAGGGGTTGGAAACCAGAGTAAAAGAAAAGTATTCCAGCTGTGGCCTAGAGAGACAGCTTGTTAAAAAGAAATGCGGAGCTGGCATTTTATGGAATTCACAGTGCCATCCTAAGAAGAATTACGCCCTTCTAAGCCCACCAACTTCCCTGGAGTTATGAAGGCACTCACTCTGCTTAGTCTAGCACTGTCAAATACTCAGTTTAACTAACCAGGCCTTTAATAGAGAAGACTCTTCTCGTCCACTTCAGCATTTACACAACCAGGGAAACTGAGTTATCAGCAACCACAGCTGTTACAAACTGTCACAGTTCATGCCCCTGAGAAAGTGCATTCTACTTCACAAAAGTTTATGCTAGAATAAAACTTGCTGGTTTTTAAGTTGCCACGTCACCTTTTGAGTCTTTCGTATGACTATGTCAGGCTATGTTTCTGGATTTAGGGGACAGGCTGCAGTTCAGTGGTAGAACATGTATTCGGCATGTTGAGGATCCCAAGTTCAATCCCCAGCATCTCCAGTTAGGAGGATCAGGAAATAGGAGATATGAAAGACCTCAGCCTGGAGAGCCACCAGTGTGGATAGATGATGCTAACCTTGATGGATTGATGGTCTGAGTCCATATAAGGCAGCTTCGAGTACCCATTTCATGGGCTTTTTATCATAACTATTCATATTTTGTCCTCTCTCTCTCTATGTATATCTCCTTTCTCATCATGTGTCTAATGAATTGGGCTCCAGCCCACAAAACTTCACAACATAATAAATATGTTGGTCTTTAAGGTGCCACAAGATTCTTTTTTGTGTTTGCTGTCTGAATCTAACCCGGCATCTCATCTGGAATTGACAGCAGGTAGAATTTCTGTTTGAGATCTCAAAAGAAAAGAGAGGAACTGCCCAACTTTGTAACTGTTTCAGTGCAAACTTACCTGAACTACATGCTGACAGTGAGTTGCACCAATTATATCTTCAGACACTTCTCTGCCCTCTTCAAATGGGTCACATTGCAATCCCCTGCTAGACTGCTTAATTTTCATGGAAGGAATTGGTCTCAAATTGTTGGATCTTCCAGGAGAGACTTGGTAGCAGTCACATCATTCAGCAAATATCTGACTCTCCCACTATCCCTTGAGAATAGCTGATTTTTTAAAATAAGAATCCATGTATTTTATTATTTTTGTATTATTGTCCCAACTTTCTCATCACCTAAGCAGCTAACTTTATTCTTCTCTTCTCCTTTGTGTCCCCACAAGTGAGGTATATTAGGCTGAGAGAGAGAGAGAGAGATTGGCTCAACAAGATCACCCAGCCAGCTTGCTCAGCAGAACAGTCTCCCAGATCCAAGCATACTACTCCACATGGGCTGTCTATCTATGCAACCCCAGCAGTTAATTGAGGGAAAGGAAAGGGAAACCACACATGTAATGCCTGTTTATATGTTTGGCTCATTGTCTGGATAAGGAAAATGTATGCAACTTGCTTCATATTCATTTGACTCTTATCTGGACTGGGGCAAATAGTATTTAAGCAATCTGACAGCAGTTTTATAGTTATGGCTGCTAGGTGCTTCACAGTTGTCCCACTGAAGATATTTTCTGTTTACCAAGGGTGGTTCCACATTAGTCACATGTAGCACAGATACTGGCATTTGCCTACAGTTATAACTGGGGTTCCAGTAACATTGCCATCCATTTGACATGTCCTGTTACATTCCTGTTGCAGTCCTGTTTTTTTCTGAGAGTATATTTGTTGCAATTTACTTACACAATATCTGTGGTATGTGCACAGTCTTTATGTTCTCAGGATAACACATGTGGCGATACATCAGAACAAAAGTTCCAAGTGTCAACCTCTAAATTACTTGATGTCATTTTGATTTAATTTTTAAAAAATAAAAAATATTTTTGGTGTTCTTTAACCCTAAAGGTTGCATAAGTCACACTGAAAGATGGTTAAAGTCAATAAAAGCTGGAATGGGCACATAACTACATATGGTCAAGTTCAAGGGGGCTTAGGCTTACCTCACTAATTACTGAATCAGTACAACATAGGCTGTTTCCGCACGGGTGGAAAACAATGCCCTAGGGATGGTAAAAACACCGTCCCTGGGGCGCTGTTCGCAGAGCTAGCACTGCTGTATCGCAGCAGCACTGTGCTCACCCCCCTCAAGTGGCATGAAAACATTGCTTTCAAAACTCGCTCAATGAGTGAAGTTTTTGAAAAGCAGCGTCTTCCACCTGCTGCTGAGCGAACAGCAGCAGGTGGAAGGTGCTGTTTTCTCCACGCCGCTTTTTTCCTGCTCTTACCTCCTCTTGGCTGCCGTTGCTGTAGAGAGGCAAGGGGGCATGCCTCCTGGCCTCCATCCCTGGAGGTGTTGCCATGGCCACAGGGGCATGTCCCCTGGCCTCTCTACAGCAATGGCAGCTGAGAGGAACAAAGAACAGGAAAAAAAGCAGTGGGCCCCATGTGAAGTGGGTCACTGGGGTACCGGGGCTGTTCGCAGAACAGCATGCGAATGGCCCTGGGGGGTGCACCAACTGGAACTATGTCAGTGCACCTCCACTTGCTCTCCCATGCAGAAAGGGCCATAAACAATGAAGGACCTTATAGTTTTGAGGAAATAGTTTTGAGGACTTTATAGTTTTGAGGAAATAGGTTTTATTTTAGAAATTTTATACTAATACATTATCAGATAATGTACGATCAGATGTCAAGTGTAAAAGACACTAGCTCATTCTTTTGTAATAACAGTATCTGCAAACACAGTTTACTTTTTGTTCTCCTTCAGTTCTGTATGGAATACTTGCTCGCACAGATTTCTTGTATACAGTGCCAGTCACTGGTTAATTTGTTTTGTGCCCTTCTTAATTCCCAGAATATAATTACAACTATGTTCTCAGTGTTTGCTTGCCTCTGTTTTATATTCTCTAGGTTGCAGTCTAAACTTCATTACAATCTCTTCCTGAGCCTCGTCCCAACATGCAGAAACTCTTCTAGGGTTCAGTGAATCATCCCACATCTCAGACCTTCCAATGCCTGGATGCTTTTATTTAAGAAAGAAATCCTGCCCAGTAGGCAATGAATCATGCAGGAGTGGTGCAACTGTTCCTGTCTGATATGATCAGGTGAAGGACTGGGGAAGAGAAGGAATGAAATCGGATACAGAATAAGAATTTATGCTGGATTGGAAAATCCCACGTGCAGCTGTGGGGCATGAGAGTCAGGAGGAGGAGGTCTTCCTAGAGAAAGGGCAGAGGCTTACTAGAACACCTGGACATTGTTCAGTAGTATTTGTTCACCAGTTTGGTTTTGTTTATCAGTTATCTACATATCTTGGAAGGCCCTTTAGAAGTTCAGCTGTCTGCACTGGCAGCTTTCTTCATTAAGAACACTCTGTGCACAAGTTCCACACATTACATAGCCTCCAGATGTTGGCTGTTGCATAAAGCAGCGGCATCAGTTTAGTTTCAAACTTCACAACCTTAGATGAACCTTTTTTCTTGTTACATACAAGCCTAATCATTTGAATGGCCTCCTTGGGTGAGAACCTCAAGAACTGAGCTCTAGGCATGGAAACAAAACTCCTGCAGAGGTGCTCAGAGGTTCTGAAACTGAATTTAGGATTCATGTTTGACTCATTCAACAAATTTCCTTAATGTTTATTCAGTGGACCAGATAATTTCCCCCATTCAGAGGCGCCAGTCTGCAGGCAAAACTGAATTTCTGCATGCAGATCAACTCTACTGCGAATGCAAAAGGATATGAGAATGGGAGGGGAAGGGCCAAAGAAGAAAAGCTCTCATGCATCAGCTATCGGGGCTTCTGAGTGAAGAAACAATCGCTTATACCACCCTGCTGTCAGCAACTTGCTATGTGTTAAGCCAGAGCACCAGCTCCTATAGTGTAGTAGAAAATTTCTGAGAGAAAACTAAGTCTTTTTCCCCCTTTTGTGCCTTCTGAAATGGTACACATGGGCAGTTTATCTAAGCTAGCAACTTTTTTTGAAAGTGATCTTTGGTAGTGGTGGAGGAAAAGTTGCCTGAAAGTAAACCTGACTGATTTGCTGGTCTAGGGCATCTCCCCCATTTCTGCCACCTACTAGGCTGGAGAACATGAAAGTGTAGTGTAGCAGGGCTGTGTCTGCAGCCAGGAAACAACAGTACCCTCAGAAAATAGTTTCAGCCTGTCCAAAGCTCCCATCCGCTGGTAAAGTTCCAAGTTATTTCCAAACACACCAAGGGTAAGTTTTTATTTATTTAACAACATGTATCCCATCTTTCCAAACCTCAAAGCAACACACCCTAGTTTTCATCATCAGGACTGGTTCTTTGAACATGTAACACATGCTCATGGAGGACAAGTCCATGGTGACTAAAGGGAATCTCCATAATCAGAGGCAGAAAACCTCTGAATTCCAGTGCTAGGAGCCAACACTGGGGAAGCCTTGGCCTCTATGGCCCACCATAGGAACTGGTTGACCATTGTGTGGGACAAGGTGCTGAAATAAATGGACCACTGGCCTGGTTCATCAGGCTCTCATTATGTTATACCCATAAGTGGACTCTTGACCAAAACAAGGAAGGCAGCACTGCCGGCATTGGCAGCAATAAGTCCTTGGACTGCCTTACTCCTCCCGTTAGGAATTACCAGTTTGATCTCCCATATTCTGTTAGTGATTTGTACCTACCTTTATACAAACCTGCTTTCTGTCCTGCTCCCCCCCCTCCCCTTTTGGGTCATAATTAGAAGATCTCCTCGGTAAATTCCAACCCACCTTTAACAGTTTTGAAAGCTTTTTCTGGTCCTGCTTAGTTGTTCCTGTTCCTTCCTCTCCCCTTCCTGTTCCTTGTATGTTAAATTGGACAACACTCAGATCTCTTCAGCCAAACCCATTGTTGGGTGTGATTAAATAGAGGTAAGGGGAACATCCAGGATGAAGAAGCCTTTCTAAATCCTACCCCCAACTTGTTACACCAATCAGAAAATAATCAAGGAGGGAGCAGTAAAATGGTGACTTTTGGGAGTGACAAAATACCTTGAACTGGCCCTGTGAATAATAAACATTACAATAAAACTGCATGAACATTCAATTAAAAATGAGGCAAGAATTGAAAACAGAGGTATCTAATGTCAAGTTTACTGAAAAACTCTGCAGGCAAAAGACTGACAAAAGACACCTATATGGGAGCTTCAGCTGTTTCTCCAGCACAGCATTCCATAAGATAGGAGCCTCAATGGATAAAGCATGATGAGCCCAGACAGTAGTTGTAAACTCTGTTAGGTGGAAGGTGCAGTAAGACCTCAGCTGGAATGTGGGCTCACACAAGGAGAGACGGTCCTTCAGGCATGTGGTCTCAGATCATGCTGGTAAGAGCTAGAAACTTGAATTAAGTCGGGAAAAAAATTGGATGTCAGTGAAGCTATTTAAAAATTGGCCAGATACAGCACTGAATTCTTGCCAGCAGGCGGGCAGCTACATTTTGCACCAATGTGCCTGAACCTGTTGTTGTGCCCAGGAGGTTCAGGGGTAAAATTGTACAAATGTTACGTGTGTTAAGGAGGAGGAAAAAATAAAATAAGTACTTGGGAATTAAAGAAGGGATATGTATGAAGATGGTACAGGACAACCAATATGACAAACCTAAGAACAGAAACTGTAATGTAACCCCTCCCCGCGCCCCCCACTCTATACCTGTTTGTCACTGTAAGGCAGATTTTTCCAGCCTTTTGCCTTTTGGGGTTCCTTGGGAGTCAGTAGCCTTTCTGGTAGCATGCAATGGTTTCAGGCTACAGTTCTACTATTTCCCACCCTAAGGTGTAGAATGTATTTTTCTTTTCAAACAAATTCCCTTAAAAATGGCACTGGAAACCTGAGGCAGGTTCAAATAAATTAAAAGGAAAATGCATCCAACAAAGTTGGAATTATGAAGAAAATAATCAGATAAAAATCAGGCAGGGGTAAACTATGTACCATGTTAGGTTTCTGTCACAGGCACAGAATTTTATCAAGCTTTCTAGATTTCTTAGATATTATATTTCTAATGAAGGTGGCAGTTTTGACTCGAGTTAGTCTTATTTGTTACTAACTTATAGATTCAAAAAGTCTGTGGGTTCTGATGGGCTGGTACACACAGCCTCTTCACTAAAACACCCCACTCTACAGAAATTTCTATCCTGAGGTATCTTAAACAGATCACTAATACACCAGATAGGGAATCCTCCCTTGAGTATAATTCTCTTCCTAACTGGCTTAGGAATTCTTCTATCTTCCAGAAGATATATTCTCCTCACCCTTTATTTATGGTCACTGTGGAAAGTCTCTCTCTGTCTTGACCAATAAAAACCTTTCAGTTCTTTTATCTGTGTATTTTTGCTCTCAGCATACACTACTACACATCATATTCAGGATCAGATTCACTCTCTGGCTGAAATTCTCTCAGGGTAGATTTTCATACACAGCTAAGATACATGATGTTAACATGCACAAATCCAAAAGGTTCTCAATCTCTTCCCTCTCAGAGAGATGATTTCCTCCAGCAGAAATAAAATGTCCTGTAGATGTTTTAAAAACATCTGTTTTGGCATTTTGTGTTCCCACAGTGCAGAGAACACAAGTGTTGCCAGCCAAAATGGATCTTTTTTTCCACCTTTTTTCCAGAGCTCTTGTCAGTTTCAAAGTTGAGTCTGCCCTTTTCTGTGCTGCTGCAGAGATTCTCCGTGCTTCTGCCATTCGGTGAAGGTTTTCACAGAGATTTCCTCTGCTTGCAGATCATCCACTAGTGATTTCCGTGTAAAAAGACTCACACCATTTCGGTAACAATGGGAGCAACATGCACCTTCCATCTACCTCCTGATATTAGGTGGAGCATGCCATTCTGGACCAGTTGGAGTTTCCAAATTGATTTTGATGCGAGGCCAATGTATATTGCATTACAGTAGTCTAGTCTCAATATTACTGTGATGTGGATCCAGGTGACCAAATCAGCCATATCAAGGCAAGGGGGCATTTTTCTAGTTAAAAGTGAGTTGAGAGAAAGTCTTTTTTGTAACTTCATTAACTTGCTTCTCCAGTGACATTGCTGGGCTGATTATAACCTCAAGATTTTTGAGTCAGCAGGGATTGGCCAAACTCATCAAGATAGGGAGAAGAATGTCCTGCAAGACCTCTTCCCAACCAGAATTACTTCTGTCTTTTCAGGGATTAGTTTCAATTTGTTGAATTGATTCTTAGTCAGTTTACTACAACAACCAGGCAGCAGTTCAGGACCACGCCCCTGGCCTCAGTGCTTATGAAAGCAGCTCTCCAAGGCCAGAGATGGCAGACTGCCCTGCCCTGCCCTGCCCTGCCCTGCCCTGCCCTGCCCTGCCCTGCCCTGCCCCCACCCCAACCCCCACCGGCTGGGCTGTCAGCTGATAGCTGACAGTCCCTTCTCCCTCCCCTCCAGGCAGAGGGGTAGCTAGGGAAAATGGAGTCCAGTGCAAAATCTGAGGTTTGCACCCCCCCATGGGCAGCTGATGTGATGCTGAAATCCACCCCCAAACAGCATCACTTTCAATGGTGTTTAAATTAGGGAACCCAGATCCCCCTTTTAAATTAATCTTAAAGGGAGAGTCTGGGGTGCCCAGTTAAAACAACATTGAAAGTGATGCTCTTTTGGGGTGGATTATCCCCCACCCTGAAACAGCAACACTTTCAATGTTTAAACTGGGGACCTCAGATTCTCCCTTTAAATCTATGCCGAAGGGGTGGGATTCAAAAGGAGAATCTGGGGAAATTTGGGGGGGTGCCTGCTGTCAGGGGTCAATTGTTAAGCTAGCAGCACCAAACTTTCAGGGTATCTTTAGGAGACTCTCCTGATGATACCACCCAGGTTTGGTGAAGTTTGGTTCAGGGGGTCCAAAGTTATGGACCTTCAAAGGTATAGCCCCCATCTTCTATTAGCTCTCATTGGAAATAATGGGGGATGGGGAACCCCTTTTGGGAGTTCATAACTTTGGACCCCCTGAGCCAACCTTCACCAAACTTGGCTGGTATCATCAGGAGTGTCACCCGACGATATCCTGAAATTTTGGTGCCACTAGTCCAGTGGTGGCAAACCTATGGCACGGGTGCCAGAAGTGGCACTCAGAGCCCTCTCTGTGGGCACTCGCAAATAGAGTTTGTCATGTGGGGGGGGGGATCGCCCCCCCACACATCTAGGTTGGCCTGGGCCTCTGGGCTCGATTATTAGCATTAAACCTAAGACCTAGTTTTGGGGAAGCAGTGTAGGTAACCATGTTAAGCGCTGTTAAACCCCACTGATTGTCTTGTGAAGAACTAAAGTGTGATCCTTTACCTGGGAGTAAGCTCGGTTGCTGGCAATGGGGTTTGCTTCTGAATAAACTCTCCTAGGGTTGTGATTCACCCATTGGAAAAGTTGCATGGTTGCTTCAAAGCAAAGCCACCGACTACCACCAAGCTTACTCCCGAGTAATGCACGCCTTGGAGTCAACCATTTTTTCTAAACTGAAACCTCAGTGTTCAGGTTAAATTGCTGTGTTGGCACTTTGCGATAAATAAGTGGGTTTTGGGTTGCAGTTTGGGCACTCGGTCTCGAAAAGGTTCACCATCACTGCACTAGTCTAAAAATGTGCCCCCTGCAGGTCGAAAACCAAAAAAAACTTTAAAATACAAAAACCCACAAACAGGGGTGTGTGGGGGGGTGTGGAGCTTCGGACATGCAATGGGGGGGGGGCTTTGAACCCGAGAATCCCCCCTTATCTACGTCCTTGCCTCCGTTCCTAAATGGTGATTTTATGTACATGTCTGTGCTACATCCATTCAGGTACCTTCTAATTTATTCCAGGTTGTATCCTCCAAGTTTAGGCAACAGGCCAAAGGAATAAAATGCTAGTCAGGTTTGTAAAAATCTGGCTGGGTGGCAACCCCAATGCCACATTAGAATGCTTTGTTCCTTTGCTTGATTTCATCCTCCATCATCATGATCACTTGAAAGACTGAGAAATAATTTTTAAAGCCCTCAGTATTAAATGGCGTGCTATTAGGTGTTTTTAATGTGCTATTAGCCTGGGCATGTTGCTACAATGCTCTGCCCTTATCATATTCAAAATTAATACTCACAACAAGACAAGCAGCAGAAACCTCAAGACAAACCAGGACTTGTTTAAGAGGTGGGAAGAAGCAAGAAACATGATTTCAGTGGGGTTCTTTTGAGCGAGTGATGGGTACATGGCACTGGAAGGGTGGGCATGTCACAAAAAATTTAACCCTCTCTGTCTGAAGTTAACAAAACCAGAAATGCATTAATAGTTTGTGTGAGCATGCCCATAAAAAAGTATGTGAGGAATACATTTCCAGCCATAATTCAGGAGGAGTTTAGGGGACTGTGGAAGACACACTCAGATCTTGGTTTATATGCCTCAGGAATTTATAATAATTTTTAATTTATAATAATTACCTACATAATTTATAATAATTACCTACATAGATTATGCCATCTAGCATGTGGCTTTGGCTGGCTTCCCCTCCCCCGACCCTCTCCCAAAGCTGAAAAGTCTCTTATATAGACCCCTGATTTACCTTTTCCCCATATGAACTGATTAAGGGTCACATCCTACAAACCCAAGTAATCACTCCTATGCATTTGCCATATATTTTTTAATTAACATTGGGAAAGAATAGCGGGGGGCGGGGGAGATAAACTAAAGATACACAAAGTTCTTTTTCTGTTCTGATGTTCAGAGTGAACAAGTGATCCACTGGACTGTATGATTCCCAAGCCAGCAATATTACATTCCTTATGAACATCCTATCTGAAATTATGCCATGTACTGAGTAAAGAGGACAGGTGGCCCTCCACAAGTCAGATTACAGTTGCACAATATCTTTGCATCAATTAAGTGTGCCTGTTCTAGTGGCCAAATGATGCATTAACGGACTTTGGCCCAAATAGTTTTACTACTAAATTGTTCAGCATGACTGTGCTATAATTTACTTTAATACAAGGCTGTTGTTTGTTTGCTGTTGTCATGCTAACATGGCCCTTTGATAACAGACAATTACAGAATGGGATTGCTCCAGCCTAAATTGGCTATTTCCAACAATTCCCCCTTCCTGTTGCAGACCCCTCCCTTCATGCTATTCATCAAGGTCCCATATTTCCCCAGGAACAGAATGAAGATCAGTGGGAGATGAGGAGCGTGGCAGTAAAGTTTCTATCTTCTGAGGGAAAATTTAGCCTGGATCTAACCTTTATCTTCTGTACAATCTATCTTCAATTCCTCGCTTTCTTGACTGGGGTCTGGCTAACAAAGTTAAAATATACATAATTATAGATACTCTAATATTTAAAATCTTACCAAATATAAAAGACAGCACCCTCACAAAACAATTTCACTGGAGAACAATCAGGGATGACACGAAAGGAAAGGAAAGGGGGAAAGGCAGCAGAGGGAGGCCAACAAGGATAGAACTGTTGTTGTCCTCAACCATAGGCTTGGTAGAACGTCTCAGTCTTATAGGCCCTGTAGAATTGAGCCAATGCCTAAACAGCCTGGGTCTCATTAGATAGGGAGTTCCACCAGGCTGGAGACAGTCGGACAATTTTGGGGCAAGGGACCACCAATAAGTTGTTGTCAGCTGAGCAAAGAGAGAGTGGGACCTGCAGGTTGGATGGCCCCAGTCGCTTTACGGCTTTAAAGATTAATATCAAAACCTTGAACTGAATCTGGTGCTCAACTGGCAGCCAGTGCAGCTGGGTGGAGTGCTGGTCATGTGTCCGCTCCCCATGGGGTCCCTGTAAGGGCCTGCGCCACAGCATTCTGGACCAATTGAAATTTCTGAAACAGTTTCAAGGATTGCTCTGTGTGCAGCAAATTACAGTAGTCCAGCTTCTAGAGGACTGTTGCATGAATTGTTATGGCTAGGTCAGGGCAGGACACCTGGCCTGGCAAAGGTGGAGAAACACCATCTTGGCTATGTTTGTGTCTTGTGCCTCCAAGGAAAGTGTGGCATCCAGGATCACACCTATATTCCTGGTGGTGAAGGCAGGTGTCACTTGCATACTGTCAGTGAAGAAACAGTATTCGCTGGATAGTTCCACCACATACATGGTACTGTTTTTGTCCCCTGTATTTAAACTTACTGTACTCCAGAACCATGGTGTCCTTCTTTGTCAGGAACAAACAGCACAACAGCCTGCAAATATTTGGGATTGTAAACATTTTTATTGAACTTTAAGAGAAAAGGTTTATGGCATCTAGAAAGAAATATATATTTCATTGTGGACGATGAGGAAATGTACATTTGAAAAGGCTATTTAGATAGGTGAGAGTGCTCTCACTTCCTGTTAATTACTGAGGTCACCTAGGGTTAGAGCAGGGGTAGGGAACCTGCGGCTCTCCAGATGTTCAGGAACTACAATTCCCAGCAGCCCCTGCTGGGAATTGTAGTTCCTGAACGTCTGGAGAGCCGCAGGTTCCCTACCCCTGGGTTAGAGTAACATGTTTTGTCCATCCCAGGGTAGATGGTAATAAGGCTCTATCAAATAGAAATATGTAGTCTAAGCTGTCAGACAACAATTCTCATACTGGAGGGTGACAGTACTGCAAGAAATTATGTAGGGTGGTGAGAACCACAGAGGATTGCGAGGAGCTCCAAGCGGACCTTGATAAATTAGGTGAGTGGGCTAAGAAATGGCAAATGCAGTTCAATGTAGCAAAATGTAAAGTGATGCACATAGGGGCAAAAAATCCAAACTTCACATGTACGCTACAGGGGTCAGTGCTATCTGTCACAGACCAGGAAAGGGATTTGGGCGTCTTAGTTGATAGTTCCATGGGAATGTCAACTCAATGCATGGCAGCTGTGAAAAAGGCAAACTCTATGCTGGGGATAGTTAGGAAAGGAATTGAGAATAAAACTGCAAAGATTGTCATGCCCTTTTATAAAGCAGTGGTGCGTAATTTCACACTTTGGAGTAACTGTGGTTCAGTTCTGGTCACCACATCTCAAAAAGGATATCGAAGAGAGAAAAAGTGCAGAGAAGGACAATGAGGATGATTGAGGGATTGGAGCACCTTCCTTATGAGGAGAGGCTGCAGCGTTTGGGACTCTTTAGTTTGGAGAGGAGACGTCTAAGAGGGGATATGATTGGAAGTCTATAAAATTATGCATGGGACAGAAATGTTGACAGAGAGAAATTTCTTCTCTCTTTCTCACTGCTATACTAGGAACCAGGGGGCATAAGCATTGAAAATGTTGGGGGAAGAATTAGGACTAAATAAAAGTGAAACATTTCTTCATGCAACGCCGCGGATTGGTGTTTTTTTTTTTTTTTTTCTTTTTTTCTTGGGAATATGCTGCCACAGGAGGTGGGTGGGATGGCTTTCACCTGAACCCTGGATAGCTTTAAAAGGAGCTTGGACAGTCGATCTATGGCTACCAATCTTTAAAGGGGCTTGGATAGTCGATCTATGGCTACCAATGTTGATCCTCCTTGATCTGAAAGTGCAAATGCCTTAGGAGACCAGGTGCTCAGGAGAAGCAGCAGCAGAAGGCCATTGCTTTCTCATCCTGCATGTGAGCTCCCAAAAGCATCTCGTGGGCCACTGCGAGTAGCAGAGTGCTGAACTAGATGGACTCTGGTCTGATCCAGCAGGCTCTTTCTTATGTTCTTATGTTCTTAAGAACTGGCAAGTGTTATTCAAATGTTTTGTATGTGAGAATATGAAAAGAACTGCATAGCCAAAGGTTATAACTGTTACCTTTCAAATGCTGTTAGACCAGGGGTCCCCAAACTACGGCCCGGGGGCCAAATGTGGCCCCCTGAAGGCATTTATCCGGCCCGCCAGGTATGGCGGCCATGGCTCCATTCATGTGCAGTGTGGGCTCGAGGGAGAGGAGGAACCGGCCCCAACGGCTGTTGATTGCAGTTACATGATGGCATCCCCAAATCTCCACGAATTTTCTGACCCAGAGTTGGAAACCTAACACGTGGCAACGCCTGCTCCACCCTTCCCTCTCAGCTGCTCCATGTGTTGCTCTCAGGCTTTCTGTTCCGCCCCACTCCCATTGGCATCAGCCAGGCTGGCGAATTGCTCGCTGGCTGCTAGGGAGGAAAGAACCCAGGAAGATACCTGATCGTGGGTTAGATGGAATGCTTCATTGGGAAAGTTCTGCTTTTTTTTACAGGGGAAGGTATTCCACAGCCTCCCCAACAATATTTGGAGCCCACCCTGTACTTGACATACTTTGGTCACTGTTCTAAATAGACCATGACAGAAAGGCTGAAAGGTGAAATCAAACATTTTACAATCATTTGTGCATAGGAATTTGTTCATAGTTTTTTTTAGTCCGGCCCTCCAACAGTCTGAGGGACAGTGAACTGGCCCCCTGTTTAAAAAGTTTGGGGACCCCTGTGTTAGACTATTCATCTTAGCTTGAAGAGTTAATCACAGTGTGCCAACCTTGAAAAATGTTTTCGTGGTTCTAAGGTACGCTAACCTTAAGAACATAAGAAAGAGCCTTGCTGGATCAGACCACAACCCATCTAGTCCAGCACTCTGCTACTCGTAGTGGCTCACCAGATGCCTTTGGGAGCTCACATATAGCTCACAACTTTATTTTATTGGCCTCAAAAATGATGAATCAGATCCTGTGTCACATATGTTGCGGTAGGGAAAAGATGAGGGCAACATTAAACTGTTTGTAAGTGTTCTTATATCTATATGTATGGAGGGTGAACTTAAGAATATAAAATTGAACCATGCTATACAGTAGGATTCTCTCTCTGGTAGAATGGCCTGTAGGGTTTTTTCTTGCATCGTACTATGAAATATGGGAGTAGCGATGCAGCAGGGGAACATAGTTTATATTTATTCAGATTTCAAAATGGGAAGTTGTAATGCAGCTCTGACTTAGACCCAGGTTAGAAATGCTGTGGCAGGGTTATTGTTATATTGACATTTCCACACAGTGGAACGAATTCCATCATGTTACAAACAGCAATAATGGAAGTCAGCCAGTGTTAAACCTCCATCATGGCCATGGAAGAAACCTGGAGATCAGTACAATGCATATGCTTGTCCCATGCACAAATTACCAATGCAAACACCAACTCTGGCAATGTAGAAGTGCAATTTTTAGACAGGGTACAATGGGATGAAGTGAAGAAGTCTGTATTTCCCAATAACTAAAAAAGTCTAGTTCTGTTCATGAATTACATTGAATACAAATATAATCTGTGCAGTGTACACTTAATTTTTTCTAAAAATATGTTTGAAGTAATTCATATAGTACATTCAGAGGAGGTACAGCTGAATGCATGATACAAACCCCACAGTTATCCATGAACTGCTCCTTGGTTTCAATTGCAAACTGAACACAGCTTGGGTTTTTTTGACCGAGATGTACACATGTACTACAGGATGTATGTGCATTCACTGTAACATGTGAACATAGCTTCTAGCACTGAACATTGCTTGATTCGATGTCAGACATACCACACTAATAGCACAACCCCATTAAGAATTGCACTATAAAAGCAACTTACACAATATTTCTGTTACCATCTTTGACAGCACATCTTCCTTAAACTAATCACAGTTAAATACTCATTAAATTCCTTAGTTAATCAATATATGACTTTAAACTTCTTGTTTCTTGCTAAAATATGGAGTATGTTTAAAGTATTATATTTTGTAATGTATTTTCTGAAGTCTAAACAGTGAAGCACAACAATATTAAGTAATCTGTGTGCTAATATTATGCCAAGTAGCAAGGGGTTAAAAAAAATCCATTTAAGAAGTTACAGGCTTTTCATTCAGCAGCATGAATGCTGTTACCTCAGAATTAACAGCAAATTATGTGGTTTTATTTTTCAGAGTCAGCAGTTCTAAGGATTTTCTTTTCGAATTACAAAACAATACATTAATGAGCTATATTATAATAGGATTATGACCAAATGCATTTTTATGATGCAGCGGGAATGTGACTGGTTTGAATGAACATCACAACAGTTACTGAAGCTACTTGAATACTATAACAGGTAGGCACAGGGTAGGGTTTAATTCAAACTATTCTGAGGAACCTCAGCAGTTTGCAACAACACATCCTTGGCTAACCTTCACAGAAAAAGAAAATATGAGCATCTTTATCTTGAAACAGGCTTTTACATGTGAATTCCCAGCAAAAATACTGGATAGCTGAACTTGAGATTGTGACTCAAATTAGCAACTTAGGTTAAACGCTAACATTGGAAAGATTCGAATCTGAAGGCTTAGTTCTGTGCAATAACAGATAACTGAAGAGTCGTAATAGAGGTAGAGCTGCAACTTGATGCAGCTGCGATGCTTCTTGCTAGGACAGAAAGGATAAACACCTTGTGAGACAGAGAACTCGTCTTGAGTCAGGAATAGTAAACTGGCAGTTCTATTGAAAAACTGATTACACCAGAACTAATTATGCAGTGCCCTAATCTGGGTGGCCCAGACTAGCCCAGTCGAAAGCTAAACAGGGTTGGGTCTGGTTAATGGTTGCATGGGAGACCACCAAGGAATTCCAGTGTCAGAGAGGAAGATAATGCCAAACCAATTCAGCTACGCTCTTGCCTTGAAAATTCTACAGGGTTTTTTTACACTGAAAATTCCTAATTTGCCATACTTCAGCATCACTGTTAAGAGGCATAGGCCTTTTTTGCTCACAGCGAAATCAGTACAAAAATGGCCTGGAGTATATGTATGACCTTTTTCATTGAGATCAGCCTTTTTCCTTTTTCCTCCATCACTCATCTAAATATCCTTTGTCATCCAGCTAAAAATTTCTTCATCACACATACTACAACACTGACACTTGCCCCATGGTTGTCCACTTTACATATCTCCATGTATGAAATTGTATCATGAGCTACCTGAGGTGATAAGAAAAGCTTGATGACATCTTTGCTTATACTTAAAAATATGTGAGAGTGATTCCACTGCAAATACATAAATCCAGTGACAGTACCCTGCAGTATACCAGAAATATGCAGAGCTGATACAGTAAAACTATGTTGAACTAAGTAAAACTAAGATTAAGGGTAATTATGTTTGTTCATTTTAATCTGAATTTGTTCTTTATTTCCCCTACAGTGTTTATTTCTATCCCACCTTTCCCCATGAAGGCAGTGAACAGTCAAAGGACCCTTCAGCACATGCAGAATAATGCACTTTCAATCCACTTTCACAATTGTTTGAAAGTGGATTTTGCTATTCTGCACAGTAAAATCCAGCATTAAAGTGCATTGAAAGTGAATTGAAAGTGCATTATTCTGCATGTGCGGAAGGGGTCAAAAAGACATTAAAAATCAACTTTCAAAATATATAGATATAAAATAGCAATTAAACATAAATAAGAAGAAAGGTCAATAACAGCATACCAAATGAAACACAAGTCTTCACCTGCTGATAAAAGACAATAATAGCAGCAAACTGTAGACTGGCAGAAGAGCCCCCAGATTTACCTGGGCCCTGTTTGTGAGTCTGCCAGGTGGGGTAGGAAAAGTAACCCTCCGATGGAGGGCAGGTTTCACCCCGCACAGCATCATAATGGCCTGGAAGGCCAAGCGCAGGTGGAGTGGCATGGGTCTTCTGGGGAAGGTGGCAAACAATGTCCTGACCTGAAGCAGGGGGCAAGAAAAATGGCAGCTAGGCTCAGAGGAATCAGCAGGGCACTTCCTCATGTGTAAACTAAAAAAATGTGGAGAGACCTCACTGCATAGCAAACAGCCTTGGAGTTAGTACTGCAGGCATAAAGTGCCGAAGTCTTGTAGAATGATGCCGGTTTAGAGCTTCCAGAAATTTAACCATCCGTTTTTGTCACTTTAAAGAGCCTCCTGTTCAGATGGCCAGCCCAATCCAGAGCCCTAGGAACAGCACACTGTGGCTCCACCCCATTGCCTCCAGAGGGCTTTCTGGAAGCATGGGAAGGAAGAGAAAAAATACCCCCTTGCCTCCAGAAACGTTCCATTGGGCTCAGTCAGGTTGGGGCACCACAGTCCTGGCCCCGAACCCCAGGTGAAAACTGGCCTAAGTAGGCCCTACCCTTGGGACCATCCTGGAATGCCTCTAGCCATGCCGGCACAGCATCCTGAGCCAATGGGCCTGGGACATGTCAGCCACTTCCATAATTGGACACCACGGAGCTACAGTGGCTTCCGTGAACCCATGTATCAGGCCCTTCCACCAGCACATTTGGCCCTCGTGCTGGCGGGATGGGCATTATTTGAATCCCATCACTGCTCAGATCTACTATATTTCACAATTTTTTCAGGAGCAGGAACTTTGCATGTGCCATAAATAAGTGTGGTATTCTTCTGAAGTAAAAGGAAACACACCATGTTCCTTTCTCTAAATGCTTGGTCAGAACATATTCTCAGCAATGTAACAAGTGGGTGAAGTCCTTCCAGCCACTTTATCTTCATGCCAAAGAAGGATGTAACGGACTTGCCCCACCCTTAAGGGCTGGTGTGAAGCAGGCCTGCTTAAAGAGGCCTGGGTGACAGTAAAAGGTAAGGCCCTAATTTAAATAAAAGCAAGGTGATTGGTCGATGGAAGGCACTGTTGCCCCTGGCCAATGTAAGGGGGCGCTAAAACGCTGCTAGATAAACAGAAAGACAGAGAGAGCCTGCCAGTCAGTTCTCTTCGTTGGGAGTTCTGAAGAGAACAGCTTGTGTTCAGTTGAGAGCAGAGTCTGTGGAGTGAAGTCTCTCCGCTCTGTCTCTGGTGCAAAGGAATTCTGGTCCAGCTCAGATAGCTGTTAGGATTCTAGTGACTCTCCTCAGGCGAAGGAAGCTTGTGAGAGGAAGGAAGTCACTGGCTTTTTGGTGCAAAGTGAAGCGCCAGCCAGAGGTTTGTCAGTAGACACTGACCAGACCTAGGAGTCTATCCATAACCACCCTGTACAACACCAGTCTTGGGAAGGCCCGATCCAGTGGCAGTGAGGCCAGTTTGGGAGTAGTGTGAGAGAGGGAGGCTTTGTAAGCCAGAATCTCACAGGGCATAGATTGTGTGTATTTAGTGGGTTGTGGATCAGAAAGGACTGGTGTCTGTCTGTGAGGAAAAGCAAAGTGTATTAAAGCCAAGTCGTTTCTGAAGAGACGTCTGTGTATGTGTGTGAAACCTAAATAACAACTGAAGCTCTGTAACTTTTAAGTGAAAAGAACCTCTCTGAAACCATCAAGCGTTAGTACCTCTCTGAGCCAGTTTAAGAAGCCTTTTCCTTCTTTGTTTTTAAAAATAAATTTCCATTCTGCTGTGTTCGCTAAGTTACCCTCGTACAGCTCTGGCGCTTTGCTTGTGTGTGAGAGGTTGAAGAGTGCCTGTATGAGAGACTAGGGGAATCCCAGCCAACTTTTGGAGTTCCCTCTCCATTTTTGTATATGGGACTCTGAAGGACATTCCCCTCAAACCAAGAGCAAATGTGAGGTGGGTCCTTTATTATATTTGGCAGCCAGAGGCCAGTTTTGGGACTCCTAGTTCCTTCTCTTTTATGGTGGCAGCAGAGTAAAAAGAAGATCCCTGAACACTAGCTTGGGATATTTTGGGTGGCAAAGGAAACTCCACTGGTCAGTTTAGTGGGAACCTTGATTGTAGGCCACCCGTCCCATTACAATTGGTGGCTAGTGTTGGGATAATATCTCTCCCTAGCCCGGAATATAAGAGCCCCGTTATAAAGGACTCACCTGGCAGGCTGCTGTAGAGGAATGAGAGCAAGGCTATTTTTTTAAAAAAAAGGTTGCCTGTTTTGTGCTTATTGCTCAAAGTGGGTGAATTGTCTCAAGCAACAGCAGTAAGGTAACAGGGATCAAATGTCATACTGTTTGTTTTCTGTGAAAGCTGAAGAGAAATAGGCTGGAGCTGTGGAAAAAGCCCAGGAGCCAAATGCCTCTGTTCTACTCTTCAGTTGAAAAAAGAGACAGCATCAAAAATGCATCCAGTTGACCTCAAATGTTTGGATCGAACACGTTAATGAAAAGCTGAGACCAGCAAATCAGCATCAAAATTAATCTACCTGGATGAAAGATTAAATTCTGTCACTACTCTTTAACTTGGCATACAGACAGAGACTTGGTATGCATAGACGTAATCCAGATCAATGGAAATCTTTCGAACTTCATTTACTCCTCCTGACATACCTGCTCCACCCAAAAATTGGCAGCAGGGAGGAAAGTGGGGGGGGTATAACCCAGAATTAGTGATGTCACTGAAGTTTACAGTGCCTTGGCTATGAATCTTGGAGATTCGAGAGGCTTTCCTTCAGGTAGAGCTAAGCATGGAAACCCTATACATTCTTGTCTGCTTGGTTTTTAATCAGAAAACAAGTCCCCTCCCTGCTTTCTAGAAGAGGGGAAATGATCTTTTTTGAGCATTGTTCAGTGTTTGGAAAGTATTCGGTGTAGTAACTGGCAGCAGTGGTGTAGCTCCCAGGGCATCTTGCCCTGCGCACGTGCTGGTGCGGGGGCGGTGTGGGGGCGTTCCAGGGCATTCTGGGGGCGGGCGGGCGGGGGCATGGCAGGAGCGCAGGGCACACATGTGCCCTGGGCACAGTTCCCCCTTGCTACTGCTCTGACTGGCTGTTCCATTCCAAATCAAGCCTGGAGGAGCTCACTTATCGCTGCTAGTGATGCTGATTAAGTTGGAGTGGGCGAACTTAGAAAGGAACATCAATCCCAGCCCTCCCCCAAGCCACAAAGGACTCTTTCCAAAGGGAGACAGTGTGTTCCAGAGAACACAGTGGATTTACTTCTGAGTAAATATGCAAAGAAGCACAAGCTCAGTCTTGCTCCATTCACACTCACAAAAGCTACCTAGTCTGCAAAATTTTGTGCCTATTCTTTATTACTAAATGTGCTGGTGATGTTGCTCTCTTAAATCAAATACATCTCAGGGCAGACTACACAGTCTAAAATACATACATATTACAATAAAAACATCATATACCAGATAAAAACACCTCAAAACATACCTAAAAACAATTGCCCAGTACCCAAAAACCCATCCCCTCCCTAAGCCCTCCCCCAGGTGCAGGTGGAGTGTATCAATGGTCTGAGGGTAAGTGGCATCAATCAGTCAAATGCCAAGGTGAAAATGACGGTCTTAACCAGGTACTGAAAGGTGTATAATCAACACCTGTCAGACTTCTAATGGGAAGGCATCCTATAAAGCGGAGGTTATTGCAGAGAAAGCCCTCCATGCAGCCCCACCCTCTCAGCTGTGTGTGTGTGTGTGTAACCACCAGCAGGGCCCTTCCTGTGACCTCAGCACCTGGCCTTTCTGTATGGCAGAAGGTGCTCTTGCAAATAGTCTAGTCCCAGATCATTTAGCGCTTTACAGGTCATAACCAACACCTTAAATTGAGTGAACTGGGAGCCAGAATAGATCCTTCAGTACTGGCGTAATATGTGTCCGGCCTGGGGTGTTAGCCAGAAGCTGAGCTGCAGTCTGTTACACCAACTCCAGCTTCCAGACTGTCTTTAAGGGTAGCCCCATGTAAAGCACATTGCAGTAGTCCAACTTGGAGGTTACTAGAGCTTAGACAACTGTGGCCAGGTAATTTTGGTCCAGAAATGGGCAGAGTTGGCAAACCAGCGAGATATATTGGTAGGCCTCCCCCTTCCCCAGCCACAGCTGCTACCTGCACCTCCATAGACAGCTGCATATTTAGGAGGACCCCCAAATCTTTCACCTGATTCTTTTGGGGCAACATCCTCCTGTCCAGGCGAAGGTGACCCTCTATGACTGGACCTTAGAACATGGCACAAACAGCACCTCTGTCTTGTCAGGATTCAGCTTCAATCAATTCTCCCCTCTGCTCTGTGCCCCTGTCCAGGTTGGTGTTGCATGGTGTAGCTGGGGGGTGGGACAGTGCAGGACCTCTCTATTTTGTGAACTGGCTGCAGTACAACATCCCCTATGGAGCCAGAAATGAGGGCCACAGGTTGTACACAAGGCTTCTGATACAAGGACAAGTGTGAATAAAGCAACATAAAAATGAGCACTTCAAAGTAATAAGCTGGAATTTATAACTGGAATTAGTTTGCATCTACATTTTACAGGCATGGTTTTCCTTGTTTTAAAACAGAAAAGTAATTTATTTTAAAAGCAGAAAAGTCATTTAGGGAGGAAAGAATTTGGATTGGAGAAGCATAGCCAGCTGATATTCTGCTACAGTTTCCACTCCAAGTTATTCCCCGTGTACTTCTTAAAGTCACCAAGAATAAGATTGTTTGCCCCAACCTATATATAAAAAGCTAACTGTGAGTTTGTTACTCACGCTCTAACTCAGGAACCGCTGGAGCAAACGCCCTGAAATTTTCAGGGACCGCTGCTCATCCGTGCGAGTGTGTTTTCCACTACTCCAACGGCTCAGGTAACACACCTGAGCCAGGTAAACATGCTCACCAGGGGTTTGGATCTGTGCGCATGCGCCTCATCTCAAAAGTCTTGAAGACAGCCAGCACGCCGGCACCGGAACCAGGCGCAAATGATGGCCCGGAAGGAGGAAGCCAGGCCAGCAGCCGTCGAAAGAAGCCTTGAACCAGCTGATTGCGCCTCATCCCACCCCCGAGCACACTGGGGCCGGGGGGGACTGAAAGCTTAGCCGCCAGCGATGGCTCGGACAGAGGAAACCAGGCCGGGACCAGCCGATTACACCCCATTCAGCACACTGGGGCCAGGATGGGGAGAAACAGAACCCTTCCGCACGCACGACGGCCCGGAAGGAGGGAGCCAGCCCGGCAGCCGTCAGAAGAAGCCAGGAACCAACCGATTGCAACCCATCCCGGCCCCAAGCACACTGGGGCCAGGTCGGGGGGGCGGGGGGCACTAACAGCTCGGCCGTCTACCCCCTGAGGAACCCGCACGTGAAGGGATGCGATGAGGAACCGACCTGCCCGCTGCCGGGAAACACGCCACAGCAACGCATGGCCGGGTACATTTGTATGGAAGAAAACCCTCTTGATTTCAGGGAACCTTCCTTCCAATGGGCCATTTGGATTGAAGTGTCTGAAGAATATAAACACCTCCCCACCTCCATTTATTTTTGGTCGTTTCCCCACTTACCATCTGCTGCGCACTACTCTCGCCAAGTAGCGTGGGGTCTCCGCGCAATCCCTTCACCTGCTCAAGCAAGGGCGGCGCATAACGCCATTCCTGGCGCTTCTTCAAAACGTATGCTTTTCGCCATGACTCTCGCCAGAGCTAGCTGGGTCGAAGCCGGGAGCACACCAGAAATTGTAGCGCAGCAAAGGGTGGTCGATGGTAAGTGGGGAAACGACCTTTGAAATCTCATGGCTGCAGATGTGTAACAGAAGCTTGTTTGAAAAATTCAGTTGCTAGAGTGGCTGTTTGTGAAGAGCTCCCTCTAGGGTTGGTAGACAGCACAAAGCATTGAACTATGTCTTGTTATCTTACATTCAAGCAAAAGCTTCCTGTACATTTATAACTAGAATTGAGGGGTTGCCCACTGTTTTTACAAAACAGAGCAGCTAGATTTGAGGACAGTAGCACCTTAGAGACAAACAAGATTTTCAGGGCATGAGCTCTAGAGAGTCAAAGCTTCTTTCGTCAGATGCCTAGAAAGTTGAATACACAATAGACGTTCCTTGCAGCCTCCTGTTAGGGGGAGGGTAGTAGAGGAGGAAGACATGTTATTTGATTTCAGTCTCTAACCACGGGAGCATCTGGAATAGTAAAGATCTGCAGCCGAAGAGTCATATCTATAAGAGCTGTCCAACCATGGGAACGTGGCACACCTCTGCTGTGGGACACAGGAATGGACCCGAGAGAAATCTGGAGCAGAAACTTGGAAGATCAGAAGGCAGGAGAACTGGGAAAATTTTCAGCAGGCTTAAGAAATAAATCAACAAGAGGCAACATGTTAGCAAACATGGAAGAATGAATACCTATATCTGATGCAAGCTGTTGTGATGGGATGGGTCACTATGGAGTGAGAAGAACTGTTTGCTGTAATATTCAAAGGAAGTAAAAAAGAACAAACATTTTGAAAATGCAGTCTCAGAACTTTATGACATTTGATGTTGACTCATGAATGCCAAGCTGCTGCTTAGATATTAATGTAGGATTTTTTTCTTTGCTATGTTTTGCTTATTCGCACATTTTTTTAAATCTTACCTTTCCTCCAAGAAGTTCAGGGTAATATACGTGGTCTTTCCCTCCTACATTTTTGTCCATACGACAGCCCCAAGAGATAGATTAGGCTGATCTATCCGGAGTTTCATCCCAAGCAGAGATCTGAACTGGGGTCTCCTTGGTGGTTCGACACTCTAATCATTTTGTCCTGCTGGCTCTCTGTTATCTTTCCACCTCCTCCTCTTCCTCCATCTGATTTATCTTTTGCTTAGTTTCCAGAAAGATATAATTTTTTTTTGCTTCGTTCCATACTGTTTTTAGAAGTGGATCAGATAGGAGGCACACACTGGTCCTTCCCCCCCTGTGCAGCCTAGTTCTGTCTTACTGTATTCAGTGGAATTTGCTCCCAAGAAAATCAGTGGGGATAGGACTGCAACTTCAGTCCCATAAGATCATGTGCGCCACACCACCTCTTTCTCCAAGCAACTCCACTGAGTTCGGCACAGGCTTTTGGGCTATGCCCACACATGTTAAAGGTGTAGCCAGGAGCAATATACAGGGAAATGCAGCCCCAGTTCTAGCTTGCCCAAGCAAACAGAAAAGGATCTCTTGCACCCTTAAATAAGAGTTTAGAGGTTAATACTGCTGAAAGACAGGTATTAACTACTTGATAGGTACCCCTGGCAAACTAGCAGCTGCCCTTTTGAAGATGAGATCTATAAAGGCTTCCATTATTTTTGTGGGCCTAAAAAAAACCCCTTCTGGAGGACGTTTAGCCCAATTTGACTCAACCCCCTCCTCCCTCTGGTGTAAATTGTTGCAATAGCACCTTCTGCCAGCCTTGTCTATTTGCCCAGGCACTGATACTACAGAATAACTGGATATTGACAGATTTCTCTAACTTGCTGCCATTCCCTGCTCCTCCTCACAAGTTTTTCTGATCCTTATGTTGTGCGGGAAAACCTTATACGAAGCATTCTAGGAGTTTTTAAAATGTTTTGGCTTGCTTTTCTCCCTCTTTTGGGGACTAAAAGCAACTTGGAAAATGACATATGCATAAGAAAACACACTTTACCTTGAAAAATGTAATCCAACAGACTCCAAATACTCAGTTGAAGTAGGTGATAAACCACATGGTCATTCTTATGAGGAATGGAAGGAAACCCTTCTGTTACTCTGAGCTCCTTGAAAGATGGAGAGGATAAAAAATGTAATAAACAAACATATGTCAGTTTATCTGTTGGTTTATGATTTCCTGTATGGAGCATCAGCCAGCCCTGCAGGAAGAACCCACAAATTGGAAAAGGAAAAGTTCTTGCAGCCTTGGAAACTGTCCCACAACCCAAACTGTGGCTAGCAGTTGCAGCCTGCTTCTTTTGGGCACACACATACAGAGGCACACCACATATTTACATCATTTATATCCCACCTTTTTGCTCAACCGGTTCCAAAGTGGCTGATATCATTCTTCTCTCCTCATGTCTGTCCTCACACCAACCTTTGAGGTAGGCTATGCTGAGAGTGTTGTTACCCGAATAGGTGGTTTGCAACCAAGTAAATCATTTTGGGGAATTTTAGTGTAAGTAAGAGGCACGTAAAGCAAGATTTTATTAACAAATGCTTGATACATCAAGAAAGACAACAAACTGATATTTCTGTTTCTAGCAGTTCATCTTTGTGTATTATGGTATTTTGTCATTGTCATGTTATATGCATAGTTAAAATAAAAGCGTCATGAAATTAAAAGTGAATGTCTATTTTAAAATATCTTCTGAAGGATATTCTGCTACAGCATATCATACTGTAATCTCAAAGTTCTATATTTCATTATCCAAGCTTCCAGGCAATCCATCTTAGTTCTGAACTGGTGCTTTGAGGTTGCGATTAGATAGCTAAGGCAGAAGAAGCTGAAGTGAAAGGCAATCAAATAAGTGGTGATGCTGGTTGGGAAAGTTGATGTTTCAGGGGGACAGGATCCTCCTGTGGTGGATGGTGTGGAATTGGCATTTGCAGAGCAGGTTGAAATTTTGGTGATGCTCATGGGCCCAGCCTTGCTGTTTGAAATGCAGGTTGGTACAGAAGCCAAGGAGAAGGTGGCATGGCATAGCTCAATCTTGTCGGGTTTTGGAAGTTCAGCAGGGTTGGTACTTGGATGGGAGACGACCAAGGAAGACTACTGAAGAAGACAAAGGCAAACCGTGAGGCCTTCCGGCTACTGTGGTGGATCTCGGACCTTTAGTTTGATCGAGTAGGTTCTGACTCCGGTAATCCGCGACAGCCGGTGAGTTCGTGACTTATGCGCCTGTCTGGGAGGTACGACTTTTTGCCGAACCCGGGTTGCACTCAAGCCGAAGTCGGCACAGTGCAGAATCTCCCTCGCCTCGCCTCTCCTGGCCAGCCAATCACAGTGCACTATTTTGGCCATGCGCAGAACAGGAGATTCGTGGCGGCGAAAAGCGCGCCTTCAAAAAAAAACCCTTCTCGTGCACGAGGCAACGGCTCAGCTCTGCTCGTTCTGTTCCGACAGAGAAGGCTCACGAAAATGCAGATTCCTGCCCATTTGTGACAGGCGGGTAATCGGCGCTTTGTTACGTTGTCACAACGTAGCTCCTACGTGGCAAAATGAAAAAAAGGGACGAGCACACACATTTCCTGCCATAGAACGGCAGCCAATCGGGAATGAGGAGCGAAAGACGCGAGGAGGTAACCCTGCCCTCTGAACTCGGGCTGGAGAGATGACCTCGCTGCTGCACGGAATAACAGAAAAGTAGAGCTCAGGTAATGATTTCCGCAGACACGAGTCAAACCTAGGTCACCTCTGCTGTGTGGAAAGCCCTCATCTCTGCTTCTCACTTGCCTTGAAAGCTCTTTGCTGGGGTGCTGTAAGTCAGCTACAACGATGGTATTTTACAAACACATGGAAGCCAAGAGTACCTTCTGCCAGTTGCATCTGGTCTATCAACTCTCTCCTTTCCTAGAGCCAGCCATACTGGTGACACCGATCCATGTTTTTGTAACCTTGTGCTTGGATTACCACAATGCATTCTGTGTTGGCTGCGGTTGGGCACATGAAGCTGCCTTATTCTGGTCTGTCAAGGTCAGTATTGTCAGCTGAGACTGGGAGTGGCACATCAGAATCTCAGGCAGAGGTCTGTCACATCACCTATTGACTGATCCGTGATCCCTTTAACTGAAGATGCCCTGGATTGAACCTGGAAGCTTCTACATACCTAGCAAATGCTCTCCCGCTGAGCCACAGTCCTTCAGAAAACCTGCAGAGCCATATCCCATCTTTTCAACAACATGGCCATCGTTTGCCAATTTGACTCAGAGTCCAGTTTAAGGTGCTTATTATGACCTTGAAAGCCCTTGATGTCTTAGAACCCATGTATCTGAAGGATAATCTCTTCCCATATATCCTCCTGTGCTGCTGCCAGTCTCAGGTTGCCACATGCTGCTTGTTTTCCCACCTGACATCAACTACAGCCTGTGCTTTTCCCATCATACCTTCCACACTATGGATCAGGCTCCCTCTGGAGGTGAGGAAAGTGGCATCTCTGGAAGTGTTAATATGGTCACTCTGTACTAGGGCTTTTAATAAGCTGTAGGCTACAGGCATTTTTTTCAGGGAGGTGGGTTATGGGCAGTTTTATTGCATTTGTATTTTTTATAAATGAATTTGTAAACTACCTTGAGCTATGGGAAAGGCAAGTTATAAATATAAATACAGCTAATTAATTAATAAAGGCATGAAAGAATGAATCTCTTGTTAGGTCCACAGCTGAAATAGAATTTGCATTATTTTCCTATGGAGAGCTAGTGAGCTTCTCATAGGTGTTCTTATTATTGCCCCAGTGAGGGTTTTTGTTTGTTTGTTTATTCTATTTTAAAGCAAGAGACATATCCTATAGATGTATTCTTAAACCCTAAGGCAATGGGGGTTCTGCTTTGGTCAGAGCCCATGAAAATGTAAAATCCACTTTCTAAGCAAGGGCCTCAGTTAGTCTTGACTGACATCTTGCGGCATGAAAAGGAGGCCCTGTTTGTCAGGTTTCTGCAATGATCTGCTCCACAGATTTACACAAAGCGGAACAGGTGACAGTGAGCTGGAAAGTTTAACATAATTATTTGCTTGAACAAATGGTTGTCATGCACATAACTAGCAGGCAACCCCAGACTGCCTGTGCTCTAACTTTTTATAATATTTTTCCTACAAGCCCCTCTCTCATGTGCCTGTGTGCAGAACAGGGATTACATAGTTCAGCTTTTCAAGCAATATTTCATTAGCTTCATTCTACAGTTCTGATAATCTTCCTTGGTCTGAGAGTGACCCAGATGCTTCTTGTCAAGGACTGTCAGGTATGGCCTTGCTCTGTTGAGCAGGCTCTTTAATTAACAGCTCATTAATGTTCCTTTCCTTTCTTACCAGGTACAGCTTGCATCAGTAATAACAATTATACCTCAACTAGCAAACAGCATATATGAAGAGTTGCTAACTTAGCCATTTTCTCAGATGAACATACTCCTCACCCATATTACATTGTATCACTCAGATACTCAGATCATGCGGGCCAGTATCAGCACACACCTATGGATTTGCCTGTACATGTGCAGCGGTGTTAAAACATAGTTGATCATTTTCATTTCTACTTCACACAAAAAATAAGACCCACACAAGTTTTCAGGCATCTGGCATTTCAATAGCCGGTTAATAGGCTGGATCCGGTGTAAGGACCATGCAAGGATCTCTGGTCTTCCCAGCTTTCCTATTTCTTTGCAGCCATTTCAGCCCACTGTTTCATCAGCAGTGCACTGATCATGCGAGAGGCAGAAAAGAGTGATTTTGCCCCTTCCTTTACCTCACTGCATCTTCCAATCTGTATGGCTATAATTGCATGAGGGTTTCACAACTAATTAGCTTCCTCTGGGACTAGAAATAGCCACTGACGGGAGTGGGAAACTGGAAAGACCAGCGGTTTTTTGGGGGGGGACAGGACCCTGGATCCAACCCAGAATGTATAGCTTTATATATCTGCACTGTTCCTGGAGGTTGCATTGCCCTTACAAGTGGACTATTAAAATTCCAATTTTTGAATTACCGTTTTACATTATTTTTCTTTATTTTTCCATTAACTAGTAATTATTTTCTTTATCCTAGCTGTTTGCAACTCTTGGCTACCACCATTTGGTGGGATGATGTTCTCAAGAATTACCTAAGGATCCCCCAAATTCTAGACAGGAGAAACAGTCCTCATTTTTAAAACTCCCACTGGGAAAGTAAAATGCGACAAAACAATAAGCTGATTGTTGTATTTATTGTTGTATTGGGATTTTAAAAAATCTCGCCTCTTCAAAAAGTTACTTGAGGCAGGCAAGTCAACATATTTGTTTATTCAGACTATATTTAGGTGGCCTGCGTTTGGGAAAGAACCTGGGAAGAATATTCCACGAGAAGGCGCTCTCTAGCTTTCTTGGCGCTGCCTCTTCCTTTCCCTGGAAGAAATGCGGCTGATTCCTGGCGAAGAAGGCTGCAGGAAGGGAAACGAGCCCTGGCAAGATTTCTCTGAAGAAAGCCGCGGGTGGGGGGCGCTGTGGAACAAGAGAGGGAGCCCGTCTGGTAGACTGCCATTGGCTTGGAGGGGGAGCCGAAAACGCTGCTCAATTGGATGGAACGTTGCCCTTGTTTTGACTGCAAATGTAGATAGGGAACCCTTGGCTCCGAGGGAGCGGCTGGTAAGCAGGCTGCCCGATTGCTTCTTACAGTTGTCTGTCTTTTTTTCCCCAACTCAATAAAATTCGTTAGGGGGAGAAATGTGTGTTGCGTTTGATTGTGATCGCGGGTGGTGGTTGTCAAACGAAAAATATATCCTTCCCGCTTCCCTTTGTTTCTCAGAATGTTTGTAGCCCCCTCTCCCCCTTCACACCGTTTTTCCAAGCTATGGAAATCCATGCGGCATAACACGTGGAGCATGTTGGAGACATCTCCTGAAGTACTGCTAATACTGCCTGAGAAACCAGCAGGAGGGTGTTCAAGCTGGGCTCCCGGCTTGCCTCAGTCACATCAATTCAGCTGCAACTACTATTAGTCTTAAAATTCAAAACTGCTTGTTGCATCAGTATGATTATGTCGGGAGATCCATGTGTCAGCAGAGGCTTCACTGGTTTTGCAATGAGCTTGATAATTGAATCCTGGAATTTATTTATTTAAAATGCTCATATCCCACTGCATCCATCTGTGTTTAAAATGCACATTGGCCTGAAGGAAACCATCATTAAAGAGATAAAGCCTGCATTAAAAAAAGAATGAAGTTTGGCACCTGAAGGAAAATAACAGAGTTGATGCCAGGTGAGCCTTACGGGGAGGGAGTCCCAAAGGCCTCCACTGAAAAAGCCGGGGGGGTGTGTGTGTGTGTGTGTGTGAGAGAGGTCATCCACCTCAGCCTCTGAAAGTAGGGTGCAGAGCAGAGTTTCAGGAGAGGACCTTAGCTGGCAGGCTGGACATTATGGGTGGAGGCACTCATTCAAGACATTGACCCCAAGACATTTAAAACTTTAATAGTGAGAACCAGCACTTTGAATTTGCCCAGAAACAGATGGGCAGCCAGTGCAAATCTTGCAGCCCTGTAGTGATATGATCCAAACATGAGCAAAAGGAAAACTTCTGAGGCTGTGCCATAGGAAATATGGAATCACTATTCTGTCGTGTGGTGCTAAGATATCTATCTGTGCTAAGGTATGAACTTAATGTTTAAGCTCTTGCAATCATTTGCTCTGTAATGAAGGTCACAAATTCTCATCCACGTCAAGAATGCCTGGCATGCAATATTTATATGTCAATGTGTGTGCATGCTTGTATGTGCATGTGCTCAGAATTCATCTCAAAAGTAAAACTAAATTTCTTTAGAGGCAGTTTTGTGGTATAAAAATGCTGTCTCAAGATTGTTAGGAAAGGCAGTTACTGATTCTTCTGATACGTGCATGTTGCCCTGCATGTTAAGTACCATCACATCTCAGCTGATTTACAAAGGGCTTAAAGGCCTTTGAGAAGCAGAGGTGGGTTGCCATTGCCTTGCTTTGCAGAGCCTTCCTTGGTCGTCTCTCTTACGAGTATCAACTCTGCTTAACTTCGGGCTATACCATGCTGCTTTCCCTCTATGTTGCTCTAACCCAGGTTCTTTCTGTGCAGCACAAATGAGATGTCCTGGGGACCTCCTCTTTTTTGCCTAGGCAGCATGGATAAAAAAGGCATCAGAGGAGAAAAAAGGATTATTTCCCCCACCTGCTCTTTCTTCCCGCCGCAGTTCAAAGCTCTTGCACACAACATTTTATTGTGGTGCAGTGATTCTCCATTCCTGCAGCCTGTGATGTTTGCTCTGCTGGCTCCGCTGCTGGGCACCTTTTCAGCCCCAAAAGTACACAGTTGAACTCAGCTCATCCTGCCAATTCCAGCAATCTATAGCTTTCCTTTTTCCTTTTTGATGAGCTGTCTTCAAAGACATTCAAACACTATATGAAAATCAGCATGGATTCTGAAATAGTGTCTAACTTTTTTCGAAGACAGCTCATCAAAAAAAATTTAAAGGAAAACTACATATTGCTGTAATTGGCAGAATGAGCTAAGTACAACCATATACTTTTCGGACTAAAAAGGCACCTCTCAGTGGAGTCTGCAGAACAGATGTCCCGGGGAAAACTTCAGCAAATGGCTGCAGCCATGTAGAATCACTGTATCACCATAAAATGTCAAGCATGAGCAGCGGAGAAAACTGACAAGACAGCTTTAATTGTCGGGCGGAAAAAATAAGATGTCAGCTCCTGAGCACCATACAGCAAGCAGAAGATGAATTGCAGAGGACTTTAGGAAAAAAAGGTCCACATTTGAGCAATTTCAAAAAAGTCTTCTTGAGCTGAAATAAGATGTTTTGAGGAAAAGGTTCAACCCTAAAATGCTTTTTTTCGTCCTCAGGATGTCTTATTCGTGCTGTGCAGAATGGACCCCATTCTCTCCTTCCTCCTCTTTTTCCCCCTCCTCTACACACACCCACAAATGTATGTACCATATATACTCACATATAAGTCGACTTTTGCAGCACATTTTTCAGCACAGGGGAGTGAAGTGTATTTTTAAAAATATTTTAGGGTTTTTATTTTGTAGGCCTCCAGGGGGCACGGTTTTTAGGCTAGCGGCACCAAAATTTCAGGGTATCATCAGGTGACACTCCTGATGATATCAGCCAGGTTTGGTGAAGTTTGGTTCAGGGGGTCCAAAGTTATGGACCCCCAAAATGGGTGCTCCCATCCCCCATTGTTTCCAATGGAAACTAATAGGGGCCACCCTTTAGAGGGTCCATAACTTTGGACCCCTTGAACCAAACTTCACCAAACCTGGCTGGTATCATCAGGAGGGTCTCCTAAAGATATTCGGAAATATTGGTACTGCTAACATAAACATTCCTCCCCGACAGGCACCCTCAAATTTCCCTCAGATTCTCCCTTTAAATCCCCCCCCCCCTTCTGAGTGGATTTAAAGGGGGAATCAGGGCTTACAGAGCTAGTTTACTGTTTTTCTTTGAAATGAATATTCAAAAACATTTAACCTACTGATGCCTCAATTAATGTAATTTTATTGGTAACTATTTTTATTTTTGAAATTTACCAGTAGCTGCTGCATTTCCCATTCTTGACTTATACACGAGTTTTCCCAGTTTTTTGTGGTAAAATTAGGTGCCTCAATTTATATGCAGGTTGACTTATACACGAGTATATATGGTATGTACAATGCATACTTATACATCTTATCCTCCCTTTCTTTAAGGTACTCAAGGTGCCTTACAAGATTCTGTCCTCTGCCATTTTATCTGCAACAACCCTGTGAGAATGGTTATTCTGACAAACCAGTGAGGTTCATGGCTGAGCAGGGATTTGAACTTAAGCAGGCATGTGAACTGTCTAGCACATTTTCATGCTCCAAGGAGCTCAGCATGGCATACATGGTTCTCCCTTCCCTGTTCTGTCCTTTCCACAAGTTCTCTCTCTTGCTCTGTTTCTTGTCCTTGGTTATATGTACCTTTGGGATTTTTAGGCTCAGTGAATGAGGTGTTCACTAGGCATCGGCACTCAGATTGCCCACATGCATGTTAATTCGAGATGATGTAGCTAGAGGGAAATAAACACTGACAGTTTTATATCCTTGACTAACTAGTGGTGGCAGAATGGTTTACCAAGGTCGTGGGAGCCCCAAGCTAACACTTGGGACTTTGCACAGACCAAAATAACCAACGCCATCTGTTTTTATAACACTGAGTTTGTTTTCCTTTCCAGGTACATTTAATATGTTTGAAAATGAGAGTTTTCAGAATGTGAGAGGAAATTCTGTGTGAATTACAGCCCCTCTCCACTTTGTTAGGGCTTCTCAGTGCATTACAAGCAGCATTCACTGCTGTAAATATGCGAGGAGGGGAGTCAGAGGTCTTCTCCAATGTCTGATGCATGAGCTGACGTACATATAGAGTATTGTCTCATTTAGATCCCATCCTTCCGCCAAAGAACTCAAATAAGCATTCTTTTCACCTGAGTTGGGTCCTCAAAGCATCCCTGTGAGGTAGCATGTAGGTTGACAGAGTTAGGTCCAGGGTCTCCCAGTGAGTTTCATGGCTGAGAGGGGATTGAACCCAGGTATCCCCAGTCCACATCTGTCACTTTATTCACTATATTGCGCTGGGTTTTTAAACTAAAAAGGAAGCCTGTGAAGATATGAAACTGTCATACTCAGTTGGGCCATTAGCTGGATACAATTTATTGTGGCCAACAGTAATTTCCCAGAGTCTCAGGGAGAACTCTTTCCCAGCCCCTGCTATTTGAGGTTCTTTAAGTGGAAATAGCAAAGATTGAACCTAGGACTTAAAGCATGTACAGCACCACCAAGCACCTAGCCTTCTTTGCTTTTTGCCAAGAATAGTGTGATCCCATTTGTAAGTTAGAGCAGAAATACAACAGGCAAAAAGAGCCATCCACTTATTACTTCTTTGCACTGGCCACTTTGCTTTCTGCCATTCCCCTTCTTGGAGAAGGATGCTTATTCCATTATCGGACTTTTGCTTGGAGTATGGAATTTCAGCTGAATTATGCAAAAATTTACATTTATAACGGAAGCCTGATTTATACCATGAATTTACCATGAATTGTGTTGCTTCATTTAATTGTAGAAACTTATGTGTGGAATACACATGAAGAACACAGTTAATGTTCACTCTTTACCCTCATATAAATGATCCCAAACAAGCCAAGCTGTCATCATTTTCCTTTGGAGTGTCCAGCTGTAAGTTCATATGAGTACATGTACTCTATACATTTTCTCATTTTAAAAAGTACATTTTTACAAGTTTTTTTTTTACAAATTTTACAATTTTTTAAAACAGATTTTACAAATTTTGATGATGGGCAACCCCATCCAATGGTGCCATGCTGCCCCCAAAGAGATTTCCTGGATGAACGGAGAGGCTTAAAATGCAAAAAAGTCTCCCCACCACCAGAAAACCCCCATTGGGCTTAATAGACTTACGCAGCAGGGGCACAGGGACATTGGTGTGGCATCCCACACAGCGACCCATGGGGAGGACCACAGCAGTCACCTGACAGGCGGGTTTTCCTCTCTGCTGAGGCAAGTGCCCAGAGGAGGGCAAATTGCTGGTGCAGCCCCCCCCCTTTCCTGGATGGGGCTGAGTATCAGTTAAAATATTATGACAGGCCAAAGGATACTGACAAAATAGAAAAGATTTATAAAGGGAAATGTTGGAAATGAAAAGAGGTAGACTGCATTTTCTATTATATATGGTGAACTTGCAAAAAGGCAAAGACACGTTGGAAGAAAATTCATGGCAAGTTCCACAACATTAAATTTACAGTGGATGCTAACAATACACTACAGAGCATCGTGCCCAAAAATATTCCAAAATACTTGGGAGCATTATTTAGATATATAATATCTGCGGCCAGAGTTA